>NW_022196897.1:136419304-136447869 GCF_008632895.1 Mastomys coucha
GTTCGGATCCCAGCAACCACATGGTGGCTCACAACCACCCGTAATGAGATCGGATGCCCTCTTCTGGTACATCTGAAGACAGCTACAGTGAATTACGCCAGAGTGGGGCCGGAGCTAGCAGAGTTGGAGTGAGCCGGGCGGGCAGAGGTCCTGAGTTCAATTCCCAGCAGCCACACACATGATGGCTCATGGCCATCAATACAGATACAGTGTACTCATCCACATAAAATAAATAAAATACATCTTTAAAAGAAAAAAAAAAAGAAACAATGAGAGGGCTGGAGAGGATGGCTCAGCGGTTAGGAGCACCGACTGCTCTTCTGAAGGTCCTGAGTTCAAATTCCAGCAACCATATGGTGGCTCACAACCATCTATAATAGGATCCGATTCCTTCTTCTGGTGTGTCTGAAGACAGTGACAGTGTACTCACATATATAAAATAAATAAATCTTTAAAAAAAAAGAAACGATCTTTTCATAATAAGACTATATAATGATTAAGAATAAATGTGAGAAACAATGAGCACTTCATAATAAGAGCCCTGGAAACTCAAAGTAGTGAAATTGAGGTAGGTCACTTTATGACCTTGCAAAGACCTGTGTCAGCCTAGAATTATAGTGCCTATAATTAGGCACTTACTGGGGCAAAGAGCAATCTTTGTATGCCCTAAAACATGACCATTCCTGCCGCCTGTGCCCTGGCCTACTTGCTGCCTGGCCCTACCTGCCCTTTGGGGGTTGAAGGTGAGGTGGTGCGGAGTCAGCAACACAGACTAGGGGAGCAGATGAGAAGCAGAGCAGCAAGCTTATCTGAACAAGGCTTCAAGCTCCTTTAATACCATCCACCCAGGCCCCATTGGTCCCAAGAATGCATCTCTTCTAAATAACAGTCCCTGATTGGCTGGCCATTGTTGGCGCTGCAACCCTTGGTCTCTCAGGCAGTCCTCAATTAGGTCCTCATGCAGGAGATGCTTTTGCAGCTGCAGGTCGCCTCCTCCCCCCAACCCCCGCCAGCATTTACATAGAGGTGGCCCTGTGGATATACCTACTACACCTTCCTCCTGGTTTTGAACAACAAAAGGGTGCAATCTTAGGCATCGTTAAGGTTTATCTTCCCCTCTAATCCCTTAAATTTGTCTTTTATCAACAACCAGGGCTATACAGAGAAACCCTGTCTCGAAAAAAAAAAAATCTGAAGGAGGCAGACAGAAGCAGGGTCCTTACAGGTCCACGAACAAACTTCAAAACACTAGAAAATTAAGTCGAAACTGTGAGGTGCAGTTTTTCTACTACAAGTTAGCAAAGAACTCTGCGTTTGGAAGGATTCCGCTGTTGAAGATGTGGGGAACCCACGCTTTCCCACATTAATTGTAAGAGTGTTAGTTAGTCCAATGACTAAAGAGAAAATTGAATCGTATCTGTGGAGTTGTTTTCAAAGAGTATATAGTTTATCATAGCCAATTCCAATACTAAGACTAAGACTCTCTCCGACAGCACATCCATAGTGGGTAGCAAGATAGTTCTTGGGATACTGTAGCTTTATGTACAACAAAACAGCCAGGGAAGGGGGAAGGGGAGCTTTTAAGATCCGCCAAATAAGAGACCATATAGACTTCTGTTGTAATCAGATCTTAGTGGTTTTATTAGTAAGACAAGGCAAGGTCCAATGAGCTGCTCACATGGCCGTTTACAATGGTTTCACGGGACTACTAGCGATTGCCAACCCTACTTTCTTTTTTTTTTTTTATTAGATAATTTCTTTATTTACATGTAAATTTCTCTTTTCTCAATTTCCCCTCCAACAAACAAACAAACAAAAACAACAAGAACAAACCCCTGTTGCCTCCCCCCTCCCCATGCCTGCCACCCCACCCTCTCCCACTTCTTGGCCCTGGCTTTCCCCTACACTGGGGCACAGAACCTTCACGGGGCCGAGGTCCTCTCCTACTATTGATGGTGGAATTTACAATCTTCTACTATACACGTGCTGCCAGAACAATCAGACCCACCATGTGCAGTCCTTGGTTGGTGGCCAACCCTACTTTCACACACTATCTCTGCACTCTGTGGTTAGCATCCACCAACTCGCTCTCCGAGTACCCTGTCTTTTTTGTTTGTTTGTTTGTTTGTTTCGAGACAGGGTTTCTCTGTGTATCCCTGGCTGTCCTGGAACTCACTCTGTAGACCAGGCTGGCCTTGAACTAAGAAATCCACCAGTCTCTGCCTCCCACCCGAGTACCCTGTCTTGCCGTTAGAAATCCTTGCTTCTAGGCTTTCCCAGAAGATAGACAGGGACGACTTCTTGGACAAAGGCCAGTGCCCCGCAACCCAATGTACAGATGTTATCACATGAGCAGGAAGAAGAGGAGTCCTGATTCGGTGGAGAACAGGCAACCAACTTGGGAGACATTCAGACAGATGAGTTAGGGACATACATTAGGAGTCTCGCTGCAGTTAGAAGCTGACAACCCTGTGGCTTCTACGAAGACATCCGAAAATATGGCCAAGGATAAAGGAGGCTTGATAGCACCGCGTTCTCTGTTGTGAATGCATCTCCTATCACGTATTCCCTTGAAAGTAAAAGAGGAAGCAACTCGGGTGTGGAGGGATCCAGGAAGAAAGCCCACAGAAGGACAAGGTGATGGATGAGATTGAAGTAACTCCTATACTAGTCAAGACACAGCTCGGTTCCTCCCGCGCTTCAGCACTTGACAGAAGGATCCAAGAGAAGTTCTTGCTACAGAGCCCCCTACTGGCAGAAAGAAAAACACTCAACCAAACAAAACCCACATGGCTATTGCGCCTGCGTGGCCGGCAAGCGCTACGGCGCACGCGCACCAACGCCGTCCTGCCCACCGGGTGACGCAAAGTGCACGTAGGCGGAGACAGCTTCTCGGCTTCTGCTGGGGTTTGCTTCCACGCGTTAAGGCTCTGTTAACGCCGACGGGGGCTGGAGAGCTAGGCGCTCGGTGTGTGGTCGCTGTCTGCCTCCGGCAACGCCACTACCTCTCCGGAGGGGCCGTGCAGGGTAAGCGGGGCCAGCTTGGCCCGGATAACTGACTACGGTTGGTCTCCCCACGCGCGCCAGTGACAGGGTTCCCTGTGGTACAGTTCTAATGCCTGACACCTCCCTGGGCCTGGAGACAGCTCCTTAGGGAGGCCTCAGGGTCACTTGCGCTCTCTTTCCATTCAGCTGGCTGGCTGGCTGGCTGTCCCGGCTGCGTAACCCTAGCACTGTCTACAACACACCGTGGGACTCTGAGCTTAGGCCAATCAGCGGGGGTCTCTGCCCAAATGCTGCCCACTGCCCTGTGGCGTCCATTCATTCGGCTAGCCTATGCTGACCCGCCCCAGGCGCCTCCCCTTCTGCCCTGGACAGTCCAGCTGGGAGGCTCGGGAAACTCTATGTTCTGATTGTGTGGAAGGTGGGAACGGTGGTGACGACGTCGAAGAGCTTGCCAGGGGTCAGGGTGGATCTGCCTGAGTTGGTGTGTGGCCACAGGTGCTTCAGGCTAAAGGAGAGAGAAAGGTCCTGATGTAGACACGCAGAATGTAGAAGGACAGGGACTCAGAGGGATCGCGCTTTTATTTTAAAAGCATCTGGAAATAATTGGTTTTTGAGACTACATTGCTGAGTAGATAACAGTGGACACAGCCCTTCACCCTGAGAATCTATCCAAAGGAATCATTCACCTGGCCCTTTTATGTCTCTGCAGGTCCTTGTACCCCACGATCAGGTGTGGTGAGGCTACACATCCTATATCACAGGGAGTGTAGGGACCGCTCATAGCCACAGTAGGAAAATCTAGACACGGGGAAGGAGATTCCCTAGGGAGGGGCAGATGAATGTGATTACAGGGTTGCTCCTGGGATACTGCAAAGCCATGAAGAGGGCTGAATATCGTGGAGGGGAGATTTCCCTATTCCTGTTACCACTGTTTTAACAGTGTGCTTAGTCCTTGAACATAATGCAGCAAGCATAAAGGCAAATCTAAGTATTGGAGTTCCCCTTTTCTCCTCCTGCTCTGGGAGAAGTGTAGGCTAATAATGGTGTGTGCCTGAGTCCCTCCTGGAGCCTCATGGACAGAACCTGAGAGTTTCACAGCTCTCTGTGTACTTAGGTCTGGGAGAACCTACTGGCCTACACAGGCATGGCACCCTGCAAAAGAATCAGGAGGTGGTCTTCACAGGGCTGTTCATGTGTGTTTTTTCCCCCCTTTCTATAACTACCAGGAGAAATACGTGATGCTTTGTTAGTGTGCTTTATGTTGGGACACATGCTTAGCATGTACAGCAGTCATTTGCAATCATGGCTTGGTTCCTGTATTTTAATGCAAGCATACTTTAAAACTCTGGCAGCTGCCAGTTCAAATCAGACAGGACCTGTTTCCGGGATCCAGCCTCCCCTCCTTCCCTTCTAATGCCACACCTACATTCTCTGACTCCAGTATCTACCTGATAGGAGGTGGCCCTCTCCAAGTCACCCCTGTTTGCCACCACACAGTGCTTCCTGTTCCACTTCCTGCTCATTCTCCACTTGGCTTTAGTTCAAGCTGCTGCTGCAGGGGCTGCTGCAAACTCTGTTCTGTAAAGTGTGAACCAAGGCTGAGTCGTTCTCCGTGAGCCTTTTGGGAGTCTGATCAGTATACCACCACTGGCTGTTAGACATAGCTAGAGAAAAGTAATTGGTTCTTCCTGCAAGCTCCTTAGCTGTGTATTAAACATTCCAACCCAACAGAAGAAAGTTGATGTTTGGAGCTGAGCCTGAGACATGGATATCCTGTGGACCAGTTTGTCCAGTTCTGGTCCTGTACCCCCTGGATATGATGTTCTGTTTGGATTGTTCATATCGTCCAGAGCTTACTGATATGTAAATGCGATGATTGTAGACCTGAGAGTTGATAAGTATTGTCAGGTTGTCTAAAGTAGAATCTTGTATTTACAGGTTGGTGTAGGGCGCTCAGAGCACACGATGAAGATGTTCAGGCTGGGGAAGGCAGTGGCAGTAGAATTTTAGCAGAGGTTTTGGGATAGGGTCAGAATTGGACAAAATTGGCCCAGTTGAGGGCTGAACATTCTGGGAATGGATAATAGCATGTGCACAGAGGGCCTGGGACAGGTAGGAGCTGGGTTTTCAGAGCAAAAAGAAGCACTGTTCTTGGAATGCTTGGGCAAGGATCAAAGGTATGGAATGAGGTGCAAGTGCCAGGCCACAGCAGGTGATGGATGAGACGAGATCATGAGAACAGTGGGTAGCTCTTTAAGTGCAGAGGAACCAAGTAAGAACCAGATTATGGCAGGAGTTGGGGCCTGGCAAGGGAGGCTCACTCCTTGGCATCTGCCAAGAGGATCTTCCTGAGCCCCTACATATGACAGGAATGGGGGAAAGCTTTGTCTTATTTTCTTGCCCCAGTTTGGGTCTCTTCCCTGGGGCTCAGAGGCAGAGTTGGTATGACCTGGGCTGCTTGCCCAAGAGTGTTTGTTTGAGTGTGACCAGAAATGGATCCAGGGAAGGCCTGCACTGTGGATAGTGTCATCCCACTTCTGCTTCACCCAGACCAGCTCAGGATGAGTTCCCTGGCATAGAACTACTGCTCTCTCGAGCAGGGCAGCCACAGGGTCTTTCTGCCTGGTTGCCATGTGATGTGTCCTCTGCCCATCTACAAAGCCTGTAGAGCTTATTTTCTTTGTGGCTCCCCTTGAGCACATTGAATTTCCAGATTCCTTTGTAAGTTATGTGATGGTCCTTCATGAACAGCCACCCGCCATGCAGAGGAGACCCTTGGAGGAATTAGCCTAACCTAGTCACACACTGCTGCCCGCAGAACACAAGTCCTACTTGTAGCCCATACCACCAAGCCTCCTGCTTTTCCAGGATTAGCTGCTGCATTTCAATAACTGAAGAGTGTGAGGTGTGAAAAGACTAGCAGACATCCCTTGAAGAAAGGAGAAGCCTTGAGATGCAGGGCCATCACTTCTCATCTTTTTGAGACCAGGAGCTACTAAAAAAAAAAAAAAAAAAAAAAAAAAAAAAAATTAATATCCAGAGGTATGGTACTAAAAAGGCAGAGGCAGGAAGATTGAGGTTTGAGGCCAGCCCGGACTACATATCAAAAAAACCTGTCTCAATAACCCTTTCTGAAAAATTAAAAATTGTATTTTAAAAATGAGTGAATGATTTTGTTTAGAGTATATTGGACCACAAAACTGATGGCATCAATTTGATTCATTTTGCTACCCGACTAGAGTTGTATAGGCTTTGAAAGTACCAGATATCATTTACCCCTTGACAGGAATGTTTCTTACAAATGAAAAGCAGTTTCCACTAAACTTCCAGAAAAAAATAAGCTCAATGTTTGATACCTGTCTCAGGTTCACTGTCGTTGTTCAGATGGCCAGTTTTAAGCTCCCGGGAAAGTAAGTCCTGCAGGTACAATCTTAGAATAGAAGTGTGAGTGAAGATTTGAAGAATGGGTAGGTCCTGTGGATCTATCACCTGGAATGGTCTGTGGACACTGGGTTCTTTGATACAAGCAGCAGCACGTCCCAGTATGTTTTGTTTATAAGTTACCCAGTGTTTATAACCCTCAGTCCTGGACCATCCCTTCCAGAATCATCGAGAAAGTCAAGAAAAGCCTCTCATTCCTGGGGAGTGGGGTGCAGACCAGTATTGGGCTACATACTTCATCCCCATACCTAGGAACTTCTGACATGCACTGTAGGCTACAGCCTAATGTGATTTACTTAATTGTTCTCCCTTCAACCAACAGCGGCTACATAGTTCCCAGCAGACTGAGAAATGAGAAAAATACCAAACCATGGGACCCTGCGGATGACGAAGGTGGCATATCCCCTCGGACTGTGTGTGGGCCTGTTCATCTATGTCGCCTATATCAAGTGGCACCGGGCCTCTGCTGCCCAGGCCTTCTTCACCATTGCTGGGGCTGCCTCCGGGGCACGGTGGACCCAGCAGGCCTTCAGCTCCCCAGGCTCAGCTACACGTGGTCATGAGGTCTTCTATGGGATCATGTTTGATGCTGGGAGCACCGGCACCCGCATCCATGTCTTCCAGTTTGCCCGGCCACCTGGAGGTATCTGTCTGACTCTGAGCCATGAGTTATGGGCACAGACATAGGATCTGCCTTCCCCACTCTCAGGGCCAGGCTCTTGAGAATTCCTTACTTCAGAAGACAGTGTGTGGCTTGAGCCCCAGCTCCATAGTAATGTAGAAAGAAGCTTGCTAACATGAAATTATTAAGACACTGGGGAAAAACTCAGTGGGAGAAACAAATGTAAGGGCCTGGGTTTGAGTACCAGACCACTTGAAAAAAAAAGTGCAGTTACTAAGAGATACTCAGTGGATACAAAGCTCGTGCCTCTGAAGTACCCCGGAGCCCAAGGCGCTTCTTAACACTAGTGAGCAGTGACTAACATTGATGGGGAGCTAAGACCCTAGAGGACATTTAGTAGCCTGTCCCCTCCCTGTGTCCACAGCAGGCCTTGTGGCTGAACCTGTAATTTGGGCTGTGTCATGTTGATATTGGGAGAGCTCAAGGTGGGAAACAACTCCAGAGTCAGGCTCACAGAAGCCAGAAACCCAGGCAAGTCAGAGCAGTAGCAGAAACCTGGGACTGAGGCTTGCAGATCTGCTGCTGTATGTCCTGCATGGCTCTGAGGGGACTGGACCTCAGGCCCTACCAGCTTGTCTTCCCAGGAATGGGGACATTAGACAGAAGATAGATGCTTTTCTCCTGGATCCCTAGGCTGCCTGGGTCTTTACTTAGCTCACTTGTCTGTTGCCCTAAAATCTGCCCTCTTCGTGCATCTGACTTTCAGTCAGTCAGCTTTCTGTCCCTCTGCTCTGTTCCAGTCCCATATCCAGGTCCCTAGTAACTAGACACCATCCTGGCATTGTCATCCTGGCTCTGTCAGCATGAGACCCCTGGCAGCTCTTACCAGAACTACAGTAGCCTGTTTTACTTGCTTCTGATTTAAGTTTTATATAATTTTATGTGTTTGGGCCAGAACTTTGCTTTAAAAAAAATTATTGAGAATAATTTAGATTTTAAAAGTCTGCATACATTTAAGGTGTTAAATTTTAACAGTTAAGCTGGATGTGGTGGTGCATGCCTTTAATTCCAGTAGAGGCAGAGGCAGGCAGATCTCTGTGAGTCCAAGGTCAGCCTGGTGTGCATAGTGAGTTCCAGGACAGCCAGTAGTACATGTCTGAAAAACAACAACAATAGTAACAATTTAATAAATTTTTGCTGACTGGAAGGCATAAATGATGCTCTGTCCTTCTGTACATTTGTCCCATTGGTGCGTTGATACCTCTATACTTATCGCAGTAGCTAAACATTTAAACACCAGATCTATTTACTCGCCTCCAAAATTGGTCTTGAGATCAAATGTAACAGGGGTGGTTGAAAGGGATTGCTCAGTGGTAGAACATTTTTCTTGCATGTCTGAGGCCCTGAGTCAATTTCTAGCACCAAGTTTTTAAAAGTAATTTAAGTTTAAAGCAGTACTAACAATAATCCAGTGTTTGTCTTTAGGGAGAACAGTCGTTTTGAAAAGTTTTGTTCCTGTTTTTCGGGTCCTCATATTTACATATTCCTATTTTGAAGTGCCGTCCTCAGCCACGGGATGCCTCTGGACACTTTCCTTACTGCAGTGTAGTCCACTCCTCCTAACATCAAACACTCAACTTCTTAAGAAGGAAAAAAAAACCTTCAGGAGCTTGTTCAAGGCCCATAGAAGGATATCATCTTATAATTATGGGCTTCATTTTATGTTACAGTTTAAGATCATTTATCTTGTTAAATCAGCAAGAGTTATCTTAAATTTTAAGTAAGATATACTCAGTAAAGTTGGGGTGTGGGTTGTTTGTCTGCTTTTTACAGTGCTGGAATCAATTCCAGGGCCTCTAGCTTGCTAGGCAAACACATTCACCCCAGCCTGCCTTTACACACATAGACCCACATGCGCACACATGTATGCACACACACATTTAATAAAGGAGAGCTCTGGTGTAGACTTTACTCAGCTAAACTAAATTACAGAATTTAATTTTTTTTTTTTTTTTTTTTTTGGTTTTTGTTTTCTTGTTTTTCGAGACAGGGTTTCTCTGTGTAGCCCTAGCTGTCCTGGAACTCTGTAGATCAGGCTAGCCTTGAACCCAGAAATCCGCCTGCCTCTGCCTCTCAAGTTCTGGGATTAAAGGCATGTGCCACCACTGCCTGGTAAATTGCAGAATTTAAACAAAAATAATCCCTCTTAATTGGTCATCATGGCTGGGCCTCTGTTCTTAACATCGGTTAGTCTCTGTTGTATATCCTCATAACTCTTTGTATATATTTATAGTTCCATCTTTTAAAAATGTTTTCCCTTTAGAAACTCCCACCTTGACCCAAGAAACTTTTAAAGCACTGAAGCCTGGGCTTTCTGCTTATGCTGATGATGTTGAAAAGGTAACCATCTTCTTTTATGTCTGTTTACCCTTCCAGTGTCCCCTAACAGACTTACTAGCCAGCCCCTTCTGAACTGGATCAGTTGGCTATCCCCTGAGAGAGATATCTTCCTCACTGCCTGGGATCTGGTGTTCTCCTGAGGGAGAGAGGAGAGAGAGGTACAGGTCTCACCCACCAGTGTGGTGTACATCATGAGGCCCTTCCCTAATCCTTATGCAATTCAGAAGCCCACATCCACAGGTGTACAGAAGCATTATTTATGGAGCTAGAGAGATGGCTCAGTGGTTAAGAACACTGACAGTTCTTTCAGAGGATCCAGGTTCACCTTCTAGTACCTACATAGCAGCTTATTACTACCTATAACTCCAGTCCCAGGGAATCCACTGCCTTCTTCTGGCCTCTGTGGGCATGGCGCACACAAGGTACACAGACACACATACAGGCAAAAATGCTCCTACAAGCAATAAAATGAAGAAAAGAAGGCTGTATTTGGACCTTAAAATATTTGTCATTGTCATGTAAGTTTTGCATGATAGTCTGTGATCCAGGGAGCTAGGCATAGAACCCAGGGCTTCCCGAGGGTAGGCCAGTGCTCCGACACTGAGCTGCAACTCCCATAGTGCATTTGGAATTTTAATTTTTCATTGCCGTTCCTCTGATTGAAGGAACATTTACTAAAAATATTCATGTTAAAACTGTTAGACCAGGGCTAGCAGAGAAGCTCAGTGGTCAGGTGCTTGCTTAGCACGTCTGATCCCTGGGCCTCATCCCCAGAACCCACCCCTCAGAAAATAGTAAATACAAAGCACACATAATTTATGAAGGCCACAAACCAAATAAATGTAATAGAATAAATAAGTATAGAGCAAATTTCATTAAAGTGAAATAAGGATTTCTGTGGATGTGAAGCATTTAGACTTCTGATGTCCTTAATGCTTTAGTGTGCTAGCGTAGATGAGCTGAGGGCACCTGGCTCTCTTCAAAAGCAGAAATTGCTTGTGAAGATCAGAGAGTTCTGACCTTCCTGTCATTCCTTTATCTTTTTCTTTTAAATGCTACATATGAAAATCAGGGCCTCTCATGTGTAAGCCACATCCTTAGCCCAGATCCAGCGTTCCAGGGCATGAGCTATGGTTATAGCTGCATCATGGTTTCAAACAGGTAGTACAAGTCTTACCTATATAACAGAGGAATTGGTGACTCAGGGATAGCCATCCAGTAAACCAAATTGAATGTCATGCTTAGATTAATTAACTAGGGGAATACAAAATCTGACTTGTAGATAGGTGACACACACTCAGTGAGATAAGTGTCCTGGCTGCCCTGCTGTCTCACGGAGCCTTCAAGACCCACTTTGTATGTCCTTGGACAAATATTTGAGACTTCTCCCTGTTTTTATTTTGCATACACAGTAGAGAGGAACATTATGTCATCTAACACACACTCTGTCACCCACATGTGCAAGGGCATGGGTGGATTTGTGGAGTCGGAGTTCTAGATAAAAAGAAAGTGAGTTTGCCTCTGGACAGGCTTTACCATTTATCCATGTTTACATCTGAGCCGCCCTTTGAGGTTTCTGGCAGGTGATGGGACTCCCCTCAATGAGGCTATTAATGGGACTCAGTTCAATGAGTGACCCTAGAATTTGCTAGTTTCCCCATGCTTATGACGTACAGAGAAGTAGTCACAACCTGTGAGGTCACCCAGTGAGGGGTGGTGTCTTAGTTAGGATCTCTATTGCTTTGATGAACACCATGACCAAAAAGCAAGTTGGGGAGGAAAGAGTTTATTGAGTTTGCACTTCCACATTGCAAGTCTATCAATGAAGGAAGCCAGGACAGGGACTCAAGTAAGGTAGGAACCTAGAGGCAGGATCTGATGCAGAGGCCATGACTCGACTTGTTCCTCGTGGCTTACTCAGCCTACTTTTGTATAGAACCCAGGACCACCAGACCAGGGATGGCACCACCACCCAATGGGCTAGGCCTTCCCCCATCAGTCACTAGGTAAGAAAACGCCCCACAGCTGAATCTTATGGAGGCAAGATCTTGAAAGAGCTTCACCTCTTTCAAGTAACTCTAGCTTGTGTCAACTTGACACAAAACTAACCAGCAGAGGTAGTGACAGACCAGAGCATAAATCTTGTTCAGAAAACATGGAAGTTATGTACAAGGAGGCTCAGCCCATGGCAGTTGACTTGTTTTCACATGCCATGTTTTATGCCAAGGGCTGTCCTCCATGTTCTGACCACAGCTGGCTAGTGCTACGTGATGCAAGCTCTTGCTGTTTTTGAAAATTAGAGAAAGGGGTCAGGAGGTGTGTATACAGGTAAAAGCACTGGCTTCACGTACCTGCTGACCTGAGTTCAAGTCCCAAAACCCACATGAAAACCTCAGTGTGGTGAGTCATGTAGCTTGTATAAGTCATGCCATAGCAGAATCAAGAGAGACCCTGCCTACACAAGGTAGAAGGCGAGAACTGATTCCTGGAGGTTGTCCTCTGATCTCTACATGTGAAAATGTGCTTGTGCGCACATACACATACCCCAAATTTAATTCTTAAGTTAGATAACATATTTAAATACACATTTTAAAGCATGGTGGTACCTGCAATATGTATAACAGCCCTGATTTGCTTTCACATCATCCACAGAGTGCTCAGGGGATCCAGGAGCTTCTCAATGTTGCTAAGCAACATATTCCATATGATTTCTGGAAGGCCACCCCTCTGGTTCTCAAGGCCACAGCTGGTTTGCGCCTGCTGCCAGGAGAAAAGGCTCAGAAGTTGCTGCAAAAGGTAAGCTTAGCCATTCCCCCAACTGGAAGGTGGCCAAGGATCACTAAAAACACTAACCATGCTGGGCATGACGGTGTACATCTGTCACCCCTGCACCTAGGTGGCAGAGCAAGATCTTAAGCCAGAGGCCTTTATGAGCTACAGAGTGAGACACTGTCTTAGAACACAATAGCCACTAACCTTCCAGTTAGTGTCAAGCAGGCAAACATAGAAGAGAAAACCATTGGAATTTTAACAGTATAACCTTAGGAATCTTCTTTGAGACATTTAGGAAAATGACTTTTTTTTTTAATTATGTTGTGCATCTAAAGAGTGGCCCCCAGGTGTATGAGCTGGACTGGCATCTTAACCTGAGCTCATTTGTGACTACCCAAGAAACCCTCAGCCTCTTCCCCAGTTCCAGTGCTTCTTAGGGGACTTTGTGTCCCCAGACAGCCATTTTGTACTTATACTAGGGCTACATCCTCATCCCCAGAATATATTGCTAATTTTCTTCCCATCTATCAAGTTTTGGAAGGTACAGTCTCCCTCAACTTCTAGATTATTCTTATATTGTTTTTATACAAGATGGTGGCATACTACACCTTCTTAAGCTACAACAGAGGCAAGCACACTGAAGTCTTACGTCCTGGGACTCCTTAGAAAGTAAAGAAACATACCCAATTGCTCACACCCCCTTCTCCCTCTGCCAGGCTCTGATGGCTCATGTTTTTACGTTTATATATGCAGACCATATGAGTGGTCCTCAAGCTTAAGCCCTGCCTCATAGGGCTTTTTGCCCTTCATATCCCAACCCAAAGCCAGGCAGTGTTTGGGACTCATCAGGCTGGGTGCATGCCAACCCTCTCTAGGCTGTCTTTTCTCTCAGAACTCTGCTATCCCCAACAGTTAAAGATGGAGTACCTGGAGTGGCATGTTCTTTAGCTATTCTAGGGATATCAGCCAAGGACACCTCTATAGAGGATTGGAGAAGCTTGAAATAGTGAAAGCTTTGCCTTACAGAACACTACAGAACCCTCAAGTGTTCTGTCAAAGCCAGCTGAACACATCCTTGGGAACTTGTGATCTTAATTCTGATGATTAAATATATCCTTCCTGCCCTGGCTTGGGTAGAGGGTGAGATACTCACTGTGTAGACCAGCCTGACCTCAAACTCCAGATCTCCTGCCTTCCAAGTTCTGGGAGTACAAATGAAGTCCATAAAGCTGTAGCTCCATGCTGGGCTAAGAAATGTTTCTTTTTGTGTTTAGGTGAAGGAGGTGTTCAAGGCATCGCCCTTCCTTGTAGGGGATGACTGTGTTTCCATCATGAATGGCACAGATGAAGGTAGAGTTGACAAATGAGCATCTCATCAATGCATGTCCCAGTCAGACAAACACGCCGCCGCTGCTGCTGCTGCATTGACTCCAAGCCTGAAGGCACCGTCGCTAGGCCAGGTCAAGGTCTTGTGTACAACAGTTTTGTTGTTAGAGACAAGCTCTTTTCTTGACCAGCACCAAACCTGGCACAAATGAAGCCTTCGAAACATCATGTTTTGAGTTCTAAGGGCATTTAAAGAACACTAGTTGCTGCCATGCTGGGAATATGTGGTTATAGAACTCATTCTGAATCAGATACTTGAGGTTCCTCCCTGGCTACTGATTTTAAATGACCTTAAGAGTGAGCTTGTCTGGAGGGCAGAGGGGACATTGGATTCTTTTTCTGCCTCTTTTAAAAGTGGAAGCTGGTGACAAAATCCTGGAGGAGGCATGGCATGTGGTAATGTGTTGTAAGGGTTTAGTGTGTGCCCGAAGACCCTGGGTTCTTGGCTGGGAGTAGCAAGCAATGCCCACCATGCCCTCAAGGAGCATGGAAGTAGGTAGCAGCCCCATGTGTCAAGAGTTAAAATGGAGTCTGGCTGCTCTTGCAGAAGATCCAAATTCAGTTCCCACCTTCTACTTGGTGGCTTATAAGCATCCATAACTCTAGTTCCAGGGGCTTTAACCCCACTTTTGGCCTTCATGGATATCAGGCACACACAAAGTTCACAGACATTCATGCAAGTATAACACCCATACACAGAAAATACATTTCAAACTCTTAAAATACTTGTGCCATTCTCTTACAGGTGTTTCGGCATGGATCACTGTCAACTTCCTGACAGGTGTGTGTCTACCCGATGGGAAAAGCTAATGGCTTACCATCCCTAGGAAAGGAGTGCCTGCCAGGGCCAGGCTTCCTGAAGTGCAGAGGCCCCATTACCATAACGCCCAGGTTCAGTGTTGCTGGCTTGGGGGCAGACTAGGGTGGCAGCATGTCCAGACAGGCCAGGCAGAGTCAGTCCATATGTGCCTGTGTTTAGAGCATCTTACTACCCTTCCTCTTCTCTCAGCACAGCCCCAGCCCAACATCCACTGGAGCTTTGCCCTGTAGCCAAAGAGAAGCAGTGAATAAAACCTAGTCATGAGCCTGGGGAGATGGCTCAGTGGTAAGGAGCACACTTTGCTCTTCCAGAGGTCCTGAGTTCAGTTCTATGAACTCAATCACATGGTGGCTCACAGCCATCAATAATGGGATCTGATGTCCTCTTCTGTCACTCAGGTGTAAGGTGTGCATGCAGATAGAGTACTTAAATACATAAAATAAATAAATCTTTTTTTAAAAAATAAAGATTAAAAAAACTAGTCAAGTCTTAAAATATTGGATATGATATGCATGCTGAGATCCGCTCTGGCAGCAACATCTGCCTGTGGAAACAGGTTGTGAAGAGACACTTGCAGTTTGTTCTCAGTGTGGCCCCTTTACTGGAGAATGGCAGTATGTCTGTATGTAGAAGGAAGAAAGGGTTTTCCTGGCCAGTCTCACCAATATGAGGGCATAGAGATGCTGGCGGATTGGTTAGGGCTGTCTAGCTCAGATACTTTGGGAGTACTGAGTCTAGGATGGGGCTAGCCAAAGAGGATGCCTCACAGAGTGGACCTGTGTCAGAATAGCAAAGTTAGTGTTTCTGGGACGGTGAACCAGCCTTGTCAGAAGATAGAGCAGGGTCAGTGTTTCTCCCAGTGGTCAGTGTGATCCTGTCATTCACACCACAGCCACAGCATGCAGAGCCGTGGCTCTTGGTTACCTCTAAGTAGTTGCCTTTTCCTCCCATGCAGAAGGGCTTCTGACCTCTCTTTGATCTTCCTGGTGTCCGCATATCCTTCCTAACATGACAGCACTATCTATGCCTTTACTCACTGTGATCTAGGCAGTCTGAAGACCCCAGGAAGCGGCAGTGTGGGCATGCTGGATTTGGGCGGAGGATCCACTCAGATCACCTTCCTCCCACGTGTCGAGGTAACCAGTCCTGCCTGCTTACCAGGTGTGTGCATCAAAGCCAGGGGAGCTGCAGTCACCCAGCGGAGGCCCCTCAGAGAAGGCCCTTGGCCATGGGAAGGTCCTCTGCCCCTCTGAGGTCTCTCACAGATAACAACTTAGATTTTTAACTCTACCCACTAAAATCCAAAATAGAAACCTGCTCTTCATTGAGGTGAAGTCAAATGATGACTAGTGTTGTGCTGGAGACTAGATACCTCCCATCCTCCACAAAGTTCCAGGAGCAAGAGTGGACAGTATGGCTCATAGGTGCAAGGGAGGTCAGCCTTCAAAATAAACGCTCTAAATGAGGTTAAAAAAAAAGAAGAAGCAACTTGCATTTCATGCCATCTATTTTAAATACCTCTCTTTGCAGCCACATCTTGTTTCCAGTGGAATACACGGTATAAATATATTTATACAACTAGAAACTGAAGCTGTGGTCCTAGTCACTTTTTGAGATGGATGCTTATCTAGTCTAATTGGACTATATGTGTCAGAAGAGGCAGATGCAGCTGTTCTTGTGCTGTACATCTGTAATCCCAGTCCTGGGGAGACTGAGGTTAGAGGATTAGGAGGGCAAAGCTAGCCTGGACCAGTTAACAGGACCTTATCTCAAGATGTTGATGATGAGGATGATGACGATGAGGAGGAGGAGGAAGAGGATGCTTACTAGCCAAGTTCTTTTTTTTTTTTTCTTTTTTTGGTTTTTCGAGACATGGTTTCTCTGTGTATCCCTGGCTGTCCTGGAACTCACTCTGTAGACCAGGCTGGCCTCGAACTCAGAGATCCACCTACCTCTGCCTCCCAAGTGCTGGGATTAAAGGCGTGTGCCACTACTGCTTGGCTACTGGTCAAGTTCTTAGAACTTAAAAGCCCTAGTTTGGTCCCTAATATGGACAGAAAGAAAAAAAGAAAAAAAGAAAGCTTCTCCTAAGAGAAGCCGCGCACCCTGCATGGGTTTGGTTTTTACTCCTTGCTCCTCATTGTTTCATCGTCAAAAACAAAAGTGTAGTAGAAAACTCATTGTGTCCCTGTCCTATGATTCAGGGAGGAAGGCACGGTGCTCTGGAAAACGGGGTACCAGTAGCTTCATGTTCTTCCCCAGGGTACCCTGCAGGCCTCCCCACCCGGCCACCTGACAGCGCTGCAGATGTTTAACAGGACTTACAAGCTGTATTCCTACAGGTGGGTTTGCTCACTCCTGGTGTGCCATCCATTGACGCCTCATGGAGGGATCCTTTCCACATATAGATGCCAGATCCCAGAATCTTTTGTGCCAAGAGACCTCCTGGGCCCTTCTTGTCCTGCCTCTACTATGTGCTTCATTTTAAAATGCACTGTAAAACCACATTCTTCTTGGTTCTTGTCCTGTTCTGTTCTACTTTGGGGGAGGCTTTGAAAAGACTAAGAGGTGAGGAGTGTGGCTGCCAGCTAGCCACAAGGCACTTGGAGGAGTTCTTCTTGCACCTCATAAAACCAATGGAATCTGCCTCCCTCGCTGTCATGTGTACAGATTCCCTAAGAGCTCAAGACAGGCTCTTAGTTCAGTTAATGTTTCAGCCGCAGGGCTCATAGAAAAAGCAGGGAAACCTTATTCACATTGAGCCCAGGCAGGTGTATGTGTGGCCCAGCATCACCAAGATTTGTCTCCACAGCTACCTGGGGCTGGGACTGATGTCGGCACGACTGGCTATCTTGGGTGGTGTGGAGGGGAAACCTGGTGAGTAGAACATTTGTTCTAGGTTCTCTCCCTTCTCTCAGTGCCTCTCCTCTTCCTCCTCCTCTTCCTCCCCATCCTCCTCCCCTTCTTCCTGCACTACAGAGAAGCATATCAGCCATTGGCCACCCATCAGCTTGGCTGGAATATGTCTAGATCTAAGGTAAGATAGGATATGGATGGTGTGTTTTATCTTTGAACATTCCCCTAAGTTATCATTCTTGAAAGAGATACTAGAGGCTTGCTAGAGAGATGGCACAGTGGTTTAGAACTCTGGCTACTCTTCTAGAGGACCCAGGTTCTAATCCCAGCACCCAGATGGGAGTTCATAACTGTCTGTAACTCCAGCCCCAAGGGATCTTATGCCCTCTTCTAGCCCCTGCAAATATTGCACATGTGTGACACACCCATATATATGTAGGCAAAACACCTATGTACATAAAATAAAAATAAAGGGGAATTTTTTTGGTTAAAAAAAAGAAGAGATACTAGGGAAATAATTTCTGAACCACATCACCTGCATTTGGAATCACTTCATGTGTCAGCTTTCTGTCACTTAACAGTAGCTGAGATGAATGACACCAAGAAAGAAGAGTTTGTTTGACTTATGGTTTTGGAGGTTTAAGTTCACAGTCACTTACTTATGTTGCCTTTGGGCTTGTGGTGAATCAGGACATCATGAAGGGAGCATGTGGCAGGCCATACTGTTCACCTGCTGGTGGCAGGAAGCAAAGGATGAAAGAAATCCTAGGATTCCTTCAAGGAAATGCCCTGGTGACCTAACTTCCCCTGGGGTCCACCTGCTAAAGGTTTCAGCCTAGCTCAATAGTGCTAGCGGCTGGGAACAGGCCTTCAGGACATGGCTTCTGGGCCCAGTTCGTGCTGTGGAGCACAGATCTACTCTACAGCATGGTGACACCTGGTGGCACCTGTCCTTGCCTTCCCACAAGCCTGTTAGTTATTCCTAGCCTCAGCTATCTGTAAAAGTGGGTTGCAATTAGTCTCCTCCAAATAGGGTCATTGTGATAACTGAGGAAATAGCACTTGGCCTGGGGTCTGGAACCCTAGATGCTCAGGGGACATGAGATGTAGTCATGTTCCCAGGCAAGCGAGATTGGCTGCCTGTGACAGAGCAGGGCCTTTCTCCAGCCGACCTGGACTGTCCTAGGAGATTGTGCTCATTGCACCCCGGCATCCTGTGGAATGCCTATGGCATTCTCTGTTGCGCCCCTACCCAGCCTTTGAAGCTCCTTTTAATGGTCATGGCACTGTTTTCTTCTTACCTTCGTGGTCATCTCTATTTCAGCTGAGAATGACAAGGAACTGGTCAGCCCCTGTTTGTCTCCCTGGTTCAGAGGAGAGTGGGAGCATGCGGAGGTCACCTATAGGATTTCAGGAGAGAAGGCAGGTAGGTGGCACTGCTATCAGGTTCATGAGGGTCAATGATTATCTGCTTCCCCGTTTCTTTTCCAGATACCTGTACAAAGCAGACAGCAACACAGCCAAGGCTATACCTTCCCTGAGTGCAGGCAACCAAGAGCTGGGGCAAGATTGTGAAGGCCTTTGTGGAGAGCTGGGGCCTCGCCAGGGTCTACACAAAGTCTCCTTGTCTGTCACCAAACACTTCTGTCCAAAGAGCCCAGTTTCTGGACAGACCTCCAGTGGGGGAGGAGCTGGCTGCTGTGGACCTGAGACAAACAGCCACATTTGGGCTTCTGGCTCAGAGGCCCTGCTCTGGCCAGGTCTATGCAGAGAGAAATGAAGGCTGCTTCCTGCCAACAGCCCAGGATGCACAGTCCCCACCACCCTGTCACAGGCCTTCAACCTGGTCCTTGTTACTCTGGGTCCTTTGACTGTCTTCAGTTTTGTAGGTCTAACCTGTTCCTCAGGAAGGATTGCACTTGGGGAAGGTACAGCCTTGTCTGTGTGGGTGGCTGCTTTTACAGGTATCTAGAAAAGCAACAGGGGGAAGGCCAGGTCTTGCCGCCACAGTATCTGCTTTCCGATAGGAGGAATTCGATGAGGAAATAAGGGCCTTGAAGCCAAAATGACGTGGAATGGGTGAGGCAATGCAGGTGGCATTGCTAACCAGGAAGGCCATGCATAGCATTTGAGCCAGGGTGTGAAGAGATAGGATCAAATGGCCCATATCTAAACAGTGTTCTGGTCAAGGGTGCAGAATGTGCAACAGCTGAATCCTTAGTGAATAAGGAGGTAGTGTGGCTTATCTAACCACAGTCAGGGAGAGGAAATGGAGTCTGGGAGCTGAGAGCATAGCTCTGAGGCCCATGGAGGATCACTGGGAAGGAGAGGGAGATTGGTTAAAGCCAGTCTGAGACAGGGTCATTAAAGTGCCCATTGGATGGCCATGGAAGTTGAATGATCTCCAGAGTCTGGTAACTTCTGGGCTTCCTGCCATCCAGGTACATAGCCTGGCAGATGGCCCATGGCTAGCTACTTCCTGGTTTCTGAGGTAGGGAGGTTGTAGGTTAACAAGTATGGAGTGAAAAACACCTATGCCCTAAGTGTGGTGGACGACACAGGGCCAGGCAGCACACCATCTAGTGCCTAGAGACAGGATCCTCTTGGTTAGGGCAACTCCATGCCTGAGGACTTGCAAGTGCCTAGAGAGTGCCTCCTGGGAGCTGTGTGGCTTATGTGCCTTGGGCTTGTTCACATTAGCTGTGTGCTTTCTCTCATCTTTTACAGTGGGCCTCTATGAGCTGTGTGCCAGCAGAGTATCTGAAGTCCTCCGGAATAAAGTACACAGGACAGAAGAGGCACAGCACGTGGACTTCTATGCGTTTTCCTACTACTATGATCTTGCAGCCAGCTTTGGCCTTATAGGTAAGGGACAGGCCAATCTGGGCAGAGGACCAGTGCTAGCCAGTAATGGCTTTGTTGGTATGTGTGAAGTGAATAGGCTTAGCGGGCAATGTGATAGAGAGGCAGGAAGGGACAAGCACCTTCTCACAAGTAAGCTAGTTCCTTTGAGCCAGTTAGAAAATAGGGCTTGTTCTTCACTCCCTCACTGTGTGTACTGCTTGCCTTGCTCTGTAGCCTCAGCTCAAGAGCCACTTGGGATGGGTAACCACATGCTGTCTTTCTGAGGGGCTCACCTTGGTCTAAAGAGCCAGCGCAGGGTACACAGCAAACCAGTGGGGTTTGTTGAGGTTGTCAGTGGCCAGTCTGTGAAAGGGGTACAAAGGTACCTTGGTGGTTTAAAAAACAAAAAAAAACAAAAAACACTTTTCTTTAAAAAAATCATTTAGATTATATACCTATACCCAATCTATATAGATATATGAATGTTCTGCCTGCAAGTATGTATGTGCACCACATTCATGCTGGCCTGTGGAGGCTAGAAAGGGGCATTGGGTCTCCTGGAACTGGAGATAAAGATGCCTGTAAGCCACAACATGGATACTGGGAACCAAATCCTCTACAAGAGCAACAAGCACTCCAAATCTCTGAAAGCTATCTCCCCAGCACCCAAAAATCTGAGTTGTTTAAATTAATCAATCTCTCTCTCCCTCTCTCCCTCTTTCCCTCTCTCCCCTCTCTCTGTCTCTCTGTCTCTGTCTCTCTGTCTCTCCCCCCTCTCTGTCTCTCTGTCTTTGTCTCTGTCTGTCTATATGTCTCTCCCTCCCTCCCTCCCTCCTTCTCTCTCTCTCTTTCTCTCTTTCTCTCTCTCTTTCTCTCTCTCTTTCTCTCTCTCTTTCTCTCATATGTGTGTGTTGTCTGTTCATACTTGTATGTACCACATATGTACTGGCCCATGGAGGCCAGAAGTTAGCATTAGATCCCCTAGAACTGGAGATACAGGTGGTAGTGAGCTGCCTTGTAGATGCTAGAGTCAAATCCTGGACCTCTGGAAGAACAGCCAGTGCTCTTAACTGCTAAGACAACTGTCCAGCCCCCAAAACAGTTTCCTTAAAGAAATAAATCAAGGCAATATAGATGCATTGGCTGGGGTAACAAGCGTGCTGAGTTATGCTTCCTGGAAGCAGGAGATTCCCACAGCCTATATTCTGGCTCCAGGGCAGGTAGAGAGAGTGCCAGGCAGTGGTAAATTGTTAAGGCTGAGGCAGTGTGTTCCAAGACAGCTTGGTTTTGATGTACTGGGTCCAGAGCTGGAGCAGGGGACACTTACTTGCATACCTCTGACCACACCAAAGCTATGGGCATTTCAGTTCAGGGTTCCCCACTTCAACTTAGCTCTGCAGCCTTCGGGGTGGGGGGTAGGGGTGTCCTGCTTTGAGACCAGCTCTGTGAAGCCCTTGTCTTTCCTATGAATAACTTCTACTATGTATGTGACAGCTCTGAGGAAGGAAAATAACCCTACAGTCACATGCTGTCACCACAGGTTGTCCTTACCAAGAAGCAGACATCTCACCTAGGCTGTCCTCAGGAGCTGTAGGGCTGTCTAAAAGTGATCTCACTGGCTATCGTGGTCATACTGGACTTTGAAAGAGTTTAGACTACCCATGACAGTGACACTTAATTAACTCAGTGAGTCCCTGAGGACAGAAGCAGTGCTTCCAGAGACTAAAGAAGTTCACTCACTTCCTGATGCACTTCCACTGTTGCTCGTTTCAAGCGCTTGCTTTTTCTTGGGGCCCAGAGATACTGGTGAGGCTACCTGGGGGACACTGCACAGTTGGGGGATAAGGTGATCCTCCTTAGCCCCCTGTTGTGGGTGGTGCTGGTAGAGAGATCTGCTCATCCTAACTGCACCTCCTCTGATACTCTGGTAGCTCTGTGGTAGAGCACTTGCCCAGCATACGTGAGGCCCAGGATTCCCACAGGAGTAGTGGGTACAGGCAGATCCCTGAGGTCAGCAGTAAAGACCTAGAGGAAAGACCCACGTCTGCATGTTTGTGTGTGATGTGGACCTCCTGGTATGGGTCTGCAAGTGCCAGCCTGGGGCATCAGTGGCATCACATGGTTCCACCATGTTCCTGCTGAATGGATGTCTATCTTATCCAACAGATGCAGAGAAAGGAGGCAGCCTTGTAGTTGGAGACTTTGAGATAGCAGCCAAGTATGGTGAGTGGTGTCAGGATGACAGGCCAAGGGGTTATGGGAACAGAACCCCCATGTGCTTGTGATGGGCACAAGGCCCAGAATTGCTGGGTTTGGTACTTTATTCTGTCCAGTAGACAGCGCTGGGAGGTGTGTAAGGGGAGGATGCAGAGTGTACTCGGGTCACCTAAGGCCCAAATCCAAGATGCTACCTTCCAGTGGAAGACATCCCCAGATGTGAAAGGCCACAGTCCCAGTGCCTGCCCTTGCTCTCCTTACTATGTCCTTCCTGCACCCTTTCTGTGTCACATCACCCTGGCACTCAAGACTGAGTGCCATCTCCATATTCAGCCCTTTCTGGTTGCTGCTCCTAATTTGCAGTTGAAAGCTCTGAAGCTTTGCGGTTTTCTCCATAGGAAGTTTTCTTCTCCTCTCTTCCCATACTCCTCTACCAAATAGAGTGGCGCTTTCATGCTTTCCTGTCACTTGCTGGCTGTTTCCTGGACTTTTGGTGTCTAGGTGGATTTGCCCCTCTATCAAGAATAGATTCTGGGAACTATAGAAATGGTTTGAGAGAGTGTGCTGCACAAACACGAGACTCTGAACCCAGATACCCAGAACCCACATAGAAAGCTGTGGTTGCCTATGCTTACAAAGCCCAGGCTGAGGGGGAGAAGACAGAGCTGACAGAAGGATTGCTGAAGGTTTGTTGGCCACCAGCTGGGCTCCAGGTTCAAGTGAGACCTGCTCTAGCAGGAGACCAGAGTCTCTCCTCTGTCCCCTGTGCCCACACAAGGGCACACACAAGGATAGACTTAGAATTAGCTTTAATGTCATTATCATAAAGCTTGATTCTAGGTATGTTGACACCTAGAAAGTTTTGAGGGTCTCAGATACAGAGATGGGGTTCCACTGTTACCCCAAGGTAAGACATTCAAGATTCTTCTTGGTCCTGGCACCCAGGCTTAGCTGAGGTTGAGACTGGCCTCTTGGCCTGCCAATAGGATGACTCCACTGTGGTTTGACAGTAAATCAAAAGTGAAGAGCACTGGGTAGTGGTGGCACACACCTTTAATCCTAGCACTTAGGAGGCAGAGGCAGGCGGATCTCTAAGTTTAAGACTGGCTTGGTCTGCAGAATGAGTTCCAGGAAAGCCAGGGCTATGCAGAGAAACACTCAGAGAAACATAATAATAATAATAATAAAGAAGTGAAGAGCAACACCCACGGCAGTTGGGCCCAGGGCTGCTGCTCCATCCCTACTAGAGGTTGTTAGAACCCAACTGAGAGCTGGCATCTCTCTCAGTGTGCCGCACCCTGGAGACACAGACACCAAGCAGCCCCTTTGCCTGCATGGACCTCACCTACATCAGCCTACTGCTCCATGAGTTTGGTTTTCCCCGGGACAAGGTGCTGAAGGTAAGCATTGCATCCTGGGTGCCTCGTGAGTTTTTATCTCCCGCTCCTATCCCTGCTTTTAGGAAACAGCCCAGTGTTGTGTCTACCCTCCTCAGCCACTGCCAAGTCTCTGCGGCTCAGGTCCATGATCTTCTCTTCTCCTTTCCTTTGTCTTTTCAAGCTGGCTCGGAAAATTGACAATGTTGAAACCAGCTGGGCTCTGGGAGCTATTTTTCATTACATCGACTCCCTGAAGAGACAGAAGATTCCTGCTTTGTAGCAGCCGAGCCCTAGCCCCCGCCCCAACCAGAATTCCAAGGCTCCCAACTCCATGGACCCCTCTGTCTTGGAAATGACACCATCCTTGAGGAGCCTGCATCTGGTGGAGACCCTCTGTGCCTGCAGTGTCATCTGCAGATTTGCCTGGGACATGGCCCATATACTAGCCCTGCTACACCACACTAGCTGGGGCAGGGCCAGGGTAGGAATGCTGCCTGGCCTGAGGCCATCTCCCTGCCTTACCTCCACATGGGCAGGGAGCCAGATGGGGCCCAGGGTGTATGCTAAGGTAGAGATGCAGCCCTGTTCTAGCCCGTCCGTGTGCAGGATTGTGGCTGCTTTTATGTGTTTCTGTGACATGAGTCTTGTTTTGTCGCCCAGTCCCTGTTCCCTCATGAGCCAGGCCTCTCTGCCTTCTCAGAGTTGTGGGAAATGAAGTAAGCTGGCCCAGACAGTGCAACTTCAAAGGGAGCGCATCTTGAATGTGGCCATCTCTTCCTCAGAATAGATATGTGAAGTTACCTGGAGATTTGCTGTCCCACCTTTGAATGGTATAGCATTAATTGATGTGGGGACACTGAGTAGGAAGAAGATGGGACAGTGCCTCTTTGCAGACCCTGTGTGCCACCTTTGCAGGGCATGTGGGTGTGAGCAGAGCTATGAGAATGTTCAGAGCCATGTGCTCAAGTACTACCTTGTGAGCTGTGAGTGCTTTACGTTAAAACTGAGCCCTTCTCCTGGACACAAGTATGTCCCAGTGAATGTATTACTGCTATGAGCCACTTGCAGACCAGTGGGGCGATTAGAAAGCTCAGCCCTGGAACCATATTACCCCTTACCTTACCCTCCTCACTCGGCTGCAGCTGGCTTCCCCGTGGTCCCCTCAGTGAATGTACAGTTCAGAGAATAAGCTGAGCCACCACTCTTCAACTCGAAATAAAGGTTTACAAGGGTTTCTCTCTTTTGCCTCGTTAGTGAGCGCCCAGCCTTTAAAACCTGCCCAAGTGGGACTACAGGTGTTAGCAGAAACCCAGCAGCAGTGGCAGCAGCAGCAGGCCACCCAGAGGCCTGGGCTGTTTCAGGGTTGGAGCTCCCTGTCCCAGCTGTCTATTGAGCTCCCGCCTCTCCTGAGACATGACTGACAGTGTAGCTAGGTGACAGCTCTAGGTACATCACCTCTGGATCACTCTGTGCTCAACAATGATTTAGTTTGGTTCTGGCATAGTTCCGAATGGGTCACACACCAGGGGAAAGACAGTGGGCCCACAGATACCCCAGATGTTCACACACCCCCAAGCCTGTGGTGGGTTCACAAGGTTCGCCCTGAAAAACACTCCCTGCCTCCCACCTCTTACACTAAGAATTCCACTCGGACTGGCCAGTACAGAGAAACAGAGTTCTACATGCAGAAGGGGCAGTGAAGGCTCCAGGGAGCCAGTTTCCTTATCTCACTTCTCTGACACCTTTCCCCTTTACTCAAGTAACTCCAAGAGGATCTCGCCTGGAGTGCTCACAGCTTCATGGTGGTCACGTGTCCATAAGGAAGCGAGGTCCCTGCAATGGAGCCTGAGTTACAGGGCTGTAGCTGGCATGTTGGGTGGCTTCTTAGCACAGTCAATAGCTTTACAGGTAAAACGGGTAGGAGGAAGCCTGTATAAGACCTAACAGTCCTGGGAGGGAAGGGGGAGTAGGGGTGGTCAATGGGACCCCAATTCCAAGGCAGTAGGGAGACCCTTGAGCCAGAGCAAAGTGAGCCTGGTAGTCTCCCCAAAATGAAACCTCGGAGAGGCTTGTAGCCAGTGTATAACTTGGGTCCAAAACAGATAAAGCAGATAAAAAGTCACCTGGGACCAGAGCCAGGAGGATTTGCTGCGAAGGGCATGGAAGAGCCTATCCTTTTTCACACTGCACCTCCCACTGGCTTGGCAGAGTCCACAGAGCCTCTTCCTCCTATAGCTAATGGCCTGAATATTTAAAGACCTCCATAGGCGAAGCATCAAAGCCACAAGACGGAAACACAAAAGCAGACTGGTTGCAGGTAAGGTTAGTGATCTCATGAAAAAGTAAACAACTGGATACTTCCCAAAAAGAACATCAATTAGCTCAGGATATTTTTAGGCCCAGCAAAATATGCAAGTCACTTCACCCTTGGTGTTCTTCATGGTGATAAAGCAGGCTTGTTTTCTTAAATAGCTGCATCACTCTGGCCTGTACTCCTGTATGCCTCACTGGGTCTACCCAGCACAGCCCTCGAACCTCCTGCCGTGTGTCCTACCTGAAAGGCAGACACCCTGGCTGCCTACTGTGGTGGGTGGTGACAGGGCCTCAGGTTGTCCTTCTGCGTCCATGTCCATGTATGTGAGCCACGGGTGAACTCTTGCCACTGTCCAGTTAAGAACAGTATCATTTTAAATTGGGCTGGACATTGCCAGTTTCTTTACTCCCCCGTGACTGGTACTGGCTTCCCTCACCCACACAGCCACTGTCTCATGGTTTGATGTTTACCATTCTTGCATACTGTAAAATGTGACTGGTGATTCCTGTGATTCACCTTCGCGTCTAAGTGCCAGTTGTGTTTCCTGTGGGACATCTGTTCATGTCTCCCATTTTTCAAGAACACTTATCCTTTTTTTTTTTTTTAACTGACTTTTAGGATCTTTATTAAGGAGATTAGCCCATTGTGATATATACAATTTTTTCCTCCGCCACTCCTTTTTTACTTTCTGCTAGGTTTTTAATGTATATTGAAACTTTTTATTTAAACTGATCAAATCTATATTCACATACAATTTGTCTTGTGGCTTCCAGGTTGTGTGTCATAATTACAGAGGCTTCCAAACTTAAACATTTTTGAACCTTGTGGGGCTGGGACCTGGTGCACTGGCAGTATAGTTACCTGGCACTCACAAGGCCTTGAGTTCAAGCCCCAGCACTGCAAACAGTTAACCAAGTGGACCTTTTATGATTTTAGATTTTTCCATTAATTAAGAGCTTGCAGGTTTGTTTTTTGGGAACTTTCTTTTTTTTTTTTTGGTTTTGTTGTTGTTGTTGTTGTTGTTGTTTGTTTTTGTTTTTTTTGTTTTTTGAGACAGGGTTTCTCTGTGTAGCCCTGGCTGTCCTGGAACTCACTCTATAGACCAGGCTGGCCTCGAACACAGAAATCCGGTTGCCTCTGCCTCCCAAGTGCTGGGATTAAAGGCACGTGCCACCACTGCCCACCACCACTGCCCAGCTCTTTTAGAAACTTTAAGTGCAAGAAATCATTGTTTGAGAGTAACTCACTTTTCAAACCATATCAGAGTCTTCAGCCATTTTAGAGTCTTGGGAAGGGTGAGTTTAGACTATGACAACACTCTCGGGAAAAGACAGGTGAGATGACTCGAAAGGACACTTTCTAAAGCGTGGCAGTCCTAGTAGGACCAGTCGCCATCATCAGCCTAGGCAGGAACTTGGAAAAAGGCTTGGTGCTTTTTTTCCCATGCAGATGGGACCTGTCTCGGAGATGTTGAAAGGTGAGGGATGCTTGAAGCAGTTGGGGATGGCTGCCAGAAAAGCTTAGGGTTGGGTGGAAAATGACAGGTGTCCAGCATGACCTGAAGGCTGTGCCTTTCCAGAGCCAGGTTCTGACTTAATGCTGGTGGGAGGGGTCACAAGAGAGCTGCTTTCAGGTTTTGAAATAAGAACAAAAGATGTTTTGCCTGGGGCTGCAGAGTTTGCAGAGTGCTCTTGCAGAGGAGCTGGATTCAGTTTCCAGAACCCAGATGGTGGCTCACAACCTGTAACTCCAGTCCCAGGGGATCTAACCCCCTCTTCTGAGCTCTGTGGCCACTGGGTATGCATGTGGTACAAATACATTCATACAACCCAGTCATACACATAAAATTAAATAAATCTTTAAAGCAACAATAATGACAACAACAGTAATAAAAGACATTCTTCCTCATGAGAACAAGTACCTCCTATGAGCATCCAAGGATTCTGCAGACAGAGCACGCAGCGTTAGATCCAGGACTGCCAATGTCTTTGCTTTGCTTTGAAAGTCATAGACAAGTGTATTTGTCTGTTTTTGGCTGCTGTAGCAGAATACTACAACCTGGGTAATTTATACTGAATAGAATAAATTACCTTTGGCTCACAGTTCTGGAAGTCAGAAAGTCCAAGATCATGGTGCAGGCCTCTGGTGGGAACACCCATCATCTTATGATGCTACATCTTATTTGATAAAAAAGCAGAATGGGAAAAGGAGGCGATAGAAGATGGCAAGGGGGATCCAACTTTCTCTTTGTCTGTGTGTGTGTGTGTGTGTGTGTTGTGCACATACTTGTGCTTGTGTAAATATGCTTGTCTGTGTACACATGAAATGAAAAGTTGACTTCAAGTATCTTCTATCCTTTTTTAAGACAAAGTAAGCTTTATCTTACTGAACCAAGCTTGCTGTTCAGCAAAAGAGCTAGGATTCCCTCAGAATCTACTTGTCTCCACCAACACTATCCCATCCTGGAGTTCTAGGCATGTATCACCCACTGTGCTTGGCTTTTGCATG
>NW_022196897.1:136447879-136455179 GCF_008632895.1 Mastomys coucha
AATTCGCCTGCCTCTGCCTCCCAAGTGCTGGGATTAAAGGCGTGCACCACCACCCAGCTTTGCATGCATTCTTAACACTGGAGAAGATTGACCCACTCTCCTGATAATCACCTCTGTTTGCTCATTAGGGGGCCAGCCACCTTTTATTGGGGCTCCACCTCCTTACAGTGCTGCATCAGAAACTAAAATGTAAATAAAGAAAATATCCAATAAAAAAAAGAAATTATGTTTCCAATACAGTGCATGATGGACTTATTCAGACTATAACACCTAGGAGCACACTTTGATCTCTTCTTCAGTTAAGTTAGAATAGCAGTGGCTTTGGTTGATTGAGTGGCCACTTCGCCGGATGTATACTCGCCTTATCTAGATTTGTTTTTTATGTTTTGAACAGAAGGTCTTGCAGTAACTACATCTTGTGTGATCACTAGGGTTGTGAGCCACACAACTAGCCCCCTCTCATCTCCCTCTTACCATGGCAAGCTGGACCTTAAGGAGCTCAAAGGATTCTCTAGGGCCTAGTAAGGGAACGAGAGGCAGCCACTCATATACAGAACCAGAGACTTCTCACCTTAAGCCACTTACCTCAGTGCTTGTGGAGGAAGCATTGCCAGAGCAGTGCTCCTGGTCACACCAGGCCATACACCACAGGCTGGGCTCCACCCTAAAGAATCAGCCATAGTTCTAGTTGTCTTTTTTTTTTATTTATTTAAAGATTTATTTATTATTACAACTGAATATACAGAAGAAGGTATCAGATTTCGTTATGGGTGGTTGTGAGTCACCATGTGGTTGCTGGGATTTGAACTCACGACCTTCGGAAGAGTAGTCAGTGCTCTTACCCACTGAGCCATCTCACCAGCCAGCCATAGTTCTAAAAATGTGTTCTGTGATGCTTGGTAAAGTAGACACAATGAGAAACAACACTTCTAGGCCTAACCACCTCTTTATTATCCAACAATCTTCAGTCCTCTCCTGTGTTGTTGACTGCAGAGATTAAGGTTTCTATGGAAGAGGGTCAGGGCTGCCTCTTAAATCCTAGTATCAGCTACACGATTTACATAGTTCTCAAGCAGACATCCCCCTATGAGGCTGTTTCTAGAAGCAGTCTGAAAGGTTGGAAGAGTGCAGAGCATGAGCATGCGTGTTCCTCCACTGAGTGACCCCCACCAGCCCCTGCTGAGAGCAGTGGTACAGAGCCAGGCAGTGGGATATCTAGAGTCCGCTAGGCTGGCACGCTCTGAAAACACAGCTTTAGGGAGCCACCCAGGGAGAAAGAACAGCTTAGGATAAAATGGCTTTGCAAATCAAAGTGCCACAGCTTAGAGGTCTGCCAGAAACTGTTTTAAGGCATGAGAGATGTGGGAATAAAAATAGGGTTTGAACTTTCTGAGGAGTAGGATATTGCAAAACATAAGGTGTTTTTTTTTTCCAAGATTGGGAGACACATACTAGACAAACACTGTCCCACTAAGTCATACCCCCAGACCTTCAAAGGACATTTATTTATTTTCAATGAGTACTTTAAGGCCGGAAAGATGGCTTACTGGTCAAGAGCACTGACTGCTCTTCCAGGACCCAGGTTTTAGTCCCACACCCTCTTGTCAGTTTCCAGCGATCTATAACTCCAGTTCCAGGACTTGTGATACCCCTGTCTGGCTACTGTCAACACCGGCCATGCATGTGGCACACAGACATACATGCAGACAAAAGACAAATAAAAAGAACACATTGGAATGTTACTCAGCCTTTAAAAGGAATGAAGTTCTGGGGCTGTGGTTAAATTTGTAGGGTAAAGCTATCTAGCATGTAATACAAAGGTTGTAGATTCAATTCTCAGCCCAGGGTTGGAAAGAGAAAGGGACTAGACACAGAAGGTTACATATTCTATGATTTGGCTTCCGTAAAATATCCAAAGTAAAGACAGACGATGCTAGTTTACCAGAGCAGGTATGGAGGAACTGACAGTAACTGCAAGCTGGTACAGATTGCGGGATTTGTGGAAGACAGTGAGAAGGTTATTTACACTTAAATAATGCGGTGGTTTGAATATCCCGTAGCCCATAGAGTGGCATTATTAGGTATGGCCTTGTTGAAGTAGGTGTGGCTTTGTTGGAGGAAGTGTGTCACTGTGCCAGTGGGCTTTGGGGCCCTCCTAACTGCTTGAGGGTGTTGAGTCTTCCTGACTGCCTTCGGATCAGGATGTAGAACTCTCAGCTCCTTTCCCAGCACTGTGTCTCCCTGGATACTGCCTTGCTTCCTGCTATAATGATAATGAGCTGAACCTCTGACCCGGTAAACCAGCCCCCATTGTAGATTATTCCCTAATAAGAGTTGCCTTGGTCATGGTGTCTCTCCTCAGCAATGGGCACCCTAACTAAGACAAATAATAATGATGGTACAACTCTATAAACACACTAAAAACCCTTGAATTGTGTTCTTTAAACAGATAGCTTATGATACGCAAACTATCTCAGTAAAGCAATTTGCAAAGTGGAAGCATAGAATTGGGAATGAAGTTCCCAGGACATGTGAGGTCCTTATGCTCCTGGTATAACACTGTAAGGGAAATCATATAAAAACAAGTTTCTCTTCGCTCTCTTTTTTTTTGGGGGGGGGGCAGGTTTCGACACAGGGTTTCTCTGTGTAGCCCTAGCTGTCCTAGAACTCATTCTGTAGACCAGACTGGCCTTAAACTCAGAAATCCGCCTGCCTCTGCCTCCTAAGTGCTGGGATTAAAGGCATGTGCCACCACTGCTAGGCTCCGGCATCTCTCTTTAGTCAAGCTTTATCTCTCTCTTTTTTTTTTTTTATTTTTGTTCTTAATGCAGCAGACTACCCTGTTATTTCAACCCTAAGGCTTGTTTTCAGACACATAGTCTCATTAAGTCTTGAGAGAAGAGCCAGGCCTACTTGCTGCTGGTGATTCTGGGGGAGGGTCAGTCGACTGAGAAAAGTCTGCCCAGAAGAATGAAGAAAATTGAAATCTCGGATGGGTCATGTGGGCCTTCCCTCTTCACTCTGTCTGGCATTTCCTTTTAGGGTCCTCTGCTCCTGGACCTTGTCAGTGGGTGCTCCCAGGCAGAGCTCCACCCAAATCAAACAGCCAGGGCTCAGCAGCAAGGCAAAGCAAATAGACTTTTGGCAAGAAATCTTCCCCAACTTTCCTTCTTAGACAGAGCTCCATGTTTGGCTCAGTCTCCGCTGGACTTGCTCTGTAGGAACTCAAGGCTGTTCTGAGGGCCCACTCACTGTGGCCACAGCTACCCACTTTGCAACTTCTTTCTAGCTTTTACCAGTTCAGCTGATTTTTAAGACTTTCTTGATTAGATATCATTTTCATACAGTAAAATGTACAGATCTTAAAACAACTACTTAAGTGATTTTTCTGAAATGCGTGTCCTTATGTAGTTCATACTCCTAAAACACTGAACACATCTATCACCCTGGAGAGTTTCACTCAGTGTCCTGGCCACCATCTGGTTTTCATCACATCTATTTCGGGTTCTGGAGATTCAACATGTGCTACTAAGCACCCTTCGCCCCTTTATGATACCTGTTTGTGTCAACCCTCCAAAGTCACATGACCAGATGTATACTCGCCTTATCTAGATTTGTTTTATTTTTTGAACACAAGATCTTGCTTATCCTTGGCTGGCCTGGACCTTGCTATGTAGAGCGGGCTGTCCTCAGACTTAGATTCACCAATCTCTCCCTCCAGGGTCCTAGGATTACAGAACACCCACCAGCTTTGGCTTAATGTCTGCCTACAGTTACCACATCCCCATTCTCTCTGCTGCAATTCCATGCCCACCAAAAGGACTTGAGAGGGGGCTGCAGACCTGAAGTGGAAACGTGAGGGTTCTTTGGAAAGTCAGTTAGATGGTATTTTGCTGGGGCAAACACCTGAAGGAACACTGTGTTAAAGTGGACACAGGTGTGGAAAGCTAAGGCCAACTCATGAAGCAACATTTCACTGAAGCAGACACAAATGAAAGGATGTTCTGCTAAAGCAACCAAATGGAAGGACGCCTGATGAAGGATTCTTCAGCAACAGCACGCATGTATTGGTCCACCTTACACTGTGTAGTCGAGCTACATTGGTCAGGACTCCATAGAGAGAAACGCACCAAAAAAACTTCTGGTGATGTGCTGCCGTTTCTCATCCCTTCCGCAGACTCGAGCTGATTGTACGAGGTAAGGCAACACACGTACCGAGGCAAAACCTGTGCTGAGGCAAGACGCGTGGAGGACATGGCGATGTTTGGAGCATGCAAATAGGACTCCAGAGTGACAGAGCTCAGCTTGCTGGTACAGCTAGCTGTGTAACGCTTGTGGGTCTCCAGGCTTTGCTAATCTTTGTTTCCCTGAGAGAGGCACTGCCAAGAAGAACTTCTGGTGTTCCTCTTGGTCCCTCCTGTTGACTCAAGCTGAGGCTAAGACCTGGCTGTCTCTGTTAGGTCATGTCATCGCTGTTGCTAACCCGACTCTACCGAACTGGACTCTGGTGTATCCATGAAGTGTTTGCGAATGGACCGAGCTGCTGCCGCCTGCTTACCTATGAACTGAACTGTTAATTTCCAGGCAACACAGACTGGAGTTGCTCCAAAGAACCTTTCCAAACAGGTCCACTTCCTCCTTATCTTTTCCACTGGGGTATTTAAGAACCACCACTAAAAAATAAGTTGGTTTTTTTTTTAAATTAAAATAACAATAGCCCTTGCAGGGAGATGGTAGTTTGCAGGAAGAGTCTAGGCTTGGAAGTTTGGGACGCTCAGTCTAAACAGGGTAGCTCTGATGGGGGACATCCAAAGATAAGGGTGCCTGGGAGGAAACTAAAGCAGCAGCTGAGGGTAGCCCCCAGAGAGACTCGAGCATAGAGCGATATGCCAGCGGCTTCTCCTGGGAGACTGCCATCTGCAACAGATTTCTCAGTTACTTTGGGGACAAGGTGAGCCCACAAGCTGGCTGTGACAGACATCTGAGTGTCAGCAAGTGGAACATCAACGACTTAAGGAAGAATGGTGAACAAAGAAGTAAGTGTGGATGACAGCTGAGGCTTGGCTACTCCTGTGCCATAATGCTTCTTCCCGTGAGTGAAGAAGGGACCTTCGGCTTACACCTGCCTTGTCACCACAAAGGAGTGGTCCAGGAGATCTTTGCCCCTCCGCTGTACCTACCCCAGGATTCATGTAGCTGACATCTGACGGAGCTTCTTCATTCAGTAGCAGCACTCAGGACATGCTCTTCTGAGATGGCCAGAACACGACACTATTCATCTGCTCTAGAGGGAATGTTTGTGGATCTGTGATTATGTCACAGTGTATACACCCATTCAAAGATTCTCGGGCATTTACATAGTTTCCCGTTTGAGACTTAATGGAGCGTTAGTAACACGTTTGTACATGACTTCAGGTGGACATACACATTTCTATTGGGTGTTTTCTTTGGGGTAGACTTGCAAGGTCAAGAAGGGGTCATTTAGCTTTTGTGTGGACTGCCAGTTTCTCAAGTGCTTGTAAGTAAAGCTTTTATTTGATGTAGATACCAAAGAGGTTAGGCTGCTCCCTGAGTCAATGGCCAATACAGAAGCCACAGATATCCCAGTGATGTTAGCCCAAGAGGTTCCAGGTCATTTCAGAGACGTTCTGGTGTTATTGGGAGACTTAAAGATACTTCTCCACTTGCTCTCATCTGTATGGGAAGAAAATGATCCCAGATACTGGTGTACTCAGGAGGTGGAAGCAGGGAAGGTCATTAGTTTGAGGCCAGCCTAGACTATACAACTGCATCCTGTCTCAAGCCACAGGCAATTGTCTGGCCTTTGTGAACCGCTGGGTTCACTCCTAGCATGACAGAAACAAAGGTCACTGGTGTTGAGGAAATGAGCTGGCCATTATGGCCATTACATTACCATTTCCTACTAGGTTTCCTGTATATAATACCTCTGGCATTTGGGTTATAATGGTAATGATTTTCTAGATTACTTTTTTAGAGACTTGAAGGCCACTTTTATAGTAATTTTTTCTGGATAAAATATTCCATCTTATGATGTTCATCCTTAAATGGGATGTCTATATCATACCCCTCCCGACAAGGCTTAGAAGTTGTCATAGAAGAGGAGGTGGAAAGATTGTAGGGGCCAGTAATGGTAGATGACTGTAAGGAAAACGTTTTGGGGTACAGCAGAGACACTGCACATGCAATCTCACACTAGTTGTGACAGCATAAACAAGCTCTGCACTAGCTTAAGACAGACACAATCCCGGCATGGAGAGGAAAGGTAGGCATGAAGTCCTACCCTATCTGAGGGACTCTTGGCAACTGATAGTTTCCGGAAAACTCCATTTTGTTTGTTTGTTTGTTTTTTTAAGCCCCAGTCCCTGGGGCTGGAGAGATGGCTCAGATGATAAGAGCACTGGCTGCTTTCCCAGAAGTCCTGAGTTCAATTCTCAGCAACCACACGGTGGCCCATAACCATCTATAACGGATTTCCAATTTTCATGAGTTCTTACTTGTGCTGAAGTACTTTTGGTGATGCCGTTGTCTTTGAGTCAATTCTGCTTTTGTAAGCAATCCTAATAAAACTTACTGTTTCATCAAGTCCGACTTTGGTAGTATCCTCACGTTAACCTAATGCCACAGTAAGTAGATATTTGTTCTTGACTCCTTAGACTAGTGTCACAAAATACCATTTTTTTTTCCTGATTCTTCACTTGAGTCTGCTCATGTCTGATGGGTGTGTCTTTTTTGTTTTGTTTTGTTTTGTTTTTGCAGTTATGAAGAAAGGATAAATTATTTTTATTTATCTTAAGTAATCTTATTAAAAATTTTAAAAGAATCACAAAACTAAACTTTTCTATAAAAATCAGCCATTTCTACCTTTTTTAATATAAAACAACAATCAATTTAACAGCCTTATGTAGATGCTCGTCTACAGCAATAGTGAAAATACATTTTTCTCAATATAAATTTTAAATAACTCCAAACATATTAACTGTATACTTAAAAGTAATACATCACTACTAGTATTTTCTTAAATGAAAATCAATATATAAAGTCTTTTTGTTTGTTTTGTATTTAGTAGAGTTTAAAATCTTGGCTCTTACTGTGGTACAAGTCCAAAATAAGAACAATTTTTAGACATTGGGTTTCATTGTAATAAGGCTGTACTTCAATGACCCTCACATCACCAAAAGATTTTACCTCCATCATAGCTAAGCTGAGAGTTAATAGTTCTGCTGCACCAAGAAGTGAATTGTAGGCTCGATTTTTGGATACAGACTTCCTGCTATGGTCA
>NW_022196897.1:136455612-136518455 GCF_008632895.1 Mastomys coucha
GTTGGACCTATTTCTCCAATTACCAAATTAGAGAGACCATTGGATGACAATCAACAAATTTCCAATTTGATGGATGTGTCTTAGCTAGGGTTTCCTTGCAGTGAAGGGACAACATGATCAAGGCAACACTTAAAAAGGAAAACATTTAACTGGGGCTGGCGTACAGTTTCAGAAGTTCAGTCCATTATCATCATGGTGGGAAGCATGACAGTGTCCAGGCAGCCATGGCGCTGGAAGAGCTGAGAGTTCTACCTCTTGATCTGGAGGCAGCCAGGATGAAACTTGTCTTCTTCCAGCATCCAGGAGGAGGCTTTGATTCCACCCTGGGCGGAGCTTAGGCATAGGAGGCTTCAAAGCCCACTTACGAAGCGACACACTTCCTTCCAAGGTCATATCTATCTATTGCAATAAGAGATTGCAATACCTCCTGATAGTGCCACTCCCTGTGGCCAACTATTGAAACACATGAATCTAGGGAGGCCAAACCTATCCAAACCACCACAGGGTGCTTGGCTTTTGTTTGTTTGTTTGTTGATTTTGTTTTTCTTGTGAGAAAGAGTGTCACCCTGTAGCCCAGGCTGGCCTGAAACTCATCATTACCCTCCTGCCTCAACCTCTCCATTGCTATAATTACAGACAGGCATGTGCTACCATGCTGAGCTTGACATCTCTGTCTTCACCCTGTGTCTATCTCTCTGTTACTTTAACCTTTGGGTCAGATTTTATTGGCTCTGCATGCTGACATGTAAAACATTTGAGAAATTGTTTTGCTGGGACTAGAATCCAAAGAGAACTTGACCTAGAATTGCCAAGCCTCTATTCTCCCGTCAAGGCTAAAGATACCTACCAGCTGCTGTGACCAGAAATCCCAAACTATGAAGAGAAGGAAAAAAAACCAGGGATACATAAATTCCTAGAAGGCCTCTCTGTACCCGGTCCCAGGGAGGACATGAGAATTTGTCCCCTTTGTGGGGACCCAAGTTCAGTAACATCAGCTTCAGCTGACATCTGGGCTACACAAGACAGTATTGAATCAGAATCAACATCTGGCTGTATGTCAAGAGGGAGACTAATGTGAAAATCTTAAAGTGTGATGCCGGGAGATGGGAAGATTCTTTGATGGAATTGAAAACCAGGGCAAACACAGCTGAGGAGGCTGAAGTTAGGGGAAGCAGGACTGGACTGGGAGACGGGAGACGGGGTGGGTTATATGGTTGTGAACCACATACTGTGGTTTAAATCTTTGTCTCCTCCAAAACTCACGTTGAGACCACGGAGGAACACTGCTTTCTGTGACTCACTCAGCTTTCGCTTTTATACAACCCAGGACCATCTGCCCACGGGTGGGGCCATCCACTGTGGGCTGAGCTTTCCCTACATGGAGCATTAATCAAGACAATGACTCCCACACTTGCTTGCAGACCAATCCGATGGTGACAGTCTCACAACTGAGGTTCCACTTCCCAGATGACTATAGCTTTCGCCAAGTTGATAAAAATTAACCAGAACAGTGGGGGAGGGCTTCTGTATCACCAGGTCACTCCATCTGGGGATCTCCATTCAACCAGGTCCAGCCTTATAAATGTATTTGTCTTTTGCCTCCATTTCTTGAAAGGTCTGGCCTGTGGTCGTTTAACACTTGGTTGACTAGAATAGAGAAGCCAGCAGTATTGCCTGGAAGGCAGGGAGCTTCAGTTTTCCACACTTCTGAGTTAACAACTGTAGAGTGTACAGATCATCAGAGCAATTGGGTCAGTTCCCTATTCTGTGCCAAAGTAGGTAGCTGAACCTTCCCCACATAGTAGGTATATAATCTCAGTCAGACCAGAGAAGTCATTGGACAACTATTTGTTTTGAAGCAGGTCTGCCTATGAAGCTGGCCTCAGCCAGTATTGGGATTTCAGGCATGGCTAGCTCTTCGGAAGCTTGTAATCTGCTCCCCAAGACTGTGGAAGTGTTATGAGGGCACACACACATTGGGATGACTTCTGAACTGCCCAGTCACTCTCAAGGGATTCCATTAGCCAGGGTCTCCAGCCTCCAGCCTAGCAGGAGCCCCACAGCCCTGGCATCAGTGGCTGAAATTTGATCTTGCTGGCTTGAGAATCACAACGGTAATGTGTGGAGTGAATTCCAGATCAGAGCAAGAGTAGGGGGAAACATTCCAGTGTGTCTTCTCCCAAGAAGTCTGTCTGAGTAGAGGTTGAGGTAAGTTAACTTTGGAACCATCAAACCAGGAACAACGAACTACACTTGGAGTTTTGTTTTTGCCTTTTCTGGAGCTGGGGATGGAATGCAGGGTATCCACTGTGCACACCACACTATTCCTGGGCTACACCTCCAGCCCCACACCTGGACTTTTATGGCATCCCCTGTGGCAATCTTTATCTCCACAAGCAGGAACTTCTGCATCCCCATCAGCTAACCTAAAGGAGCCAATGAAGGCAAGTTACCGACCTCACTATGTGGGGAGAGCTTCTCCTGAAGAAGGAGAGGTTATTTTTCTGGGGCCAAGGGAGTTTCCGGGAGGCAGCAAGGTATGCCGATGACCCGAGGGTCTCATCACAGAGCTCCCTGGGAAACAGTGCCACGCAGCAGCTTTGGAAGCTGCCTCCCACAGATCCCACATATCCGAATCTGACAGACAGACTGATCTCCAGCCATAGGGTATTCACTCCTTCAGTGTGCATATATATCTTTATACATGTATGTATACATTATTTTATGATAGCTTGGTGATCAGTTATGTAGGCATAAATTGGATTAAAGTTTGACTTAGGTAGACTGAATCCTGCCTTGTTAGAAACCCCCACCCTTTATCTGGAAAACAAACATTTGCCAAAACTGCCTGAAGGGAGGGTTGTCACAGAGGACTAAGGTCACGTTGTACATCCTCTTGCAGTTTGCTAAGAGAAAAGTCCTTTTACAGACCAAGACTACTGTTATTTGCAATGCCTGTATGCCTTTTTATTGCTACCTGCCTGATATATACATGTATTATTGTAATTATAATGTATTATTATATAAAACCATTTGTTTCTGCAATTTCTGTTTCTGTAAATATGCCTAACTAAGCTTCCTTAATGACTAAGGGACTCAGAGACCACTCTCAGATAGATGGTCCCCTAGGCAGGAACTGCAATGTTGCCTCCTGACCGGACTGTGAGAAATTTGGGCTGGGCTGAACCCTTTCAAAAGAGTGTCAGCTTGCTTTCCAGCCCACCAATGAAATTTATTTATTTATTTATTTATTTATTTATTTATTTATTTATTTATTTTGCGAGACAGTGTTTCTCTGTATAGCCTTGGCTGTCCTGGAACTCACTTTGTAGACCAGGCTGGCCTTGAACTCAGAAATCTGCCTGCCTCTGCCTCCCAAGTGCTGGGATTAAAGACGTGGGCCACCACCGCCTGGCTGGGAATTTTTCTTTAACAAGCAGAGGGCTTGTGATTGATGGTAGCCTCGGCAATTCCTTGGAGAGAATGCTGTATCTTTAATTTGCAGCTGGTTTTCTGTATTTGTCGCTGCAGCCTAGACTGGCAATTTGCATTTTGAGGCGTTCCGTGCAGTTGAGGTGAAGTGTCATGGAGGCACAAACATTGATATGACTTCTGAATTTTTAATTTTTGCACAAACAACCTTTTGTTTTCTTGAATGTGTTTTCAGAACCACCTATCAGCTTGGCGACGAATCCCAGCAGGTATTGGGGGCCGTCTGTCAAGCATGTGCTCACTTTTCTTAACGTTTAACAGAGCTCAGCTACCCCTCAGCACCCAATGCAGTCCTAAAGGGGACATCTGGTGATTCTGTGCAGAGCCATTCCCTGTAGCCCCAGAAACTCCAGGACGTCCCTGGATGGCAAGAGTTTGCCTTTCAGTGTGGCAGGCGCAGCCACTGGTTCTGTTGCTACTTTGTCTCATAAAGGTGGTAAATCTCAGGTATGGGGAAGCTGCAGTCCGGTTTTTCCAGCCTCAGACCCACCAGTAGAAAGGATAAACCATCTCCCCTGGAGGTGTCCAAGCTCTCTAGCCGGCTGAAACCGCCTGATTCACTGTCTCATCCTCCGAGGCCCCGCCCCCAGCTCAGGTCACGCCCATCAACGGGGCCCTGCCCTCTCGCAGTGCGCAGGCGCAATCCGCACCAGCCGGCCTCCGCCGCAGTCTTTGGCGCCAGAGACACCGCAGCATCCTAGCACTAGAGTCTTCTCTGCTCGCTCCAGGTCCATCCCTTGTCCTCTGCCTCGTCTGGCGCCATGGCGAAGCCGTTGACGGACAGTGAGAGACAGAAGCAGATCAGTGTGCGTGGCATCGCGGGGCTAGGCGACGTGGCCGAGGTGCGGAAGAGCTTCAACAGGCACCTGCACTTCACGCTGGTCAAGGACCGCAATGTGGCCACGCCCCGCGACTACTTCTTCGCTCTGGCACACACAGTTCGCGACCACCTGGTGGGCCGCTGGATCCGCACGCAGCAGCACTACTACGAGCGAGACCCCAAGGTGAGCAGCCCGCCCTCCCTGGGAGGGAGACCGGGCCCAGGGCAGGGCGGGCCCCGCCCCCCAGTATCGCCCATGGGCCTGGTCTTGTTGCACTACGGTCACCGGTGACCAATGAAGTGATTGTAGTTATGCATCCTCCTTCGTAGGACGCATGCATACCCGAGCTTGCGGGTTTCTTGAAACCCATCCCCCTGCTTCCCGGCCCGCAGTCCCCAGTCCCTAAGTATGGCTTTGAGTGGCCCTTGTCTTCCGCCGTGGTGTGTTGTCTGGAATCTAGCAGTTTGGAGCCAGGCCTCTGCCCTAGGTGGAGTTGCGTATCCCAGAGAAGTGCCCTAGGGGGTCTGCTCTTGCGGGCGGATTTTCCGGCTGATTTCCAGCTATGCACTTTCGGGATGGCCGCAGAGTTCGTGCTTCCTCTACTCTCCCCTCCCCTCCCCCTTTGTTTTTCTGCAGCCCCGAGTGAAGATGGGGGACTGGAACCAGATCCTGTAGTTTTAAGAGTTGGAAAGGGATGAGATCAGTAATCTGCAGGGAATTGTCCCACCCGGTGCTCCCCACTCCAACCCCTACTGTGAGACAGTTGAGAAGTAAATCTTTCTCAGTGCTTGCCTAAAGCAGGAGAGATCCGAAACTCAAAGATGGGAATCCTGGCTGCCTTTGAGGTTTCCACCTTGGCAAAACTTGTTTGGAGGTTGCTTTAGAAGTTGTAGTTTTTCTCTATTTTGCAAACCTTCGTTCTCAGTAGGAAAGCAAAATACATTGAACAAAGTATTTGACAATTTTCACCACCCCCACCCCCAACACTTATCAGCCCTGTCTGCTGGACTGTTAACTCTGCAATTACGCTGGCTTGTGCCAGCTCCACCAATTAAGGCATGTGCCAGCTCCACCAAGTCCCCCAGACCTCCTTATTCTTTGCCATTTATGTTTCCAGGTAATTTCTGTTCCTAAGTACATAGGTATGCATATTTGTATGTTGCACAATTTTGTGGCTTTTACTTTATCCGAAACCATTTGTGGCTTCACTCATAAACAGGACTCCGGGTCAATAATACATACTGGTGCTTTTCAACTTCTTCATGTATCATATTTTTGTACATCCCCTTGTTGCAAGATTTCCTTTGTCTTTTCTTCTCTTTTCTTTTCTTCCCCTTTCTTTCTCTCTTTCTCTTTCTTCCTCTCCTTCTTTCTTCCTTTCTCTCTCTCTTCTGCTTTTGGTATGGAGAATTCTGCCTACCCTGTATTAAGATAGAGTGAAAACTAGCAAGGCTAAAAGACTCTTGCCTGTCTGGGGCCAGTTAGCGGTGATCTGATTTGCAATAGAAATCTGGGCACCCAACAGCTGCCTTATTGACAGAATTTTAGAGTAATTTTTTTATAGGGCATTAAAGTATATTTGATAATTGCTAAGAGTAAAAATTAATTGCTTTCCAAACTCATTCTGAGGCCTTTTCCCTTCCTAAAATAAAGATGATGAGGACAGGCAGTTAGAATCCTAGTTGGGCTTCTTCATATTTAGTATGCAGGGCAGCTTCTAAAGAAGTGGCCCCAAATGGCTAAAACAGGTTATTGCAACAAGGGCTTGGGATAACTGCCAGGGAAACTGGCCAGGAGCAGTGGCTCCCCAGAATGCCTTGTTAGTAGAAGAGCTGGGTTGCTCAGATTCACTGGTGTTGTCCAAACAGTGGATGATAAGGGATACAACTTTGCCTTCACGTTCAAGGTCATTTCCCAGGAGTCGGAGGACACTGTAGGGCTCCTGTTGTGAGTCCAGGGATTAAGGAAATGTCTCTCTGGGTAGCAGTCTACCCAACGGGTATGATGGTGTGTTCTTGCAGGCTCAGCTATCCCAGAGTTTGAGGTACACTTGGCATAATCCCCTGTCTCATTCAAGAGACAGGAGAGGTATGGTGCAGTGGTAGAATCCAGCTTTGGGTATTTGATGCCCTGGTTTTCAGTGTTTGAGTAACTGATGCTGACAGTCAGCCAGTCTACCTCTGCACCATGTGAGGAGAGTGTACCTCCAACAAAACCCCACAGGGCCATCCCAGGCTCTGGCAGTGCCTGTGGGATGTGAGCCTACACTACTCAAGCACCAGGACCTATTTGATAAAGCAGTGCTTTTATTATTTCTTCTTTTACAGATGTGCAACTCCTCATGCTTGCTGGGGTGAGGGTTAGAAAACACTGATGAGCTAGCAGGGCCGCGTTAACTGTAGTTTCACAGATTAGCAGGGTCGCGTTCACTAGTATCCCAGATTACATTGGAAGTGTGTCTCAGTTTTCTGCATCCTTTCTCTGCACTAGCAGAAACATTTGGGGCTTTCTGCAAACTTACTTCTTCTTATATGTAAGGCTTTTGTGTGTGTGTGAATGGGAGTACACATATTTGAGGCAGGTGCACACCCTACCATAATTCATGTGCAGGCCAGAGGAGAACTTGCAGAATTCAGTTCTCTCCTTCTGGCATGTGGGTCCTGGGAACACTAGTTGGCTTGGGTTGCTGGCTGTAGCCTTCACCTGCTGAGTCACCTTGGCAGCTCCTAGTTTTTAAAGCCTTCCATTTCTTCAGTCTTAAGAGCGCACAGCCCCTCAGACTTTCTTCGATCCTTCCATGGCTGATGATTTTTCTTTTACTTAGTGGCATTGTGCTTTTGTTTTTTCTTAATTGTGTTGTTTGTTTTGCCTCCACTTATTTCTGTGCAGCAGTTTCAAGCCTGGTGTCTACGGAGGCCAGAAGAGGGTGGTGGACTCTCCTGGGACCTGAGCCACAGACAGCTGTGAGCTGCCATGGGGCGCTTGAGATTGAACCCGGGTCCTCTGGAAGAGCAGCTGGTGCTTTAACCCCTGATTCATGACTCCAGCCCTGTTAGAAATAGTAATTACACTCGTAGTGTAGATTCTCATAATTTTTAATGAGGTCTAGAAATTCATCTTGAAATAGCAGCCCCTTGGGGAGCACTCAGTTTAGGGACCAGTAGTCCTACACAGCAAGGGGACCTAAGTCTGACCCCTTTTACAATGTTTGCTTTACTTGGTGGTGTTGAAGATCAAATCTAAGGTCTGAAGCATTCTGGGTACACCTATCACTGAACAGTGTGAACACCTTCAGCCCTAAACTCCTTTCCATCCTGATTTTTCCCATTTTCCCACTTTGTGATATGCTACTGTGTGTTTGGGTTGACACCCACCCACCTACCCACCCACCCCCACACCTCCTTATAGTTGGGGTCTTTCTATGTAGTCCAGGAAGGCCATGAGTGACACCACACACCAGCTAGCTGGGTGTAGTTTTTATAGCCTCCCTTAGCCTCATGTTTTTTCATCTTTAAAACAAAGAGAGTTGAGCTAGGTAGTTTGTTTTTGAAGCTTTTGTCATTCTAACATGGTCAAGGTTTTATGTTTGCTTGTAAAATGTCCCCATTTAATGTTGACATTTCCTTTATTCCGAAACACTGGGAGCCAGAAGAGTTCAAAGCCATCTTTGGTTACATAGCAAGTTTGAGATCAGCATGAAGCGTGCAAGAGACCCTGTCTCAAAACCCAATATCTCACTAGATGTGGGGGCACATGCTTTTGAGGCATAGGCAGGCTTGTTTCTGAGTTCAAGGCCTGGTCTTCATAGTGAGTTCTAGGCTATCCAGGGCTATCCAGTAAAACTCTGTCTTGGAGGAAGAGAGAGACAGGGAGGAAGAAGAGGAGGAGAAGGAAGAGGAGGAGGAGAAGACCAAAAGTGAGAAGAAGGAGGAAGAGGAGGAGGAGGAGGAAGAGGAAGAGGAGAAGGAGAAGGAGAAGAAGAAGAAGAAGAAGAAGAAGAAGAAGAAGAAGAAGAAGAAGAAGACGACGAAGACGAACAACAAGAAGAAGAAGACGACAACAATGGACGACCAAAAATCAAACTCTATCCAGAAAGATTTGAGCAAGATGAAACATGAAAGGTTCAAATTAGTAGAAGGCCTCAGTGAAAATAAGACATTGTGTTGTAGCCAAACACTGTGGATCTGAATCTTGGTGAGTCACAAGCTAAAATAAGCTTAGCCAAACATGGGTAGAAAAAGACTTGTGATCTATAGCAAGCAAGGATAGTATAGAAGTTATTTCCAAAGCAATGCCCTCTCAGAACAGAGCAGGCACTGAAGTGTTATTCACAAGGCCTGTTGATATACTGGGACTGGCTTATTCCTAAGCATGCTCAGTTAAGTAGTGGACTCCTGAGTAGACTCATTTCAAGGTCAGGGATCCCACATTTAAAATATTAAAGTGTGAGACCTTGTCTCAAAAAGGAAAAAGATTAAAGTGATGGCCTTGGGATTTGCGGTCTATATTATGAAAGTTTTGCTAAGAATGAAGGAAACGATATTTGAGTGTGCCTTGATTGAGGAGTCTGCCCCTAAAGGTGTCTACTCTCTTTGTGGCTAACAAGTGCAGAGGATGCATTAAATTTGGGTTTGAAGTCAGGAACTTAACTCAGTTCTGGCCACCAAAGCAAAGGGCAGATTAAGTACATTTACAAGAGTCAGCAAAATCACGTTGCTGCCATGTTTGTTGTGTGCAGGTGCTTGGTCTCTGTGTAGGTGTTTGAAAAACTAGTTTAGTAACCTGTGGACAGTTGACCTTGTGGTTTGGTAACATGATGGTATCCGTAGGCTGAGGAAAAAACAGCTCTTCTAAGAAGACGATCACAGTGAATTTGCATGGTCTTGCAGTGTGTCCGGACCAGCTGCTGAGAAGGTAATCCAGTGGCGTGGCCATCCGGTGAGCACTGCATCTGGGGCTTTGTTAGAATTCATAAACAGTGGGAGCTAATGCTCCCACTTCTTGACATGACTAGTCTCCTGATGTGTTCCCATTTGTGTGTATGAAGGTGATCTTTCTCTCTAGCAGGCTACACAGCAGCAGATAATGCCCCAACAGCAGATAACGTAGGTCTTTGGCCTCCGACTAGTGGTAGGCAAGCTGTTCAGCGTTGACCAGAAGACACATGTCAGTGAGCATGCACCTTCGGGCTCTGCTCTTAAGGCTAGGAAGATTAATTTTATGTGTAAACTAGGCTGGGACACACTGCCCAGACATTAACATTGTCCTGATTTATAGGAAGGTGGTTTGGGGGTGCGATTAACACTTAAATCCGAAGATTTGATTTTACATTTTATTTGTGTTTGTTTGTTTGTTTGGTTTGGTTTTTCGAGACAGGGTTTCTCTGTGTAGCCCTGGCTGTCCTGGTACTCACTTTGTAGACCAGGCTGGCCTCGAACTCAGAAATCCACCTGCCTCTGCCTCCCAAGTGCTGGGATTAAAGGCGTGCACCACGACCACCCTGCTTTTTACATTTTATTTGTTTTAAGACACATCTCCATGTGTAGCTCAGTTGGCTTTGAACTTGTGATTTTCCCACCTCAGCCTCCTGTCCCAGATTATAGGCATATACCACTCTATTTAGCTTTAATTTAATTAAAAATGTAATTGCTACTGTCTTGGTCAATGTTGTATCGCTGTGAAGAGGCCCCGTGACCACAGCAACTCTTACTAAAGAAAGTATTTAATTTGGGCTGGCTTACGATTCAGAGGTTTAGTCCATTGTCATCATGGCAGCCTGCTGGCAGACATGGCGCTGGGGAATTAGCTTGAGAGTTCTACATCCAGATCAGCAGGCAGTGAGAGAGAGACACAGGACCTGGTTTGAGCATTTGAAACCCCCAAGCCCACCCGCAGTGATACATCTTCCCCCCACCAAACATATAAACACAAGGCCACACACCTCCTAATAGTGCCACTCCCTGGTAACCAAGCATTCAGACATATGAGTCTATGGGAACCATTCCTATTCGAACTACCATAGACCTCATTCGGGTAAATCTGGGTTCTTGACTGCTACAGAAAAGAATTTCAGAATGATGTAAAGCCAGGAAGTTTATTAAGGTTAAAAAAGAGGGGAAAAGATTCAGTTCTGCAGATGGAATGCTAGCTTGCCATGCACAGATGGCTGAGTTTGATCCAGGACTTAACATAAATAGGGTGTGGTGGCATACCCTGTGACCCCAGCACTCTAGTGGATCAGGAGAATTGACTCAGCAAGCAAGATCTACCTAGCAAGGTCAAGGCCAGACTAAGCCCGAAACTATCCAGCCATCAATCACCTCTATATGATTCCCCTGGCAGCCAGTCTCCAATCTTGTGGCTTGCTTGCAGTTACCTCATGAACAGAAACAGATGTGGCTGCATAACAAAAGACACTCCACTCCTTGCCATTTGCTTTATTTTGTTTTGCTTTTTGCTGTCGTTTGAGGCAAAGGGTCACTGTGTAGCCCCCAGCTGGCTCTCACCTCCAAATCCTTCCATCTCTGCCTCTCTGCTGGGATTATAGGTCAGTGCCACATGTTCCCAGCAGTGTTCACTTTGCATTTATTACTCTTACCACTTAGAAAAATGAGAAAAATAAAACAAACTAGGGTTTAGGTGCTCTGGCCGTGAAGACCAAATGTATTTATACCTTAGTGCATTCTGCAAGGGCCTGAAAACCTCGTAGAGTGAATTCTGCTAACTGGTTGCTTCCGGACTGGCCTTGCAGTTCTGCCAGCCCGGTCTGTCCTGCAGAGTTTGGTCCTGTACTGTACTGTCATCCCCAGCCTCCCATCCAGTGTGCACTGTTGGTTGGTATCATTCCTCTGGAGGTCTTCCTTCTAACATATAGGGCCTGTAGATGGCCGTGAGGACTGTTTTATCTTTTATTGTAACTGACCAGCTCTTTACCTCAAATATTTTAAAATGTTTTTTTTTTTTCATTAAAAATAGAGGGGCTGGGGAGTGGTACAGGGGAGATTGCTCAGCAGTTAAGAAAATGTGTTGCTTCTGCAAAGGACATCCCAGGACTCACATGGGATTGCTCCCAGTTGTCTATAACTCCAGCTCTAGGGCGATCTGACATCTCTGGCGTCCACAGGCACTGATATCCGTGCACATAGCTATACACAGACCCACATACAAACATATAACTTAAAATGGTAAAAGTAATTCCTAAATATATGGAGGATCCCAGAAAGAACCTCCCTCAAAGAGATAAGGTGGAGAGTGATAATAGGTAGAGCCTTTCTCTAGATACCCACACAGATGTAGACAGATCGATCCCCCTTCCATGCACATACAAAACACACACACACACACACACACACATACACACACTTCTTTTGATGCTCAGGGTCTTGATCATGGCCAGCAAACATTCTACTCCGAGCTACACCCCATGCCCTTTCTATGACTTTCACACTTTCGCAGCTTTATTGTCATGAACATAGAGTTAAGTTTTGCAAGAGGCTGAGTATATGGTACCCATCTTTAGTCCCTGCACTTGGGAGGCAGAGACAGGCAGGGTTCTGTGAGTCAGTGCTGGCCTAATGTACATAGTGAAATCCTGTCTCAAAACAAAATAAGATTTGCATGACTTAAACACAGACTTCCCCGCAGTACTTATCAAGTAAGGTCGAGGGAGTTGTGTCAGGCAGGCCTGATCTAGGAGTGACACCCCGTCCCCCCAGACACACGTAAGAACTGAGATGCTGTAGTATGGATACTGTGCTATGGTTAGAAGGTAAGGGCAGGTCTTGTGTGCCAGATAGGAGGACCTTCCCCTGCCTAGTGTTTCCTCTCACCAGACCTCAGTTCACACTGGACAAATGTCTGGGCTTTGTTCATCTTATAGGAAGGAAGCAGGAGGGCAAAGACCCAGGCTCTGGTATGGCTCTCTGTGTCTAAAGGGGCAAGGAGCCCTCCCAGAATCTGGCCTGTAGTGTACTGTACTCACTGGTGTGTCATTGTGTGCCTGTGTCATATGAGTGCCTTTCGACAGGCACAGGCAGTCTGTTGATGGATGCTATTCTGTGCCCTTAGTCGCTGAAAAATGCACAGAGCCAGATAGATGAGGAGTGTTGCCAGGTGATCCTGGGAACAAGAAGGTAGATCTCTACTAGCTGCCTACTGCCTTGATTATCTTGATGAGAGCAGTTACCCAAGTCTTTGTTTTGTGCCCAGAGTGTTGGAAAATCCTCCCTCTTTTTCCACCAGCCCATTTCTGGGTGCCCAGCCATTTCTGCAAATGCCATTTCTGCAAATGGAGACTCTTCATGAAGGATTTTGTTCAGAAAAGGGAAAAGGAGTTAGCTGAGGATGGTGACGACTAAAAGGCCCAGTTGTGATTAGACCAGGTGTGGTGGTGATACCACATGTCTATAATTTCAACACCCAGGTGAGGCAGGAGAACCACAAGTTCAGGGCCAACCAGAGGTATCCAGCTAGATCCTGTCTCAAAACCCGAAAAAGAAAACAACGAAAAAAAAAAATAGCTGTATTTCGGCTTCACCTGCTGGTATTTAATTCCATTTCTGTAGAGCCCTCTACCTTCGAAGGTTCCTTTGGAAGGTTACTTGTTGTTGTGTAGTATTGTGTTCAGATTTCTACCTGCATAACCAGAGACCTTCATTAGTGTTTTTCTGTGATTTTCCTAGTAGGGGCTTGAATAGTGTGGTTCATGGGTAGAGCACGTGCATACATGAGCAAAGCTTTGGGGTTCCATTCTTAAACATAACAAAAGCCATTTCCAATCAAAGGCTTAACACCGTCTGTAGTTAAATGGACAGATTCCAGAGAAAGGCTAACAGAGGTGCAAGGGTTTAGGGATCCTGTTGCCATTCTCTAGCTGGAATAGGCAAGGTGATTCTCTCGCCCATGTCCCTGAGCAGGCAAGCCCAGAGCACCATGGTCCTGAAGGGTAGGCACAACTGTGAGACTGAGCATTGAAGAGTGGCTCTCAAGCTGGGGCTTGGACAAGTGTCCTCACAGCTGCTTCTCAGCTTGGCAACTGATTGAGTTCTGCAATGACCCTTTAAAGTGGTGTGATGTATGAGCCCCAGGCTGGCTCCTTGGAAACCCCAAGCTCGCACCTTTGGAAATCCCAGGGTGGCTTTGTTGTGCTCAGAGGGTGAACACCTGGTGCTGAGCACCCAGCTGGCCAAGGCAGGCCAGCCTGGACCTCCATTTGAACCATCAAATCTGTCCATTTTCTTGGCTGGCTCCTCTAGCAAGTTTCTTTTAGTTGCAGGATTTCACTCTACCTTCTTAAGGAAACAGGAAAACAGTATCAACACCGATGAGGAAATGAGAACATTCTTAAAAAGCAAGTTGCAGAAACCCTAAAAAAAAATCCCAGCCGTCAAGGCCAGGACTCCCATTGGTTGCCCAGTGCTTCTGGCTCTCCCTTGCCAGTGGCTTCTCCACTTATGTGGAGGAGCTGCCTGGTAGAGATCAACTTGGAGGGAAAGTGGAATCAGAGGTTTCAAGTGTAGGCCCAGTATGGGTTGGGAGCCTGAATATATTCTCTTGAGATTCACAATTTCTTTTCACAGTGCTGGCTGGAAGGTACAAATTTTGGCAGAAAGGACAAACTGTAATGACTTTAAAAATATAGATTTGGGTCTGAACACGGTGGTGCATGCCTTTAATCCCAGCTGGCCTGCTCTACAGAGAGAGTTCCATGTTAGTCTACCACACAGTGAGACCCATGTCTTTTAAAAAAAAGGGCTGGGAGATGGCTCAATGGGTAAAAGAGGATACTGTGCAAGTAAGTTGGCCTGAGTTCAGATCTCTGGAATGCTAGTAAAGCCTGGATCTGGGGGCGTGCATCTGTAATATAGTGTTGAGATGGGAGATGGAGACAGGAGAATCCCCTGGAAGCTCATAGGCAAGCTTGACTGAAATACGCAGTGCAGCAGCAGAAACAAAAAGAGAAGCTATCTCAACGAGGTGGGAGGTACGAGCTCATTTCAAAAAGATGTCATCTGACCTCCATACATCCGTCATGAACATACATGCCCACACTTGAACACAAACATCGTGTGTGCGCACGCGCACACACACACACACACACACACAGAGTTTTTAGGAAAAGCAAAATAGAACACTCAAAAAGGATCATACTCCTAACTGGTCAGCTTTTTATAGACCCTCTTAGGGAGAACTCAACAGTATGTAAATGGACAGGCCAGACTGGACAGGGAAAATCCTGTGACATGTTTATACAGTACACCCCATTGTATATTTTACCTGTGCTTTCTTTTTTTTAAAAAAGATTTATTTATTTTATGTATATGAGTACACGGTTTATTTTATGTATATGAGAATACTGTAGCTCTGTTCAGACACACCAGAAGAGGGCATTCAATCCCATTACAGATGGTTGTGAGCCACCATGTGGTTGCTGGGAATGGAACTCAGGATCTCTGGAAGAGCAGTCAGTGCTCTTAACCGCTGAGCCATCTCTCCAGCCCCCTTTACCTGTGCTTTCAAAGTCTGTTACTTTTAGTCAACTGCAATCTTTAGATGTTAAGTAGAGAATTCTAGAAATAAGCCCTATAAGGCTTTTCTTCTTGTTGTTAGCTTCGTATATTCATATAATGTATTTTGATCAAATCTGTTGGCATTCTCTCCTCCCCATTTCCCTACTACCATCTTTCCCTCTCAACCTCATGTGTTTTTTTTTTTTTAGTGTCTTTTGTTTTTAAAGATACACTGAGTCCACTAGGTACTGTCTGTATATGCAGAGGTGTAGGACCATCTACTGAAATATGGGTAGCCTTTCAAAGGGAGCATCTCTGAGAAAAGCATATCCTACCCCCAGCGTCATCCGTTGCCAATATCTTCGTGAGTCGGTGTCCGTCCATCCGTCCCACCCCCACATCCCCCACCCCACTCCCGTGTTTGTGCCAGGATTGTGGCTGGCTTGATATTGTGCAGTGCTTGTGCATGCAGACAGAGCTGCTGGGAGTTCATGTCCAGCGAACAGTGTCTCAATGCAGCCCGCTTGAACTTCAGCTCATTCTGCTCCCTCTTCCATGATGGTCTCTGAGCCTTGGAGGGAGTGGATGTGATACAGATAATGAGAGCTGAGCACCATGATGTAAAGGTAAGAACTCGGGGGGGCGGGGGCAGCTTACTGCTAGGCCCAGCACTATGAAAGTCAGTAGGCATGCAGCTACCGATTGGGACTAGCTTGATTTCTCCATGTGGTGTCTTCAGTAGTAGGTGTTGTTCATCAGGTTCTTGGTGTGTGTGTGTGGCAGGGTATGTAACAAAGAGCAATGGCCTGTAATGTTTGGGAGGTAGATCTATGAGACCCTCTGACTAATAAGTCAAAAAGAGGTAGTCCATTTCCATTATTGACAACACCATAAGCTTTCATTTGTGTACTGTTCAGAGCACTGCAGTAGGCTCCTGCATCTATTCCTTGCTTTGCCTGTGTTGTAAGTCATTTGTCCAGTATATTCTAATTGGCCCTTAGTCGCTTTGTGGTGCTTGTAGTTGTCATGTGGACTATCTCAGAGTCATGTTGTACTCAGATGACTTACTTTCTTGGCTGGCCCCCAAAGCACGGGGCAATGCTGGCATTTTCATGTCAAGTAGAAACTGCACAGAGCTTCCTTTACACAAATAGGTGAACGTTCTTGACCTAAGGAAAGCACAGGAGAATATGTTGGGGTTACTGATATTTGTTAGAGAGGAACCACAATCACTAGAGTGTATCCCTTGTTATTATCAAATAACATTATTTTCTTTTCATTTAATTTGTAAATTAAGCACACATATACAAACATACTCATAAATATTTTGAAGAAACATGGTGCATATTGGTTGACAGTTTCTTATCACAAATGCATAGAACCAGAAGTGTTTTTAGATTTTGGAGCTTGGGGTATTTGCATAGACCTGACTATTCTAACATCTCTTTCTTTCACAATAAGAAAAAAAGAAAAGGAAAAAGAAAAGAAAGGAAAGAAAATGTCAGATGAGAGGTTGCTCAGCCCGTGTGGACTTCATTTTTAGGCATCAGTTGAGAAGTTTGGAGGAGTTCCCTCTTAGATGTGGCTAAGAATACAGTCTGTACCCAGCACATAATGAAAGAGAATTGCTGTGTGGACCTCGGGCACTCCGTACTCTCCCAGACAGCTGCGATCTAGCGGGACTCTGTATGCTTTCACATTTGTTCTTGTGGCTTCCTTTGCACTATGGAAACTCTATAAAGTAATACGTTGGCTCAAGTGTAGTGCAAATAAAGCATAAGGTGATTAAAAAGCAAGAAGCAGTGGACTGTGAACCAGTTGCTAACAGCAGGTGTGATTATAGTTGTCCAAGGACTTGCTAGTTACCCTGCAATATGTTTCTGTCATTTAAAATATACTGAAATTTGGATAAAAATTCAGTACTAATTCATTTAATTAAACAAAAAGAATGGGGGAACAGAGACCAAACTCTAACTTTGTGATTTTTAATACATTTTTTTTAAGTGGTTAGCTTTACTGTTCTGTGATAGTAACTGCCTGGGTTGGGTATTTTTTTTCTCATCAGTATCAGTATTTTTTCCCCTCTAATTCTTTTCATGACCATTTTGTCCAGTCTTAGTCAGCCACATTTTTGTTCTGGCTTTGCTGTTTCTTGATTCCAAGATAACCTTTGAGGGCTTGAGTTTTTGTTTTGACCTTGGCATGTTGTAATGCATAGATACATTGTTTCATAGGTTAAGCATTCCAAGTCCCAAAACTTACTTTCTTTTTGTTCTCTCCTGCCTTCTTCCCTCCCTCCCTCTCCTTCATCCTTTTCTTCTTCTCAGTATGCTGCACCTTGAACTTGGGATTCTTCTGTTTCTGCCTCCCAAGTCTGGACTTACAGGACGGTCCTTGTACACGCAGCTTGTGTATGCGTGAATTGGCTCTCTTGTGCAGGTGCTCAGAGAGGCCGGAGATGTGCTTATATTTTCCTCTGTCTCTTGTTTTTCCTTCTTGTCTGTGCTCAGTTGGATCATTTGTGGTTCTTGATGTTTGGAGTGGAATGGGGTGAGGTTTTTTTTTATGAGCTTTAATCCTGTGGAAGATGCTGTGTGGTTTTGCCTATTATATTTCCTGTCCCATCTTCTTCCTGCCTGGTTTTCAAATTAGCACCAACCCCTGGGACTGCCGTGTGTGTGTGTGTGTGTGTGTGTGTGTGTGTGTGTGTGTGCGCGCGCATGTGCGTGTGCGTGCGCTTGCGCGTGTGCGTGTGTGCACGCGCTAAGGGAATTCTTTTAAGGTGTTTTGGAGTGTGTCCTTGAGTGAGAAAGATCACACTGAAGTGTGTGTGTGCTCATGAGCATCTGCTATGAGAACATGTGGATGCTGTGCATCTGGAGAGCCTGGGAAGTGCCTTTCCTTGGCTTCAGGTGGTAGGACTCACAGTGGAAACTTGTCCCTTGCTACCCCTTGGTTGTGAGTGGCACTTGAGACATTTTCTAACTTTGCTGCACAGAGTATTGGCTTCTTTTCCTTCTTATTGTTCATTCATTCATTCATTGGCTGTTTTCTTATCTATTTGCTTGCTTGTTTATTTATTTACTTACTTACTTACTTGAGGCAAGGATTTACCATGGGCTGTATAGATCAGGTTGGGCTCTAACTCACAGTGATCCACCTGCCTCTGCCTCCTGAGTACTGGGATTCAAGTGCTCCCATGCCCTGCTTAGCATACCGGAGGCCCTGGGTTTGATCTGAAAGTGTGGGAGAGGGGAGCTGGAGAGGAGCAAGTGCTGGAAGGGTATTCAGACTTGTGCACTCAGCAACACAGTCAAGAACGCTGCATTCATCACACTGATACGTACATTCATACCTTTTAGTCGTTACCCACCCACACACTGTCCTTCTAGCCTCTGGCATCTGTCAGTCTGAATGCTCTTCTGCCCTCCCTAGTCTTCCATGTAGCAGGGATTAAGTCTACTGCCTTGCACATGTAGGTCAAGTATTCTATCCCTGAGCTATGTCCTGAGCTTTTTAAATTTAAGGTGTGTGTGAATGTTGTAGGTAAGGATAATTGCATTTGTGCAGGGTGCTTGCAGAAGATCCAGAAGAGGGCACCAGATTCCTTGGCACTGGAGTTAGAGCCAGCTATGAGCCATGGTATGGTTGCTGGGAACTGAACCTAGATCCTCTAGAAAAACATCCAGTGTTCTCAACTGCCGCGCCATCTTTCAGCTCCTATCTGCAAGTTTTTATCACCGTTCTTCTGTTACGAGGACTCAATAAGTTGCCCAGACAGGTTTTAAGAGTGATATCCTCCTGCCTCAGCCTCCCTACTAAGTGCCAGACCCAGTCAGGCCGTACTTCTGCTAGCACATGCTAGAATGAGAAGTTACTGGCAGATGGTTACAGCTTAAATACCCTGTGCACAGGGCAGAAGGAGGCACAGGTACAGACAGTTCTCAGAGAGGTAAGGCATGATTTGTGAGAGAACTCTATAGAGAAGGCAGGTTTTAAGGGGATCCTTAGACAGTATGGCATGGCCTGCAGTAGAGTTGCTTTGGCCCACAGACTCAGCACCATTTCATGGAGTGAGCCTGAGGGCGAGGAGATGGGTGTGACAGAAGTCAACCCAGGAACATAGCAGTCAGTGTTAGTCTTTGTTGTTGAGGGGCAGTGCGTTGTGACTCACAGAATGTCAGTGAGAAGACAGAAGCATCATCTTCCTCTTTTGGGGACTCTGACCAAGTAGATGAGGGAACTTGGCTAAGAGCCATCCCCTGTCTTGGAATGTACTGTTCTGAAATGCCTTCCAAGATGTCTCTGCAGGTCAGCACCTGTTGGTGTGGTATTGATTTCTGGGTCTTGACAGTAGCTCCTAAAACCTGTCGAGGCTAGTAGCACTGTGTGTGGCCACGATCCAAGTTAAAACACCTCACTAAATCAAGTACACACACTATACCTCACACCAAGGAAATCTGCCTCACAGCCAGCAAAAACCAGTCTTTGCTTTGAGGGAATGATGTCTTTCTTGGGTTGCCAGCATCTGCATTCCTGTTCATGGTGTGCTTCTGGTGGGCTTAAGAAGCCACCCTTAGAGACATTGAATCTCACAGTGTCGCTTAAGTTGGCTTCACACTTCTGGGCTTCAGTCATCCATCCCCCTGCCTCAGACTCTCAGGTGTGGATGGAACAACAGGGGTACAAACCATGGTCTGTTTATGTTTAATACTTGGAAACATTTCCTCCTGTAAGCTGTCTAATCTCATGCTGGGAACAAAGCCTATCTCAGGGCACATGGCTGGTAAGAGGCCAGCCTAGCTCACTGTGGGATCTGCCGGCCAGGAAGGCCTATTCTCAGGCTCTAGGATGATCTGACTCCTCTGTTAGAGAATATCGGTTCTGTGCACTGGAGACTCAGGCTGCCCTGCAAGTAAGGTGTCAGCATTGGGTTCAAAATGGAAGTCCTGCCTGGGTGCTTTGTGACTCCCTCCCTGCTGTATGTCTCCTGTTTGCGGACAGAATGGGAAACTAAGATTTTGTTTTCTGTCTGCAGCGCATCTATTACCTTTCCCTGGAATTCTACATGGGTCGCACGCTGCAGAACACCATGGTGAACCTGGGCCTTCAGACTGCATGTGATGAAGCCACTTATCAGGTATGTTAGGGTACCTGTGTCTTGGAGTGTCCTACCATGCCAGGAAGGAGAATGCCACTTCCTCAAGGAGAGATCACAAGACTGTAAGGGACGATAATAAGTGGAATTATTGTGGGAAGACTAGTTTGAGTGATGATGCTGTGGTTTGGAAGTTTCTAGAAATGTATTCCCCTCTCCCAGACCAGAGTTAGGATTTTGAATATGTCATGATCCATTTGGTTTCACTCTTTGATCTCCAGACATCCTCCTGACCTCATTGTGCTGTGCAGGTGTGGAAGTGGCCTCCTCTCATGGAAGAAGCCAGCTGTTTGGGCATTTTCTTTACCCTAATTCCTTCCTACACAGGTCGTTTGTAGCCTCAGCAGAGCTCTGCTTATCTCCCAGCCTCTCTTTGCTTTCTCCTCTCTCCTCTGGAACACTGGTCTCAGATGGGGAAGTTCTGTAGTGAGACCATGTAGTGCAGTGTCTCACTACAGTGAAGATCTTTAGAGTGGGGTCCTTGCCCTGTGCCGCAGCACCTGTGCTTTGCTCAGAGATTAGGTAGGAGGAGTTTGGGGACCTGGTAGGGACTTAAGTCCAACATGGGTGTAAGCCTTGTTAGAGACCACCTCCTCTCCTTCTGAGGATGTTAATCACCATTCTGTTGCTATGAAAAAATAATTCAGAGAAGTCTAAAGAAAGAAAGATTAATTTTGGTTCCAGTTTCAGTGGGCCTGAGGCGGGCAGTGCTGCATGCGATGAAGCCACTTTCCAGGTATGTTTAATCTCAGAGGCTCCAGCATGTGGCAGGGTAGGCTGCTCACTTCGCAGAGTCAGCAATCAAGGACAGAGACTGGGGGGCAAGACACGCTCTTGGAGGGTGCCTTCCCCGCAGGGACCCCTTTCCTATAACTAGACCTCCCCTGATAGTCTTTATGTAGCCTGTGCATTCATCAGTGGCTCATCCTGTTCATGAGGTCACAGCTTTCACGCTCCAGTCCTAGCATGTGAATGCTGTACTCTCACAACTAGGACTTCCAAAGAATCAGCTTTCTTCTGAGTCAGCTTATCAACGGCCCTCTGGAAAACAGTTTACACTACAGAAAGGTTTAAGTACGTATGAGCAGTCTTCTCATCAGCTTTGACTCAGGGTGGCAGGTATTTATCTCTAGAAAACAAGGACTCAGACACACCTACACTGACTGTGATGGCTCCTATGATACTGACCATAATACTTGGTAACACCAGCTTTTCAGGCAATCTGTCCACTGTTTGAATGCCTTAGAATTATTATTTCTTCTCCTCTTCCTTCTCCTCCTCCTTTTTCCTCTTCCTCCTCTTTTTTTCTCTTCCTCCCTCTCCCCCTTCCCCTCCTCCTCCTTTTTGAGCAGGGTTTTTCTGTGCAGTCTTTAGCTGTCCTGGAACTCACTCTGTAGACTAGGCTGGCTTCAATCTCAGAGATCCACCTGCCACTGCCTCCCAAGTGCTAGAATTAAAGGTGTACACCATCACTGCCCAAAAGAATTTCTTTTTTAATTTTAGCTTTTCAGGTTTTTTTATGCATATGGGTGTTTTGTGCACCATTTGCATGCAGTACCCATCGAGACCAGAAGAGGGCATCATGTCCCATGGAACTAGAGTTACAGACATCTATCAGCCACCCTGTGGATTTAGGAAACTGAGCCTGTGTCCTCTGGAAGAACATCCAGTATTCTTAAATGCTGACCTGTCTCTCCAGCCTCAGATTACCTTAGAACTTCTAAACCAGGATGTTAGAAATTGATTGAGACATCTCCTAAATTTCTCTTAGTTTATATGCGCCTCTTTTTTGTTTTTGTTTTTTCCTCTGTTTTATGGTCTATTTGTTGGAAATGATTTTAACTTACAGAGTTTCTGTTGTCTTCCTCCCTGTGTCTCCCATCTTGGATTTAACTTGCTTGTGTTAACAGCACAAGGATGTCTTCTCATGATGGGTCTCAATGTCCTACAGTAGTAGGTTCTGGCTAGATAGTTAGGTACGAACTGTAAATTAAAGGTATCCAGATTAGAAAGAGGTAAAGCCATCTACACACAGATGACATGAATTAGAAAACCATAAAAAATTCATAAAGAACACTAGAACTGGCCAGGGAGTGCCTCAGGTTTTCAGGATATAGGATTGATCTGCAGAAACTGTCGATATCTTGATATATCTGCAGATTAACGTCCAAAGTGAAACAAAGATAGTAGTTCTGCTTATAGTAGCACCAGAAAGAATAAAGCAGGTATAGATGTAACAAAAAATATGCCTCCTCTGCCCCCATGCAGTGCTTATGCTCTGGAAGCAAGTTGAAAGAAACCAAGGAAGGTTTAAAAATGAAGACTTTTTTTTGTTGTTGTTGTTGTTTAAAAAAAAGAAATAAAAAAAGAACCTAGTATTGTTAAGATGCAAAGCTCTCCACTGTGATCTGTGCATTCAGTCCAGTCCTCTCCAGAATCCCAGTCAGTTTCTTCACCAAGTCTGATACGATAATCTGCGTATCTGGGTGGACTTGCAGGAGAACCAAGTAGGAGATCCATACTTCCCAATTCCAGAACTTACTGTAAAGCTGCAGTCAATCAAGCCTGGGTCCTGCAGGCAGAAAGTCGCATATATCAGCCACCAAATAGAGTCGCGTCCAGAATAAACCTGCATGTTGAGGGTAAATCTCTTTTTGAATTTAAAATAATTGCTGGAAAGTTTGTATTACATAAAGTTTCCCATCTTAGCCATTCTTCCTGTACAATGAACGGCATTCAGGACATTCACAGCATCTGCAGCCATCACCACCACCCATCCGCAGAACCTGCACATATTCCAAACCATGCCTTACCCACCTCAGCCCCCAGAAGCCACCATTGCCCTTCATGTTTCTGCACTTGGCGATTCTGGGTATTTCATGAGTATAACTACAGGGTATCCTTAGGAGTGTCCTGAAGGTCACCTGTGTGACAGTGTGTGCTGGTCCTTCATTGCTCTCTCTCTTTTTTAAATAAAGTAACAACTTTATACGTATTTTTATATAGGTGATTGGCTGTATCCTATAGGAACACATATTCCCCCAGAGTAGTTGCAGATGAATACAGAGTAAACTTAATTGCCTTGCAAAAGCAAAGGCGTTAGGTTGTAAGTATTAAATCACAGATACAAAGTCCTCAGCCCAGCACCCGAATCAGTGAGGCAAGAGAAACTGAGGCACCATCTCAGCGTTTCTGTCTCTCCTTGGGCCCTGGATCTCCTTCCATTGCTGGTCAAGGCTGAGTCTGCCTTATCATACGTGTGGGCCGGGTTTCACTCACTCACCTGTCCATGAACATGGCTGCTCTTGCCTTCTGACATCACGGATAATGGTGCCCTGACCACAAGCGTACGAGTCGTTCCAGCAGAGCCTGCAGTCAGTAGCTTTAGGTCTACAGCTAGAAGTGGGATGGCTATAGTATCTGCCTCTCTTTCTCCTTTTCGATGCTGGGCCTTGACCTTGAACCCTTGTGTGCCAAGCAAGTGTTGTCCCGCATCTCCAACTTCCAGATGGCTGTGATTTGCCTGTTCTTGAAAGTCAGTGGTGGTGAGTGTGTTGTGCTTAGTGGGAATTTGTTTGTCTTTGGAGCAGAGTCAGTTCAAGCCTAAGTGCCCACTTTTAAGCCAGGTTGCTTGTTTCCCAAGACTCAGTTTCTGGATTTCTCTGTTTATTCTGGATACCGATCTCCTATCATATATGTGGTTTGCACTTTTTTCTTGCATTATTTGTCTTCTTACTTTGATGTTAGTGTCCTTTGACTTGAAAGTTAAGGCATTTTATGCAGTTCTTTTGAGTTTCTCATTGCCTCTGCTTTTGGGTTTTGTTTTGTTCTGCTTTGTTGCTATGGATTGGGTTTGGGTGCTAGACGATGGCTCAGGGTTAAGAGTGCTGGCTGCTCTTATAGAGGATCCAAGTTCCAACTCCAGGGAGTCAGGCACCCTCTTCTGGCCTCTGTGAGCATCTGTTCATACATAGCATATATGTATGTATGAGCGACTGCTTGTGTGCATGCTCACACCTGCGCGCACGCACACACACACACACACACACACACACACACACACACACACGAGTGTTCAAAAAAAGGGAAAGAGTATGGGTGTATACACCCATAATTCCAGCAATCAGGAAGTTAATGTAGGAGAATTGCAAGTTTGAGACCAGTCTGGGCTATAGAGGACGATCTCGTCTCAAACAACAACAATAATAATAAAAGGAAAGGACGCCAAAATAATGTGATGGGGGAAAGAATGGTATTTTTAAAAAGTGCTGCTGGGACACTTGGATAACATAGCAAAGAAGTGAAGTCCCCCCCATGCACACACTGAGTAGACAGATAATCAAAATGGATGGCAGATCTAGCTGTGAGAGTGAAAGCTGTCAGTGTTTCAGAGGAATATACAGTGGTAAATCTTCATGACTTTGTGTCTTAGTTAGGGTTTCTATTGCTTTGAAGAGACACCAGGACTACAGCAACTCTTAGAAAGGGAAACATTTAGTCGGGACTTACAGTCTCCGAGGTTTAGTCTCTTACGGTTATGGCGGGGAACATGGCAGCATGCAAGCACACATGGAGCTGGAGAAGGAGCTGAGGTTCCTGCATCCAGATCAGCAGGCAGCAGGAAGTGAACTGGCCTGTTCTTATGAAGCCTCAAACCCCGCCCCCAAAGTGATGTACTTCCTTCAACAAGGCCACACCTACTCGAAAAGGCTCTTGATGTTGCTACTCCCTCCACTCCCTATGGGCCAAGTGTTCAAACACGTGATGAGTCCTTGGGGGCCATTCCTATTCAAACCACCACCCCTTGTATGGGGCAATAGTATTTTTGACGTCAAAAAAGCATAATCAACCAAAGAAAAAAATAGGTACATTGGACTTCATCAAAACCATAATTAAGCAGCTTGTCAAATCTGCTCGCTGTGAGTTGGTCATTAGCCTGGCATTATGGGTATTTATAACCTTTAAGCTCTTCCTTTTTCTTTAAGGATCTTACTACATACGTAGCCCCAGCTGGCTTTGTATTTTCCCAGCTGGGAATCCTCCTGCTTTAGCCTCCTGAGTGCTGGGATTACAGAAAGGGTCACCACACCACACTAGATAAATCTAATTTTGAATGGTTACCATTAGTAGGTTTTGAAATACCTGAAAACTTTCATTTCTGTGCATTGATTAATATTAAGTTGTATCATTGAATTTTTCAGTCTGAAAGAAATCAAATTCAAGATTTAAATGCTTTCAGCTTGTTGGAGGGGCAGTAGGAAATAGTACTGAAATGTCACCTCTGCTTTTGTTTGCAGTTGGGATTGGACTTGGAAGAGCTAGAGGAAATAGAGGAGGATGCTGGCCTTGGGAATGGTGGCCTGGGGCGGCTGGCAGGTAAGCTGTCCTGCATCCCATTGGCTTGGTGGGAGATCATAGGAAAAGGCCAGTGTCAAATGTGCTTCTGACACCCATCGATCACCATAAACTGGCCTCTCTCAGAGGTATGGGCCAACGTGTATGTGTCAAAATCTTTGCCATCATTAGAAAAAAGAAATGGGAAATGTACATTCTCTTCCAGCCGTGTTTGTCAGCATCGGGTCGGTGGTGCTAGGAAGGTTCTCATAGCTCCTTTCCCCCAACGCTTTTAAGATTCAAAAGCCAATGCTTTGCAAGTATTGCCCAGGCCTAGTGAGGCTGTGGCTCCAAGCTGGTGAGCTGATGGCTTTTGTTAGAATAGGGCCAAGCTTTGAGCCTTGCTGCTTTGTATGGCTACCACATTTGAGAACATTCCCAAATGTCATTTACTTCTTTGAGTATTTTACAGACTTGTGAGGGCAGTACAAGCTAGGTAAAAAACATAGAAGCTAAAATAGCAGTCTGGCTTTGTGGTGGGATGGGGGGGCAGGAGGAGTATCCAGGCCCAGCCTTTTTGGAAGTTGATATTTTATAAATTGAGATATGCTTTAAAATGTACATTTTCTTTTTTTTTCTTTTCTTTTTCTTTTTTAAGATTTATTTATTATTATATGTAAGTACACTGTAGCTGACTCTGGACATGCCAGAAGAGGGCGTCAGATCTCATTACGGGTGGTTGGGAGCCACCATGTGGTTGCTGGGATTTGAACTCAGGACCTTCTGAAGAGCAGTTGGTGCTCTTACCCGCTGAGCCATCTCTCCAGCCCTAAAATGTACATTTTCAATCGTTAACTAAATTCTTTGAGATTTCTAAGGCATCCTTTTTATTTAAAAAAAAAAAAAAAGAAAGAAACAAAACAAAACTTTACTTGAATCTACATTAATGACTTGTCAGCCAGGCCTAGTGGAGTAACTCTTAGCACTGGGGAGGTAGATGTAGGTGGATCTCTGAGTTCGAGGCCAGGCTGGTCTAAAAAGTGAGTCCAGGACAGCCAGGACTAGTTACACTGAGAAACCCTGTCTTGAAAAAAATCAAAGAAAAAAAGAAATGACCTGTCCTGCCCACCCCATCCCTCTTCCAGTCTGGCCAGGCATGGTGTCTCGGACTCCACGCTTCAGCTATTCTTTGCCCAACCCTCCATGACACATGGCTGTCACTATCTTGCCTTGTGCTTACTCTGTTGACTCAGACCCTATGTTCTTCCTGAACGGAAGCCCCCATGTTTTTTAATAAGCTTTGCAAGAGCCTGGTGAATCCACCTCTGATCTCAGGGTGGCCCACCTCCGCCTTGGTGCCTGCTGCAGTGTTTTCATGTTCCTTGTTGCCAGGCACCTTTCCTTGTCCCCTGCCCTGTGTGGCCTGAATCCGGATGCCTCCTCCTCCCTGCCGGCCTCTTCTCTGGCCTGGTGTGAGTCCAGGATGGCTTGATTGGTCTGTATTGTTCCCAGAAGAACGAGTCCAGCCCAGGCGTCCAGCCTTCCTCATTCCTCTCCCTTGCTGATGTCCGCATTTGTTGGATCAGACATGTATTCTCCCTTCTGGTGTTCCCCGTGGCACCCTCTGCTGCCTTTGCATTCCTTTTTGCCAGTTGCCTGCTTTGAAAAAAGATGTCACTGTACAGCGCTGGCTGGCCTGGAACTCACTATGTAGACTAGGCTGGCCTCACATCCACCAAGATCCACCTTTCTATGCTCCATTCCTGGCCCAAGTCAGACATTTAACACAGCTTCCTTCTGCACTTTTATTCAAAACACTTGTGATTTTATTTCTTTTTCAGGAAGTTTTTTTTTCTATAAACTGATTTTTCAAGAAAACGAATTTTGTATATATGAGTGTTCTATTGACATGGTGTGTATATATGTGTACTGCATACATGTCTGGTGACTGCAGAGGTCAGAAGAGGGAGGGTACCTGATTCCCTGGAAGTGGAATTAAGAACAGTTGTAAGCCATCTTTGGGTGATGGGAAGTCAACCTGGATTCTCTGCAACAACAGCCAATGTTCTCAACCATTGAACCGCCGAACCACCCCTCCCATCTTTCTCAAGAGGTTTTGATTGGAATAAAACAAGAGCTCCATTTGCTGACATGCTGCTCCAGCTAATGTTGCAGACTCTGGTGGGGCTGTGGAGTGTGGGTGTTGAGTATTCTGAGCCATGAAGTGCACAGCAGTGGCCTGGTTGATCTGGCTCATTCCCATGGATAGAGGCTCAGATGAGTCCCTGCTGTCAGAGCTGTAGATGCAGAGTACACAGAGATTAAGTCTGCACATTTCAGAGCAAGGTGGCAGAGAGAGGACTTGACCATGATCTCTGGGAGTCCTCACTTTTACCCTACCCTTGGGGAAGGGGACTCCAGTGGGTCCTTTAGTGAAACCCGAGGTTGCTATGGTTATCTCTGGCTCCCTGTCAACTCCCTGGCCAAATCCCAGTGGAACCTTGGTGTTCAGCAGTCTGAGTTCTATTAACGGGTTGTGATTTTTCATTGGACTTTTCAGCCTGCTTCCTTGATTCGATGGCCACCCTGGGTCTAGCTGCATACGGCTATGGAATCCGCTATGAATTTGGGATTTTCAACCAAAAGATTGTCAACGGCTGGCAGGTGGGTGACTTTAAGTGTGTCCCATCATTTTCCAGTCCTCATTCATACATGGAAGTGAGTGTGCACTCTTGGAGTTCATCTAAGTGTGCACTGCACTCCATGGAGAGAGCTGGCTAGTTCTCAACATAGGACAGCAGGAAGCAGTCTGCTCTGGCGAGGCTGGTCCTGTGTGAGTCCTTGGCAAACAGCTATGTGGTGACAGGGAAATCATGTGGGAAGACACACAGGTTCATTTGAGCTTCAGAAGACCCCAGAGAGGGCCACCAACAGTGGTGGGGAGGACACCACAAACCGAGCGCTGGTCCAGGGACGGATTGTACATGGGGTAAGGGTATTGCTGTTGGGCTTCATCCTCTGGGACACTTGGATAACTAGAAAAGAGCAAAGGTGAGTATAGTGACTCAGGCCTGTAATTCTGGTCCTCCAGGAGTCCAGAGGCAGGAGGATTCCCGCAGGTTTTGAGGATAGTCTGGTTTTCTTTTTGAGTTCTAAGCCAGCTAGACCTACATAGGGAGACCCTGCTCCAGACCAGTAGCCTTGACTAGACTAGAACAAAAGCGATTGTTATACCATTGGTCCCACCCTCTGCCTTCAGCACTGCTGAGGCAGCGATTGGATAGCAACAAGTGGCAGGCAGGCAGGGCCTGTGTGGGGCTATGGCCTGCGGAGCTCTCCGGTGGTCTGAGGGTGTGCCTACTGCTGCCCGCGGTTGGGAAGGTGCTGCTTCTGTAGCTGACTTTGGGATTACTCCATAGGACACAGCGGCCGCGGTACTGAAAATTTTCAGTGATAGACCAAAGACTGCTACCATAGTGCCAAAAGGCAGGATTGATCATCGTGTACAGAAAAGTCCTGTTGGGAATAAAGAGATAGATGGTTAGCGACTGGATGTGTGTCACTTTCCTGAACACCCTAGATACACTTCCTTCTGTGCAAGGACCATTTAAAAAAAAAAAATCCCATCAGGGAGGATGTAGCTCACTGGTGAAGTATTTGGCTACCATGCACAAGGCTCAGTTCCTAGCACTTTATGAGGTGGGCATGGTGACCTGCTCTTGTAATCCCAAAGCTTGAGAGGAGGAGACAGAAAGATCAGGAGTTCAAGGTCAGCCTGAGCTGTATGAGACTGTCTCAAAACAAAATAAAGTAAAACAAACCCTTCAGAGTAACATGTTGGGACTGTTTGTTTAATTCGGAGGAAAACCCACCTGTCTCACTCAAACTTTTAGTTCCTAATGGGAGTGCGTTTTGCATATTCACTGATGTAGGTCGGGGAAATGGCTGATTTGAGTATGGCTTGTCTACACAGCAGCATCCTGTAGAGAGATGTGTTCTGGGCCTTCTCATGGGATGCCTCCCAGGACGTAGCTCAGTCCCCTGGGACTTTAGGGATTGTTTTTTTTTTTTTTGTTTTTGTTTTAAGACAAGGCCTCATATAGCTCAAGCTGGCCTCTAGCTCGCTAGAACCTGAGGCTCACTTTGGATTTCTCATTTTCCTGTCTCTAACCTCCAAGTGCAATAATTATAGGAATCTTCCACCATGCCTAACTCTGCACCATGGGTCTGTGGACTCCATTTTTCCCATTTTCCACTGTGTGTGTGTGTGTGTGTGTGTTGTACATATGCGTATTTATGTTTTTTTGGCATTGTGTAGGTACAAATCCATGTGTATGTGCATACAAGTAATCTATCCTGGCCATCCATACTTTTTGTGGATTCTGGGGATCTGAACTCTAGTCCCCATGCTTGCTCACCAGGTATTTAACTGCTGAGCTGCCTTCCGTCTTACTAGCAGCTCTGTGGAGATGGAACGGCATTCTCGGTGGGTTCACAGTTGGGAAACAGCCTTAACTGAACATCAACGTCTCCAGAGCACTATCCATTTTTCATCATGATTAGTGTTCAACAGTTGTTAACTCTGCTGTCTTCTGTCCTGTGAGTCTGCTTGTTCTGGACATTTCCTATCATGTAGTCATTCAGAGTGTGTGTGTGTGTGTGTGTGTGTGTGTGTGTGTGTGTGTGTTGTGTGTGTGTGTGTCTCCTTTAAGATTTACCCATAGTGCAAGGCTATCAGCCTTTCCTTTGGGTGATTTTTAGTGCCCTTTTATTTAGGTGTCTTTTTCTGAATTATGTAGGACTTTGTGACTTTAGTAGTGCATGTGGCCTGGCTGGGTTTTTGGAGCCAGGCACTGTATAATCTCTGCACTTGGCATACCCGGGTCAAGGGCCAAGTTATCTTGTTGGAATTGTCTCTTCCACACTGAGGATTTCCTTCCTGACTGTCCCTCCAGGTTGAAGAAGCTGATGACTGGCTACGCTATGGAAACCCATGGGAGAAAGCTCGGCCGGAGTACATGCTGCCTGTGCACTTCTACGGGAGAGTGGAGCACACACCTGATGGTGTCCTCTGGCTAGACACACAGGTGTGGAGCTCTGGTCCAGGGGCACACTGCTGTTGAGCAAGAGAGCTGCTGTCTTAGTTAGGGTTTGACTGCTGTGCACAAACACCATGACTGAGGCAACTGTTATAAAGGACAACATTTCACTGGAGCTAGCTTACAGGTTCAGAGGTTCAGTCTAGTGTCATCAAGGCGGGAGCATGGCAGAATCCAGGCAGGCATGGTACAGGGGGAGCTGAGAGTTCTACATCTTCATCTGAAGGCTGCTAGTGGAAGACTGACTTCTAGGCAGCTAGGAGTAGGGTCTTAAAGCCCAGGCCCACAGTGACACACCTAATCCAACAAGGCCATACCTCCAGATACTGCCACTCTCTGGGCCAAGCATATGCAAACCGTCCCAGCTGCCCTAGGGGCCTCGTTGTCACCTTGACTTCATCTTGGGCATGTGGCATACATACTGTTTGCTTGGGGGACTTAAGGTAAAACCCAAGGAAGGGCTTACCTTCTGTGTATGTCAGCACTTAACACTTTTGTGAGTGCTCCTTGGGATGGAATATATGCACCTCACACAGCAGTCTTACAGTTTAACCAGTGCTGCGTGTTGGGGTTGATGCTCAGAGCCAGATGACAGTGCTAGTGAGTCAGGTCCTGACTGGGAGGTAGGCCTCAGGAAGATGAAAACAGCTCCCAGGTTAGTTATGCAGTACTGACAGTGCCATCCCCTGGTACCACTTGTGACCATGGCTCTGTGGTGTCTGAGCTAGTCCAGCTCCAGGTGGGTATGCCAGTGGCTTTGGCTAGTGTCCCTCCCTCCCAGCTGGCCCCTTTTGTGGTGCTGGTCTGGGAAGATGTAGCACAAGAGGACAAATCAGTCCAGGGCTGGAATCACACACCTTGATCCCTGGAGAAGAGGAGGGCAGGGAACAAGGTAAGAATAGTGAGCCTTAGTTATCTGTGATGGAGAAGGGCCTGGGGGCTGAGGAAATTGTTTGATATTTTAAAATATAGTTTTAAATAGCACACCTGGAGCTAGAGCAAGTCTAGAGCCATACTGTGCAGGCCACACACATTTTTTTAAAAAGTGGTTTTTAACTTAAAAAAGCAGAGAAGCGATCCTATGTTCTGAATGTGCTTATGATGATAATTGTGTTAGTGTACATAGTAAGAACCTTAGCTCTGAAGTTCGTGGACAGGGAAGTTGGGTGGTTGGACCCGTCCTCCATAAGGTGAGCGTGTATAGGACGGGAGGGAGCCTTGGCAGCAAATAGGAAGATGAAGGTGATACTGGTGTTTATTCTGGGGAGGCAGACACACTGTCCTTTTCAGCTTGTTAGAGCTAACTGACTTACAAACCTGCTTCGCTGGCTTAGCAAGGAAGGGGGACGTGGCAGAGTGGCTGTGTTTCTGTCTGGGCTGATTCAGGTACCTGGAGGGCACAGTCAGGTACAGTCAAGGCAACCAACAAGAGGAGCATTGCCAGATATGCTGGGAAGTGAAAGTGGGTGTCAAGAGGAGTGAGTCAGAGCCTGGGCTTGCCCAAGCAGAGTGAGGCGAGAACATTGGTATATGGGGGGAGAGGTGAGGTCCTCGTGCTGTGGCACCTTGAGAAGCCAGTGTGGGAAGATTGTTCAGCTGATGCCAGCACTCAGGCACAGGAATCTGGGAGACATGCGTGTGGTTGGGCAAGATGTCAGAGTGTGGCTGTCCTCACTCTCAGATGGCCTTGCACAGCACCCTGAGAGTGAAGTGGTGGCAGGTTAAGGGGGAAGGTGGGAACGTGGAAACAGAGAGCTTGGACTGTGGGTACTAAGGGGTCCTTGCTGACTCAGTCCTAAGTGTGCTTTCTTACTTATGCCCAGGTGGTACTCGCCATGCCCTATGACACCCCAGTGCCTGGGTATAGGAACAACACCGTCAACACCATGAGGCTCTGGTCTGCCAAGGCACCCAACGACTTCAAGCTGAAGGACTGTAAGTTCCCACCACGGCTCCCGTGCTTGTCTGTTTAGATGTTTTATCCAAATGCTGGGCCCTCAACACTCCTGCCCCTATGTTTATACTCTCTGCTGGGAGGGAGGGAGTTGTGTCTCAGAGTGTGTGGCCCTCATAGCTCCTATGCAAACAAGACTGGACAGGATGCCAGGCTCCAGCTGTCGAGGGTCATAGTCATTTAGACCACATGTCCCCAAGAAAAGAGCTGGGGTTGCAGTGGAAGTGAGGTACTGTGAGGGGGGAGGTGGATCCTCTGCTGAAGATGAGGATGATAGGGGCCCAAGGGTACCTTAGGTTCCTCCAGGAAGCTGTTGAGCAGCTGTAGTAGCCTCACGCCACAAGACCACTGGGCCCGGAGGAGGCTGCACTGATGGGGCTCTGTCTCTCCTTAGTCAACGTTGGGGACTACATCGAAGCTGTCCTGGACAGGAACTTGGCTGAGAACATCTCCAGGGTCCTGTATCCCAATGACAATGTGAGTGGCTCTCGTGACTGTCTCTAAAGGGTAGACATGTAAGCTGGAGGCCTGCATATACATGGGGTGGTAGTGCCCGTCTGGCTGCAGTGCCTGGATATGTTTAGAAAACTGTTACCCAAGGCCCGTCACGTGCCGGGTGGTGACAGGTGAATCCTCTGCACCTACCTGGGTCCAGTGTCTGTTGGCTGGTTACTGTCAGAGGAGTTTAGCATGTCCAAAGCCCTGAGCTCAGGCCCCAACACCAAAAAAAACAAAAATAAACAAGCAAAAAAAAAAAAAAATCAGAATTTCCCTATCTTGATTGGTTGTGCACTCTTTAAAGTGAAAATTTTCTTTCCTCAAAGTTCTATGTGCATATAGTAGAGAGGGATTAGTATTGGAGGCCCAAACCAAATGTTCCTACCCCATGAGACTAGATATACTCCAGAACTTAAAGTGTGAGGTGTCTGCTGGTGTCTGTCTGGAGAACTGGTTCTGAGTGACTGTGCTGCTCCTCATCCCTGGACTTGTCACTCTCATTGATAGACCAGGCACCGTGTAACTAGGTGACCCTGTGCTGAAGGTGTACACGCACACCATGCTGTCAGGCAGACTTGTTTTGACCATGCAGGCCTCCAGCCTATCACCTGAACTGGCCCTCTGGAAGGTTAAGAATGACCCCAGGAGGTTGGAGATGGCTCAGCGGTTAAGAGCACTGACTGCCCTTCCAGAGGTCCTGAGTTCAATTCCCAGCAACCACATGGTGGCTCACAACCATCTGTAATGGAATCCTATGTGTCTAAAGACAGCTACAATGTACTATAAATCTTTAAAAAAATAAAAAAGAATGACCCTAGGGAGGTAGGGGCAAGCAAACATAGGGCCCCTCCCACCCAGCAGAGTCTTGGAGTCTTGTGTTGATGGTGGGTGCTACAACAGTGATGCCTTGCAGTTCTTCGAGGGGAAGGAGCTGCGGCTGAAGCAGGAGTACTTTGTGGTGGCTGCCACCCTCCAAGACATCATTCGAAGGTTCAAGTCTTCCAGGTTTGGCTGCCGGGACCCAGTGAGAACCTGTTTTGAGACGTTCCCAGATAAGGTCTGTGAAGGGAGTAAGCTCATTGTCATGGGGATGGGGTTTCTTCCTTGTGTTTGGGAGGGGTAGGAGAAAGTTGGCATTGTGTCTCAGGATCACTTCTAAATCCAATGCAGTGCTTGTGTGTCAAAAGTGGAGGCAGGGAGGTCACTGAAAGGCTCCTGATGCATGTGGCAGGCTCATGGCGGCAATTCTAAACAAAGCTATCTCCTCTGAGCTGAGGGGAAAAGTTGCCTGTGAGGGTACTGCATCCTGAAGCCCCTTCTACACCTTCTCAGAGCATAGCTCCTCTTGGGACACACCTGCCCACGGGTTGCAGCTATTGGAGGGGACAGCTGGCTGCAGGTCATAACTGCCTGCAGAGCCAGCAGCATCCTCCTGACCCCTCAGGCTCCTGGGCTCCTCCAGAGGGCACCGCTAGGCTGGGTCACCACTTCAGGTATCAGGAGTGAGAGGAGTAAACAGCACCCCTTGTGAACTCTAGGTAGCCATCCAGCTGAACGACACCCATCCCGCGCTCTCCATTCCTGAGCTCATGCGGATCCTGGTGGATGTGGAGAAGGTAGACTGGGATAAGGTGAGTGTGGAAATGGAAGACTGTCCTCCTTGGACCACGGTTGGGTGATGAAATCCTTGTTAGACCTCAAGCTGTGCCACACATGGTGATGGTGATGGTGGGCTGAGCTAGAACCAGGAAGAAGGGCCTTTCTCAGGACATCTGGGAAATTGACTTTGAGAGTGTCTGGCTCTCAGAGATGGATGCTCTATGGGATAGAGGCACAGTGAGGGCAAGAGTGACCAGACAGAAGAGACAAGGATAAAGACTCTAGGGATATTGTACATGTTTTCTCCCTCAAAGTTTGCCTAGGCATGGTGGCACATGCCTTTACTCCCAGCACTTGGGAGGCAGAGGCAGGTGGATATCTATGAATTTGAGGCTAGCCTCATCTAATAGTGAGTGCCAACCAGGGCTATATAGTGATACTCTGTTTCAAAACATCAACAAAACAAAACAACCTGAAAGTATTAAGCTTTCAGAATCCTCTTAGTTGCCCATGGTGGTGCTGAAGCACTCAGGAGGTTGAAGCAGGAAAATAACAAGTTCAAACCCAGCCAGAACTACACAGTGATGAAGAAAATCTGGAAGTCTACAGTGTTTGTAGAAAATGGAGGCTCCATTTTCTTTGGTCCTCCTCTTTGGTACAGCATCATCTTCTTGGTTGGCTTTAACTAGATCACCAGAAACCCATGAGCCAGTTTTCTTGTTCTTTTTTCAGAAACCACAGCCCCTCTCTGGCCTACACCAGAGAGGGGCTCCCCTTAAGGCTATGCCCTGGGTTGGCAAGCCACATGGTAACCAGTGTCCTCTGCACTATGGGTGTCTGGTAGTTTAATGGAAACTAGCGGAAAACTGCCGCATTGTCTGATAGCTCACCAACTGCAGAGCGATTACAAAGGAGAAATTAAAAGGTCATTGTAGGGCCAGGGAATAGGGTCATTTGTGTATATTTACAGCGTGGTGACTAGCCTGAGCTGATCACATGCCAAGAGAGAGGGGGGGTGGGGGGGAGACAGACAGAGACAGACACAGAGACACACAGAGACAGACAGACACAGACTAGGGAGGGGCGACCAGGGATGGGTGAGGACCTTCCCCCATGGCTCCGGTGTGTCTGTGTGACATCTGCTGTTCTCAATGTGTAGGCCTGGGAGATCACTAAGAAGACCTGTGCCTACACCAACCACACTGTGCTTCCTGAGGCCCTGGAGCGCTGGCCAGTGTCTATGTTTGAGAAGCTGCTGCCTCGGCACCTGGAAATAATCTATGCTATCAACCAGAGGCACTTGGATGTGAGCATGGGCTGTGGGTAGGGATTGGGCAGTAATACATGATAGCTCCACCTCACTGGCCTCATCCTGCCTGGCAGAAGAGCTGTGAGGGCTGAAGACTGTCACCTGGCAGAGCTCCCAGTTGCCCCGTGAGACCCCGGCTCTGTGCATGGGAAGCAGGCATGCAGATCTTTTTTAAAAGGTCCAATCTGAGCAAGCTGTGAATCTGAGTATCTTTCCTGGAGGTGTCCTGACAGCTCCAGGCATCTCAGAAACAGGACCTGTCCTCTTTTATCCCACAGAGAGGATGGTGGCACACGATCAGAGAAAGCTCTGGTTCGGGTAATTGCCAATCCTTTGCACGTGTGTAGTATTGGGGATAAATCCAGGTCATTGAGTTTGCCCTATCTTCATTCTCTCACTGAGCCATACCCCAGCCTTTTTGTGACTTTTTCAACCTTTTAGGGGAAAGAAAAGCTGTTCCTCCCCCACCCCCTACCCCCCAATGACAGTATAGCTTCATGCTGCTCAGGTAAACAGAGGTCATTCGTGGCCTAGCTCTCTCCTCATAAACCGATGGCACTCCATTACTCCACTGGTGTCCTGACTTTTTTCACACAGAACAGTCCCATAGGTCCCAGGACCTTATATGGGTGAAATATTTGATTCAGGGCCCCCATGGATATGTCTGAGCTAGGGTTTGGGTGAAGGCATTGGGCTGAGTGGGCTGGTGTCAGGGGCACTGGTGTTCAGGGCCATTGTCACAGCTTGGCAGCGGTGGACCCTCCTGTAGGCATGGGGGGCTGTCCCCAGGCCTCAGTTGCAGTGGGATGTTGAGCCCTGTGTTCTTGGCTTCAGCACGTGGCTGCCCTGTTTCCTGGGGATGTGGACCGCTTGAGGAGGATGTCAGTGATTGAGGAAGGGGACTGCAAGAGAATCAACATGGCACACCTGTGTGTGATTGGGTCCCACGCTGTGAACGGGGTGGCAAGGATTCACTCCGAGATCGTGAAGCAGTCTGTGTGAGTGGGGGACTCGGCACTAAGTTTGGGGTGGGGGTGGGGGTTCCTCTGTGGTTCCCGGCCTAACTCTGATTTGTCCACCACACATACCATAACCAAGGCTTGGCATATAGCCCCTGTACCACCACTAAGTCACTTGTGAGCATGATGAAGGTGCCCAAAGCCCCCACCATATCACATACCAGTATGTTCACAGGCAACTCGATGGCTTGATGGGTGACATTGGAGAGATATCTCTCTTGGCTGCCAGAGTCACTCCTCTTGTGCGCCTGCCTTTTTGGTCAAGTGTCAAGTTAAGGTTGCTGCAGGTTGGGTACTGTGGATGCCCCACATGGGCTGAATGTCCTTCTGGACTCTGCAGTGAGGAGTATGAAACCATTAAAGAATTTCTTTCTCTTGTTCTTTTTTTTTTCCTTTTTTATGAGACGGTTTCCCAGGCTGGCTTAAACTCAGAGATGCACCTGCCTCTGCCTCCTGAATGCTAGGATTAAAGGTGTGCGCCACCACCTGGCTCTCCCTCCCATTCTTTCACTGGAGTGCTGAGTACCCACCACATTGCAGTCAAAGCAGCACCCTGGGTGAGAATTCCTTAGCCACATTCTTCAGTGTGCAAGCCCTCCTGTGTTCTGGGGCTTGGCTCAGCACCTTGCGTATTCCTCTCCACCCCAGACTTCTGAGGCAGGTGTCTTCATAGAATATGGGTGTGGAAAGTGAGCCCCAGGGTGTAAGCTCTCTAGCCTGTTCCATCTCCACTCATGACCTTGTCTGTTCCATCTAGATCTATCTGGAAACAGTCAAGTCCTAACATACACAGAACACTATGGTCATACAGGCCCACGGCCACACGTGGCAGGCACATTCTGCCTTTATGCCACACCTCCAGCTTTCAGTGCTCGTCCGTGCGTTCGTGCTTCAGAAAATCAAGCAGCTGAGATCCAGGGCCTCTCAGGAAAGATATGATGCTTTCTGGATTGCCTGGCTTAAGACAGCATTCGTGACAAGTCCCCGCTTTCTGTGTCCATAGCTTTAAGGACTTTTATGAGCTGGAGCCAGAGAAGTTTCAGAACAAGACTAATGGTATCACGCCGCGACGGTGGCTACTGTTGTGCAACCCGGGGCTGGCAGAAATCATTGTAGAGGTGAGTACCCAGCCTTGCTTTGTGGTCTGTGAGATACCAGGCCAGAGTCTGGAAAGAAGCCGTGGGTACAATTAAACCCCAGGAGGCTCACCAAGCTTTTCTCTGAGTGGCTACTGACCTAGTGGCAATAGTTCTTTCATGTCCAGCAGTGGCCCTGGAACATGAGCAGTAGAGACCTCTCAGCATACAATTATGGCCCACCTCCGGCCTGGGTGCCAGCTCGAAAGCTAGGCTGGGCTTCAGAAAGGCCTAGGGTGTAGCTGAGTGACAGCCACCAGCTTGAGAGGACTCGATGAGGGTGTAACTCAAGCGTCTCAGGTCCCTAATCTCATGCTCTCGTGTCAGACCCTGTGCTGGAGTCCGGGTTGCAGGGTTGGCCTCTATGCTTAAGGCCTCCCTTGAAAGGCTCAGTGCCTGAGACTGGGGAATGCAGTCCACCTGGAACTTCACTGGGGAGGAGGAAAAGCCAGGGAAGCCTGAATCAGCTTCTCTGGGGACAGATCCGGTGCAGGACCCATGCCCCAAGGGATCTGGGAACCAGTGCAGTGTCTATACAGCACCAGGCATCTCATGGGAAGAGTTTGTTGTGTTCTAATGGCTATGTGACTGTGGGTCTGAGAGGAGTGGGTAAGAGGGCCCAGGAGGGCAGGAAGATCCCAAGAAAAGTAGGGTGAAGGGTGACAGACAGAGGGACAAGCTTTGAGATGGCTGAGGCATGGTGAACTGAAGACATGTATCCTCTTAACCCAGAGAATCGGAGAAGGTTTCCTGACTGACCTGAGCCAACTAAAGAAGCTGCTGTCATTGGTTGATGATGAGGCCTTCATCAGAGATGTAGCCAAGGTCAAGCAGGTAGGCTTCCGTGGCCCGCAGTCTGCTTTCCCTTGGTCTTAGCACCTGGGTCCTGGGTGGGCACCTGGGTGACTGGGGTCAGGACCTCTCTCAGCTTTGTAGACAAGGACCCATTTATCTTTGGGGTCATATAACAAGTGAGTAGATGAGTCTCTGGCTCATTCTGCTCCCTGTCAGCAGTGGGGAAGCCTCTAGAGGGGCTGGGCCATTCTCTTTTCATCTGGGAGAGTTGAGGTTTTGTGGCCTCTATTAGACCCTGACCAGGTCACTGGCATCTCCAATACAACAGAACCTAGGAATGCCCCTCCATGGGGACATGTGGCAGCGATGCTGGCCTCAGAGTTTGGGTCAGCAGGAAGCCATGTCTTGGATCCCCATGGCAGTGCAGAGTTCCCCAAGCCTGGCATTCTGCTTTAGTCTCTCCAGCTACTTCTGACCCATCTTGCCTCGCTCCCACTGACCCTGCTTGCTTTTATGCCTGCAGGTCACACTTGGAGCTCTCTTTGGTTTCGTTCCCCTTGCTCTGCATAGCTAACTCCAAGTCTGCACTTGGCCCTAGTTTTTCATTTATTTGAATGGCCAGAACACCCATTTTCATTGTAATCCACATTTCGCTACTGTCCACTCTTCTCCCAATGCCATCTGTATTCCTAGCGCTGCTCTCTAAGCCCCCAATGTTGTCCATGCTGATCCTGGAGAGACAAGAATCTTGGGTCAGGTGGAAAGTGGGAACACTGGTGGGCCTGGGAGAGCTTGCAGGGTTCCTGTTTTGGTATAGCCACCACATTCCATTTCTTAGGAAAACAAGCTGAAGTTCTCTGCCCAGCTGGAGAAGGAATACAAGGTGAAGATCAACCCTGCTTCCATGTTTGATGTGCACGTGAAGAGGATCCACGAGTACAAGCGACAGCTGCTCAACTGCCTACACATTATCACCCTGTACAACCGTGAGTTCCAGGGCCCCGTTGCACGACACCTGCTTTCCCTCAAGAGCTGCAGGTGGCCCAGGACTCAATCCTCAACCCCTGCCTTTCACATATATGGATGTGTGTGTGTGTGTGTGTGTGTGTGTGTGTGTGTGTGTGTGTAATATGATAAGTTCTTTTGAGCCACAGCTGGGTTTCTGAGTTCTCATTATTGGAGCCTAGTGTTGGAGAACCTACAATCCCTAGAACATGGGGCCTTTGGGTTATTTGCAGAGGCCAAGAACAGTATTGGGCTTCAGCGTAGGGCAGGGCTCTGTCAAGTTCCCAGACAAGGTCTTATGCTCTTTTTAGTTTTTGTTTGTTTGTTTGTTTTGTTTTAAGCTTATTGCTATAATGATTGCGTCTTCTTTGGAAAGGTTGTATTTATAGACCCTCCATGTGGGTGCTAGGAACTAAGCCCAGGTCTTCTGTACGTGTATCAAGTACTCTTATGCACTGGGCTCTCTCCCCAGCCCTGCTCTCTGGTTTTCTTGACGATACTTTGTGGCGTCGTGGTTCTTGACCCTGCGAGCCACACTCTTCCTGGGGCTCAGGATGAGCTGGATGCCTGGGAGGATGCTGAAGAAGGTTCATCTGCCAGGGCAGTTTTTCAGATCTCCCAGGTCCGAGCCACATTTCCTTAGCCTTGTGGGTAGTCTGCCGAGGGCTGCCCATCCTAAGCAGGGCCTGCTAGATTCCTGAGACCATGGAGGCCTCCACAACCTGATGTCCTTCATAGCAGTTACTGAGCTAACCGCAGCTTGCTTGGTGTCATTTGTGCTGGTTTTATTTGTTTGGTTGGTTTTTGTTTTGTTTTTTACCAAGATAAAGAGTCTTGCTATGTCAGTGCCAGGCTGGTTCTGAACTCCTGGGCTTAAAAAAACAGAGGGAAAAAATCCTTCCTTAGCCTTTTAATTAACTGGCCTACAGGTATGGCCACCCCACCTGGTCTCTTTTTTTACTGTTCCCTTTTCTTCCTGTTACTCTGCCTGATTTCCAAAAGTGGAAAGTAGAAGTAAAGACAGCCATGTTCCCACAGAACTGAAGGTAACTCCAATCTTCAGCAGCTCTGGCTGCTGAATGGCTCCTGAGTTGCTCTCTGAGGATGACTGTTATAGATGTCACCCCTAACTGAAATGTGTAAAAAGCATGGGTATGAGCTGGCCACTGTGGCTCAGTCTTCTGACCAGATCTCTGCAGAAAAATGTCAGGTGGGAGCTTCGCATCCTGGGAAGCACCCAGAGGAGTGACAGAACACTTGAGCATCAACTCTTAAGGAGGAAAGGCTGTCTGGGCCTGTGGTTTCGGAGAGCTAAGGCTTGGTCACTTGGCCCAGTTGTGATGTAGTATCTCACAGTGGGAACACATAGATAAAAGAGGTCTGTTCTACACTTCCTCATGGCCATGGATTCTGATAACTAGGCCTTGAGCACAGGGGCCTTTGCGGGGCATTTCCCAATGATAGCACACACATGCCAGACACAGGTGGCAGGTAGACTTTTACCCTTCAAGGGCTGATGGTGCCACACCACAATCCTGAGGTCTCTCCTCATTTCTAAGTATCATCAAAACGGTGTGTCTAAAATGTCTTTTAAGGACTGGCAAGGTGGCCCAGCAAGGAAGCATTTCTGCTGAAGCCTGACAGCCTGATTCTATGCCTAGCTGAAGAAGAGGACCACCCTCCATATGTGGATGGCGGCACCTGCACACCTGTACACACACACACACACACCACTAATAATAATGATGATAATAATAATAATGATGGTGGTGATAATAGCAAAAAAAGAAACATGTTTTGAGTTACAGTGCTTGTCACATACATGCCTTTGACTCCTCATGAACACGGACAAACAGCTCCTGGGTTGGCATTTTTTTGTAATCATATGGGTGGCTTTTCCCAAGTTCAGGATACTGCCTGATTCGTCATCAGTGGTCTTGGTAGCCTCCTCTACCAGCCCAGTGTGCAAGTGCAAAACTAGGGGAGGCCCGTTCTTCTGAGTGACAGGGTCCTCCAGACATATTATGGCCACAGCTATGTGTCTCCTAGGCCAAAATACACAGCCTGATGAATGTGCCTAACACTGGGTCACCCTGGGGAGCTGGGCAGGGAGCATCTGGTAAGGATTCCTCTTCTGTTTGCCTTCCAGGGATAAAGAAGGATCCAGCCAAGGCCTTTGTCCCCAGGACTGTTATGATCGGGGGCAAGGTGAGGTAACTTCCGCCTCCTTCCTTGGTGTTGGGCCTAGGAAGCACCCGCTTTCCTGTCCTGTAGACAGCCTGCCTGCTTAGAAATCAGGTGTCAGTATACACACACCAGCAGCACCTGGCCCTGAGCAGCTGGGTTGGGACACCCCCCAGTCCCCCACCCCCGCCACACTTTTCTCTGCCTCCAGGATTTCACAGTACAGTTGTGGCTGGAGACATGGAGACAAGGCTATGACTGTTTCGTCTGCCACACATGAGACCACACTAGGTGTAACATGGTTTGAGTTGACTTTTTTTCACTGTGCTACATTCCAGGGGCGGCAGACTTGCTTGCCACTTCTTTGTACTCAAGTGGTGGCTGGGTCTTGTCAGAGGGTATGAGCTTTTAGGGTGTAGGGTATTTTTGGGAGACTGCCCTGGGACAGCCTCCCGTGCCTACAGATGGCATTCCTGCTGTTCCTGGCCTTCCATGGCTGGAGTGAGGCAGACACGGGTGCTGCCATTGGCCGCAAGACCACCCTCTCTTCAGATGATAGGGCCTGGAGGGTCAGGCTCAGCATCCGCTTGCCTCTCCTTGTTTTGGTCTCTGCCCCTACCCATCATCATCTGGTATTTTGGAACCAAATTTGGGTGTCATACTATTTTGTTAGTATTTTAGTATGTGCAGTCCAAAGCAATATAGACTTTTAGGAAGGTTTTAAAATATTTCAACAAAAAAACTTAAAGAAAGGTAGGAAGGACTGCCGAGTGTCCTTCTCAACCACTTCAGAGTGGAGTCCAAATAATACAACACAGACTTCATGCTCCATCTTCTCAAGAGGTGTTTCTGTAAAACTACAAGATGTTTTAGCCTTCAGCATCACTGTGGGATATCTATCATACCCGTCACACAGGAAAAGGATTCTTCCAGGCCAATAAATACCACCCCCCACTCATACTGTGGGACCACTACCCACTTTGTCTTACTAGAGTTTAAAATGTCTTTCTTTTGAGATGGGGGTTCTCATTATATTACCCAAACTGGCCCCAAAGTCATCATCCTGCTTCAGCTCTGGAGTGGCTGGTACTACAAGCAAGTACCACCATGTCCAGCTAAAGTTACATTCACCCTTGCAGTGCTTGGCATATAAAACCCAGGGCTTGTCACAAGCATTCTACCACCGAGCCACACACTTGGTCCTATAAATATTTATAATTGTTTGAGTCAAAACTTCAAAGAAAGTCCTCAAATTGAGATGGATCTCTTAAATTTTTTTAAATCTGTGGATTCTCCTTCAGTGCCTTTTTCTTTTCAGTATATTTGTTGAAGAAGTTGGGTTTTTCTTGAGGCTAGCCTTTTCTGACTCTATCTTAGTTAGGGTTTTACTGCTATGAACAGACACCATGACCAAGGCAACTTTTATAAAGGACAGTATTGAATTGGGGCTGGCTTACAGGATCAGAGGTTCAGTCCATTATCATCAAGACGGGAGCATGGCAGCATCCAGGCAGGCATGGTGCAGGAGGAGCTGAGAGCTCTACATCTTCATCCAAAGGAAGCCAAGGGACAGGCTGTCCTCTGGCAGCCAGGAGGAGGGTCTGAAAGCCCACATCCACGGCGACACACAGTGACACAGTGACTCCTCAAACAAGACCACACCTCCTAATGCCCTCCTTGAGCCAAGCATATTCAAACCACAATATCCCTCTGGTACATTTTAATATATCTCTTCATTTTCTGTACTTTCTGTAAATAGCTTTAAAAGTCTTCATTTCTTTTACCTTGTAGTTTCTTTTTTCGTTTTGTTTTTCAAAATGGTCTCACTGTGTAGCCCTGGCTGTCCTTAAACTCACAGAGACCTACTTGCCTTTGCCTCCTGAGTGTTGAGATTAAAGGTGTGCACCACTACACTCAGTTACATCTTGTTTCTAAAACACTGACTAGAATCAAAAAATCAAATTCAAGGTTGGTAAATCCCACAAGTGGGGTAACATTTGGAGTTAGTAGAAGCTAAGACAATTAAGCAAAGCTAGGCCCTTCCATTTCCCCAACACTAGCGGGGTCACTGGCGGTGTGACCTCCATGGTCTGCAGTCTACTGGCCAGCCTAACACAGGTAGATCTCCATGGCTCACGGGTCCCACTCTCACATACTTAGGAGCCAGCAGCATCACTGAATGCTCCATGGACCCTTGGAGCCTGAACCTGGTGTTGATGTTAAGTTCCCCTAATTCTCACCTTCCTCTTTCCAGGCAGCTCCTGGTTACCACATGGCGAAGATGATCATCAAGCTGGTGACATCCATTGGAGATGTTGTCAATCATGATCCAGTTGTGGGCGACAGGCTCAGAGTGATCTTCCTGGAGAACTACCGTGTGTCTTTAGCTGAGAAAGGTAGCCCTGGACTCCTTGACTGGCTTTTGCTTGGGGCTGGGTAGGGGGGTTGGCAGTGCTGATCAGGCCTGTTCTCCACTTAGTCACCTGCCTAGAACACCAAGGTCCTGCCAGGGGAACAGTGTGTGTCATGAGGATGTCTGAGAGCCTTTGCACATCACAGGCAGAGCCACTGGCTGTCACGCTTGCCATCTGGACCTCCTTGTTCCCGCGTGGATTTCACTGTTCCTCCTCCTACCCTCAGCTTTGCCTGCTGCCCTTGCGCCTCTCATTGCAGCAGAGTGTGACTCCCCTGATGTCGCAGAACCTTCCTTGAACCAGATCTCTTCCCTCCCAACTGCCCCCTTATTCCCTCTTCCTTCGAGGTGTGCTGCGAGTCTGTCACGTGCCAGCACTGCTGTCATCCTTTTCTGGGGACATCTCAGAGCTTGTTTGGAGAGTTTGGTCTAGGGCTGTTCTACTTAGGCTGGTGCCAGGGACCTCTCCTAGGCTCTGAGGGTGTTCTTTGACCTGCATAGGTCTTTCTTTTTTTTTTTTTTTAAAAGATTTATTTATTATTATATGTAAGTACACTCTTGCTGTCTTCAGACACACCAGAGGAAGGCGTCAGATTTCATTATGGGTGGTTGTGAGCCACCATGTGGTTGCTGGGATTTGAACTCCAGACCTTTGGAAGAGCAGTCAGTGCTCTTACCTGCTGAGCCATCTCGCCAGCCCCTACATAGGTCTTTCTTGGTAGGAAACATTTCTTAACCAGATGGATGACAAAGACGCTGAGCCTGGACATCCCCTTTCCTTCTGCCACTGAGGTCAGATGCCCACATGTCCAGCTGCATAGCGTTCCTTTGCAGACTGTAGTAGTAAGCTCTGGAGCCTGGCCTGCTCATTGCCCTGTGAGCTCACACGTTCCTTGCTCTGGCCTTTGATCCAGCTGTTGCTATCATGCTCATGTTACTCATGGGTACACTTGATGCTCGAGGTCTCTTTCTAGGAAACATACAGCTGTCGTTGGCTGGACTGTGGGACTTGGGGCTGTAGACGCCTTTTTAGGCCTCTGTATCCTGACCTTTGGCCTTTCCTGCCTTTGAGGTTCTGGTACTGGCTGTATTGAGTGACTGCCATCAGGTTTGTGGAGGTAGCGTCAGCAGCTTCAGCTTTAGCTGTAGATGCTGAGATGATGTGTTCAGCTGGGCTAGGACTTAGGGCAGAGACCCATCTGCAGGGACATGTCACTTTCAGCCTCCTACCTCGTAAGTACAAGGAGCCTGAGTGTGGAAGAGGTTTTGTGGTACTTGGCTGCCTGCATGTGTCCCTGGGCACATCAGTTCCCACACCATGAACCTGAAAGGTGGACTCAGCCTTCCATGTCATCTAGCTCTGTAGGATCTAGGTCTTTCTCAGGCTAACCAGGAGTGTGTTATAACTGAACAGGATACCAGTGTCAAGAGGAAGACATCTGCAATGACAGGAAGCCAGGACCAGGTCTCTCACTGTACTTGATTGCCATGGTTCCCAGAACAGGTTACTGAGATGGCTCAGTGGTTAAGACCCCTGGCTGCTCTTCCAAAGGATCCAAGTTTGGTTCCTAGCATCCACATGTTGGCTCACAACCATCTGTAACTCTAGTTTCAGGAACCCAAAGCCCTCTTCAGGCTTCTTTGGACACCAGACACACATGGGAAACATAGACAGTCATGCAGCAAAAGCACCCACATACAATTTTCAAAAAATAAAAGTAAAGGAAGTTCCAGAACAAAAATTCTGTGCTACTCTGGGGGATTCTTCTTGAGCGTCTCCATCTAATCCCTCTGCCTTAGCTAAGCTGGTCAAGAGGAGTCCTGAAAACTCAGGCGCCTACTTTGTGGTCATTCTCTTTGCTTGTTTGGCAGTGAGCTCAATGGCTTCAGGACTATGGTTCATATCCTAGGATCACCCTCCTTGGAGACAAGCTGTCTCTTAGAATGGGTGGGTGAAGCAGGCCTTAGGCTGAGCTGCCATCCTGGGTTTCTCTGTCCCTACCTCCCTGCAGTGATCCCAGCCGCTGACCTGTCACAGCAGATCTCCACTGCGGGCACTGAAGCCTCAGGCACAGGCAACATGAAGTTCATGCTCAATGGAGCTCTCACCATTGGCACCATGGATGGTGCCAACGTGGAGATGGCTGAGGAGGCCGGGGAAGAGAACCTCTTCATCTTTGGTATGCGGGTGGAAGATGTTGAAGCCCTGGACCAGAAAGGGTATGTGTTGGATATGTGACAGCTTTGGGAAGGGGGCTGTAAAGAGTGGCTGGTCAGAAGCTGAAGCGGGGCATGCGTCAGGCACTGAGTGCTCATTGAGTCCATTCATAAGTACAAAACATGAGGTTCCCAAGGAGTCTGGCTGCTCCTGCATGTCCCTGTGACAAAGCATTCCTGTCCACTGAGGCCCTGGTTACAGGTCTCCTCCTATGGGGACTTTACCACTCAGGGCCAGAGAAGACAGTCCATAGACCTTTCCATTTTGAAATGGAATGCAGAAAATCTCAAACAGTACAGAGAGTTTCTGTCTCCCACTCGTACTGATGGTATACAGTCTCCCACTGACAGCATTGTTGTTGAAGTCCATGTTGAATTGCCCTTTCCTGCCCCTGGTGGCTGAGATCATTGTGTATCCCCATTTCTGATCTGAAAGCAGCTGCTTTTCCTGACCTTGACACTGATGAGGAATCTTGGCCTGTGAATTTAAAGATAGCACAATCTAATTGATTTCCAGAACTCCTGGGGGGAGGGGTGTGTGTGTGTGTGTGTGTGTGTGTGTGCGTGTGTGTATGTGTGTTCAGTGAGACCTTAGGCACCAAGAGATCAAACTGTCCTTGTCATCCCAAGAGCTCATGTGTCTGTGTAGAGTATCTCAGTTTCTCAGCTTTGTGTCCTGAGACCTGAATGTCCCTCATTCCTTCCTCTCAGATTTCTTGGGGAAATCACAGCTAGCTTCATGCCAACCTGTCTGGCTTTATTCCTTCGTTCTAGGGTCCCACTAGGACCCTCTCAGGCATCATGTCTCTCCGAGTGTACTCCTTTGGTGTTTTGTTTTTCAGAGTTCTGGCCAGGACTTTATGGCAGTAGACTCTGAATTCTGTAGCAGAAAGATGAAGGGAGCCTTTCGTGTAATACAGATACCTTAGTAATGTTTCTTTGAATAGTAAAAGAAGCAGGGATTGATTTTTATGTAACCAGCTGCATCTCAAGGGCCTAGAAGCCACATGTGGTCAGTAGCTGATGCCCTCGGCCACCAGGAGGAGTAGAGGCTGTGGCAAGCATAACTGTTCCTACTGTCTTTGAGGCTGCTTGTCTGGGGTTTCCAGTGCTAAGTGAGCTCCTGTCCCCTAGGTACAACGCCAGAGAATTCTACGAGCGCCTGCCTGAGCTGAGGCAGGCTGTGGATCAAATCAGTAGTGGCTTCTTTTCTCCCAAAGATCCAGACTGCTTCAAGGATGTGGTTAACATGCTGATGTACCATGACAGGTAGGACACAACCTTGATTACTTGGGCTTTCCAGGCTGGCCACCAGTCCCCACTGTTGAGACAGTTGAACTCACCTGGTGGGCTGAAAACCCCATGTTATGAGGGTAAGATCTGTGTTTATGATCCCTCTACCTCAGTCCAGGAGACCTTAACACAGCCAGACTCACAGCCAAACCAGGGCCACATTTGCAGTGGCTTCTAGTGATTCCTCAGGGACCCTGGACCATGGGAGGTGGCCAGCAGCACCACCCAGTCCCCAGACTTAGGGGAGCTCTGTCCCCTGGGCTGTTGCAGACCAGCAGAGGGTGCTCAGGAGTGTACCCTCTGTGTGACGGCAGGGAGAGCATGCATCCATGACAAGTGTTAGTCTCAGGGACATTCCCTGGTTAAGATGGAATCAGTCTGCCTCGTTGCAAACTTACAGTGTAGTCAGTATTTGAGGTATTTCATTAAACATGGTATGGTTATAACCGACCTAGTTACATGGCAGGTCTACAAAAACACTGGTGCCTCAGGGTAGTGTTGCCCGCTGATAAAAGTTGAATCTGGTGTTAACCTCTCCACTTTTGATTGATCTGGTTAACTTGTCTTTAAGGGTCTTTGAAGACCATGCTGCCCACTGGCTTCAGTCAGAATAGATGTACAGCACAGAGTGGGACCCTGTTGAAGCCTATGATGAGGGACTTTTAAATAGTGAAACATGCCTCTGCCTAGATAGTAAAATAAAATGCACTGTGGGCTTGCTGTTTGGGATTGCAGTTGCCTCTGGGATGTGCAGTTTAACATCTGTTTTGGAAATGGCAATTTCCTTAAAAGAAATACTGGGTGAAACCAGACTTTCTAAAAAGCATCCCCAGAACCTAAGGACTTCCAGAGAAGCCTGTGGATGTAGTACAGCCTGGCACCCACAGGCAGAATAGTGTCCACCTTGGCCCCAACAGAGCTGGGAGGATATGAAGGGGATTAGCCTGAGCCAGTTCTTCCTGGTCTGGCTGGGAAATACCAGAGGATGGACATCCTAGGCTGGGCTCCTTGCCCACTGCACACCCTGCCCTGACCCAGCCTCCTATTCCTGTTTCAGATTCAAAGTATTTGCAGACTATGAAGCCTACATCCAATGCCAGGCCCAGGTGGACCATCTATACCGGGTAAGGCTTGTGGGCCTAGATGTGGTTGGCCAGGTTTGTGTGGATCTGTTTAGGGGTTAGACCAGAGGGATGGGCTGCTCTGTTATCGGTATGTCCAGCCTGTTTCTAGGTCAGCTCTCCTGGCATTAGGTGCCATGAGGAAAACCTCTCCTGATAGTCAAAAATAGAATAAGGAACCTGAAAATATCAACCACAGGTCTGGCTCCTTCCATTGAAGTCTGGGGCCTGCAGTCTGGGGACAGTTTTGAAGTCTTACCAGAGAGTGCTTGGTCATTTTAGGATATTTGGTATGCCTGTGGCAGTTGCTTACCAGTTTTGTGCTCTTGGCTTAATGTGAGGTGTGCCTTAGGCGCCTTTTGAGGACAGGACAGTAGTCCTGTCTTAAGCAACTGGTCTCTTAATCTAGTGTCTCTCTTCTGGCCAAGTGAGGGCTTTTCTGTGAGCACATGGTTGCAGTCTCTTCTACCACAGGCTGCCCCAAGGCTCAGAGCTTATCTGTTAACGTCATCATGCTCTGGAGGCTTGGGCTCCTAGGCTCCCTTAGCTCTGCCAAATGTTAGTAAGTCTCTTTTTCCCTTCACAGAATTCCAAGGAGTGGACTAAAAAGGTGATCAGGAATATAGCCTGCTCTGGCAAGTTCTCCAGTGACCGGACCATCACTGAATACGCCCGGGAGATCTGGGGTGTAGAACCCTCTGACCTGCAGATCCCACCCCCCAACCTCCCCAAGGACTAATTATCCCACACAGTGAGACCAGTGGCTTGTCTAGTTGACTGTGCCCATGCCAGTCTTCAGGCACTGCAAGCAGCTGCTGGTCCCTGCTATCCGAAGTGCTATGCTTCCAGGAAGGACCATGGGAATGGTTTTGAGGGCCTGGATAAGGAAGAAGTAGTGGCATCCTCCTGGTTTCTTACAAAAGAGCTCTTGCAGAGTTCACAGCACAGATGGGCAAAGATGGTCCCCACAGCTTCAGCCCATTGTCATCCCCAGAGGATGAGCAGGGAGGGAGTAGAGCTGAGCCCCCTGAAATCCTGCACATAGCTGAGTGAGCTTAAGCCTTTAGTTTTGGAGTCTGAATAGGGATTTGTGATGAAGCCAGTGTTCCTATGTTCTGCTAGTACCTGGGGCACTAGCTGTAGGGTACTGCCAACCCCAGTGTGTGGTCTTGTTGGCCTACTGGCTAGAACCTTTTCTTCAGGTTTCATGCTCACAGCTTTCTGTCCTTTGCCCTTGGCTGTATTGAGTATGTGGGTGGTTGATCCATACACGCCATGCCTCTGTAGCCATCTGTGGAACCTTGTGGGTGTCAAGTAGAACCCAGAACCCCTGGAGAGGAGCACCTTTATCCTGTAACTGAGGCCTTGGCTAAGGACTGGCAATTCTATAGAGGGTTGGCTCAGTTCTTTGCTTTTTCATCAGGAAATAACACTTTATGAAGAATTGAAACTAGCTAAAGCCTTTCTTTTTAGCAAGTAAACCTTGTATTTGCTCAGTGTGGATATTTATGCGTGGCTGATGACTCAGCTGCTGGTCCTGCAGTGGGACCCACTTCCCACTCTGCTACAGCAGCATAGTGAGGAAGCCCCACCAACTACAGGAGCCATGCTTCTCCCAGAGGGCAGAATCTGTATTAAGTGTGTGTGATCAGAGAAACTACATAAAACTATCCTTCCAGAGGCTTCACCATCTTGCATTGCTCTATCTGGTTGGGGGTGGGCAGGAGAACCCCTCACTTTCCTCACTCTGGCAGTGTGTGCTGGGAAGTGTCTGTTTTCAGAACTCAATTCACCGGAGCGGAGCCACTGTGGAAGCTTGTGTGGGTGGGGGGGTGGGGGGGTGGGCAGGCTCTAGGGCTGGTCATCTGCTGCTCTGTGCATGAGGTCCCTTGAAGCCACAATACATGATCACCCTTCTACTACTTGCTGTTCCCTCCTTATATGAGAAATGGATTAAATGTCTATGCCTATGGTTGGTCACTGTGATATCTGCATTTCTACCTCAACATACATAGAGTGTCAGGTAACTCCCATGAGAGTCTAGAGGACATAAGCCTGGATAAGCACCATGTAGAATAGGCTGCAGTTGTCCCTTTGTAACCAGGCCCAAGTTGCTGGCACAGACCAGTTTATACAAGGACTCTCTGATGCCTATGCCTTCCTGATAGTAACACAGGCTGGGTTTAGTAAAGCTAAATCCCTGGTCCTAGAGTGAGGCGGGACGGTTTGGTTCCCATGTCTTGAGAATCACTTAGGGAGCTCTATGCTGCTCTGGCACGGGTGAGTGTAAGTTTCAGACGCGGGTCCTCCAACTAGCCCACACCTGCTAATGCCGGGCCTCTGAAGGGTCAGATGGGGACACTGCCAAGATCTCCCAGCAGATACCTTGAGATATAAAGCTCTATAGCTTTGACCTGGGGGAAAGCCCAGGATCGAGAAAGGCTGGGTCCTCAGTGGCCTTGCACCTTCACATCTAGAGGATGCAGGGAGTGCAAATATTTGTACTCGGCTGTATGAAGAAGACCACAGCTTGTGGCCACCACTCGCGTCAGCTCTTGCTAAGCCTTGTGCTCCAGCACTTCTCAGCCCCGCTGAGTCTGTAGGTGTGCAGCTTTAGGTCAGGCTGCTTTGACAAAAGCCACAAACTGGTGGCATGTGTCTGGTACATTTTCAAGTCCTGGTTATCCAACTCATGTCACCTGGAAGATCAGTGCTTCTGTGTTGGCCAGTGTTCCTGCATTGTGTGGTCATGTGGTCTTTGTCTAGGCCTGCCTTTTAGGAGAAGGTGCCTCCAATCAAAGCAGAACGCAGTGCCTGAAAGTTGGCAGCAGATCTTTGTACTTCTGTGGGGATTGTGTCGGGGGCACTGGTCAGGAACAGAACTGCGAGGAGGCAGCAGAGGAAGGAACTTTGATTCCTGCTTTGTAGAGAAAACAATAAATAGACCACCACCGAGATTTTATTCTTAAATAAATGCTCAGTCTACGGCCAGGTTAGGTGACAGACAGGTGGGCAGAATGGAAGGAAGTGCAGATCCAGGTGCCCCTTACTGTGGGTATTCAGATGCCAGGAGAGGCAGGGACAGCTGAGGAAGGCAAGCAGGTACAGAGCTGTTGGGGACAAACTGAACCACCTGGAGTCTGTTCTGTTATACACCAGGAAGGGCAGAAAGAACCATTTTCCTGTATCTTAAGCGGTGGTGCTAGAGGGCCTGGAGTGGTCCTGAGTTCCCGAGCCCTTCCCAGGCTCCCTATGCCCAGCGTATGGGGTCCACCTGTAGATACAGCCTTCCCCAAAAGAGCTCAGATACAGTGGCCACCAGAAGGTCAGGAGGCCACCTGCCTGCCACCAGGTTTTCCTCACAGATTCATCTGTGGAGCTTCTGCCCTCTGTGTCTGAGTCCCCTTTCTAGGTATGCACTGGGCTCCTGAGCACCACAGGGGGTGGCACTCTGGGCTTCTGGGTGCCAGACTGCGGTCCAGGGGAGAAGGAAGGAAGGTGGGTCTTCATGCTCCTTCATGGGCCAGTCTCAGTGCTGGCGTTCCAGTTCCGACTTCCCTAGGAATTCCCTAGACCAGAGGAGGACAAGCAAGAGTCAAACTGTGTTTGGACCTAAGACCACACTCCCCACAGTCCTCAAGTGGCTGTCTTAGGTGGTGGAAGCAGCAAAGAATCTGGGGCTACAGGCCACCTGACAAGAAAGCCCTCAGGGTGAGGCAGGGAGAACACTGCAGCTCCCAGGTCAAATCCCAGGCAAAGTTGGGAATGGGGAGGGGAAAGATGTCAATTCCAAACACAACTTATTTAGCTCTCTGCCCCAAATGGCAACCTATATTGTAATGTAGCTTTGCCTCTGGAATTCTCAAAGGAGCTAGGGTCTGGACTACCCAGGATATTGCTCCTTGGGAGATAATTTATGCAACCAATTTTAGTCACAGGTTGGGAATAACTGGCTCTTAGCCCACTTCTCAAGCCTACCTCTCAGCAGCAACAGTGCTCTCCAAGTAGCCTGGTGCCCTGGGTTCATGTGCTACACAGCAGCCCAAGTATGGTACCCTCTCCTTAGTGGACAGGGAGGGTTAGACTGCTCTGAATGGTGGTGAGTGGAACCTAGGTCAGCTGACAAGGAGCTAGGTGATGACCTGGGGAAATCTATGTAGAAGCATGGAGGATAGCCATGCATGGGAGGCCAGTCAGAAACTGCTCCCTGTTTCTCCACACTTATACTTTGGTTCTGGGCTGCAGCCTACATTTGTCCAAGAATGACTAGTGCGCAGTAGCCAGAAACATGGCCTCCCTTTAGGAAGCTGTATCTTGTACTCTTGTACATATGAAGCCTTCCATGAACTGGAGTGGTGCATATACACACTGAAAGGCCCTGAGGATGTTCACACACTCTGTACACACATGGCAGCCTGAGTAAGGATGTGCATATGCACACTGTTAGGTACTCCCCTACCCGTGTGTTCATGTGCGTTTGTACGATATGTACAGGAAGACCATATGCCCCATCTGATCACATTATCCAGAAGAAAGGAGGACAAACTTTGTAACTTCCATGAACGTGGTGTTGGTGGAAGGCTCTTGAATCACTGTGACCCTGCAGCACACTTCTGAGCTGCTCAAATGGCTTCAGTGGCTGTCTCTTGCTTGCTGCACAGCTAGTTGTGAGGCACCACTGTCCAGAGAGGCTCAAGGGTTAGAAGAGAATGTCTCACCTCAGTATCCGTGGAAGCTCTGGGCTCTTGTAGATGTATTTATGTCTGTAGCCAAGGTCTGAGTGAAAGGGAATAAACTGGACTTTGAAGTCTCGAAAACTTCGAGATGGCGCAGCAATGTTGTATAGCTGGTGAGAGGGAGAGATGAATCAGCCTAGAGCCCAACGGAGAACCACCTATGACCTCTTCTTCATAGACCAGTGCTTCCTCCAGAGGACAGCACAAATGCCCATAGACACTGCTTCTGTCATTATAGCCTACACAGCCAGGGTCCAAGAAGCCAGAGTCTGGGCTAACAGAGGCCCAATGCTAGGCACTGCCACATCCTTAAAGTCCACCATTTACGACCCCTTTCCTGCTCTTATACTTCCAGAGTGCCCTCCCCTCCTCTGAGGAACAGCTAAGAGGGCAGCTCAGCTCCATGCACCACACGCTGCTGGCAGTTCACACTCTTCATCTTCGGGTAACGTATAAAGCCTGCCCAAAGTGAGTTCTGTGCCAAGTCTGCTGACGAGGCACGGCAAGCACTCCTAAAGGCTCTTCTGTTATGGTGTTCTTTACCCCACAACCCCCCACCCCTAAATCTAAGCCTCCTTTCCAGCAGCAAAGTCAAAGCAGATTTAGCAGCAGCAAGCACAGGGTCCTGCAGTTTATCCCCAAAGGCAAGAATACAGCCTAGACGGCTTCACGTCAGGTCTGCCAGCTTGTCACAGTGTCTGGTGGATAGAACAGCAGTCTGCTCTTGACCCTGACACCAGCCCTCATAGGCCATCTAGCACGTGGAAGAGATGCAGACTTAATGGAACAGGAGCCGTTCTGTGACACAGTGGCAGGGCCTGCTTCCCTATGTAACAGGAGCCGTTCCATGACACAGTGGGCAGGGCCTGCTTCCCTACCTTAAATGCCCAACCTAATCCATACTGAGGGCCAATGGCAACTACTGTACCAGGGGCAGAGTCACACAACACCTACCTTTCTGCCGAGATGAAAGGGCACAACTGGGTCATCCTCAGCGTGCAAGATGAGCAGAGGACAGGAGATGTGCTTCACACTGTAGGAGAAAGGGTTGTTAGGTGGAGACCAAAGAGGGCTCACCTGTACCCATCACCCTGGGCAGAGATCCGGGTTTATGCTGTGTTCTCTAGGTTTCTTTTTACTATAGAACTAAGAAATAACTTCTTAGGTTTTTTGTTTTGTTTGAAATAACTATGTATTTCAGCTAAGTGACAGATGTCAATCTAGGTCATTTCACTCCCCTGAATATCTGACTCCTGCGTATTTTATGAAAATGGAAAACCATTAACTTTTCTAGTAGATACATTAATAGTAAAAACAACAAACAATCTTTACAAATAAGGGTATTTAGGTGCTCTAAGAGTCTTACTGCAAGTGGATGTTACTATGAATCTGTTGGTTTTGGTTAAAAAAGAATCCATGTTCCACTTAATCTTGTGTAATTCATATTTAAGTCATTCTAGCTTTGAGCCTTTAATTGCAAATGGTGCAATAGGTCCAATAGAGCCAGAGTTCTTCAGCAAGTCACAAAGTAGAAAGAGCAGCTACCAGGATTGGCCAGGGTGACTAGCGTAGCCACTTGAGCTGTTTCAGTCTTTGCCTCTAGTAGAGCTGTGCACTTCCCTAAAGTTAGCACAATGCTACCCAGACACAAAGCAGGACCTTGTCTTGAGAGAGCATGTGACCCCAAAGGTAACCTCCTACTAGTTGGCACCCAGCACACATAGGACTCCTGGTGGTACATTTCTTGTGTATATACCCCCACACACATATGCATGGGTAGGTAAAGGCCAGGGGATAGTCTTGGACATTATCTCCAGGTGCCTGCCTATTTTGTTTGGTAACTGGATCTCTTACTGACCTCAGGCAATCAGAAACCTGTCTCTGCCTTCTTAGCACTGGAATTACAACCATTATCATCTTGCCAGGCTTTTTTTTTTTTTAACATGAGTCCTGGAGCTTAAAGTCAGGTCTTCATGCCTACAAGGCAAGCATCCAATGGTGGAACATCTGATAAGCTGTTTCCTTTAACCTAAGCCTCTTGGAGAAAGTGGCAAATCCCTGGTACAGAAACTGTCTGTGTGAACGTAGAAAGGACCCATGAGGCTGCAATGCAGGTTAATGCAGGTTCCACTGGAGCACAGTGCCGCAGCTACTCAGATGCCACCTATCTCTGTGGGAGAGACGGAGCCAAAGGCAGCTTCCTGGGGCCAATACTCGCTTTTTATTTTGTAAAGCAAATTTGCTTTACTCAGAAAACTTTCCTGTAAGATCTACAAAGGGTTTTGTTTGTAATGGTTACTTAAATTTTAATCTGGTGCATTTTTATCTTTAGAAGCAAAATACATACCTGAAGGAAAAACGCTTATGTCTACTCAGAGGCTCTGGTTTCTAGACTGGAAAAATAATTATATGGGCAAAAATATGCTATTAATCTTTTATAATTCTTTACTTCTATACCAGAAGAAAACTGTTCCTTTTTAATGACTATTTTCATTATCTACTAGTTCAGTAGCTATAGCACTCACTGCATAATCCTGACAACATCAACATAATTTGGTTTCTGGAACCTATGTAGCAGACATCTGTAATCCCAGCATCCCTGTGGTGGTAAGACACAAAACAGAGGCAGGAGGATGGCCCAGAAGCTGTGGGTCAGCAAGCCTAGATATGTAGCATGGCAGAAGTAGCAAGAGAGAACGTGCCTGACAAGGTGGAAGGAGAAACCTGAAACGCTGACTCCATATGCAAATGTCTGTGGCATAAAATGTTTTTGCTTTTTTCTAATACTAAGCTCAACTTGACTTTCCCTTTCAAAAGACACTGTCTTGGAGACCAACCATGAGTCTTCCGAAGCCCACTCTGTTGGGCTAACACAGTGCTGAGTCAGGGGTGGGGGGTCCTGTGTCTTTCTAGTCACTCTACCACAATACTCACTTTTCGTCATTTGCAAATTTAATTCCACTGCTTGTAATGGGATCGAGGAAGAACCAGTCAAAGCCAGGGAAGTATCGGTATATCTGAACAAGACAGAAAGTGTTTTCAGAAGGGCTAAGATAGCTATGCAGAAGGAAAAGGCCAAGAGTCATGGCAGTTTAGGTTCAAGGAATTGAGGGTCTGTGCGGTTCCCATTTCCAGCTTTGTCTGGCTTTGTGACTGGGGACAGAAGGCATGTCTGCTGGCCCCATAGATCAGACGGAGCTTCCACACCTCACATGCAACCACAAACCAGACTCTCCACAGATAAAATGACAGATCCCCACCAAGGAAATGGGAATCAAAGGCTGGCGGCTGGCTTCCTCACAAACTGTCAGGGAAAAGCAGTACCAATGACATGAGAAAACAAAAGGGGTGCTCTGCCATAGGTGGAGCATGAAATCTCAACAGACACTCCAGGTCACACACTGGTGAGGAGCTGAAGTGTGAAGGTAGGAAGGCAAGGCCAGGGAAAGGATAGATCCCACCTGATGAAGGAGAGGTGCTGAAGGACTGGCCCTAGAGTCCTTAGCAAGGTTACTTGGACTTTACTTTGAGACAATCCTGGGGAGTCCAACTCTCCAGTGCTCTGAGCCTGGGTTCCAATAATCCTCTAGCACCCAGAGTGTAGGCTCTACCCCAAGGAGGGAGCTAGTCTGCAGCCTTCCACAGGACCAAGTGGGCAGTAATGCTGTGAGATCAGGTGTGCAGTGAAGCCAAATAGGGCTGGGTATGCAATCTGGCCTCAGGGGCAAAGCCCCTGGCTGAAAGCTATTCCCTGTTTGGCAACTCTATGGGCAGGCCAGTGCCTAGGACTAGGAGTCTTTAGTAAATGATAAATAGTTCCTTTTATGATGACTAGTTTCATTATCTATTTGCTCTTATTTTCATAATAATTATTTTAATAATGAAAATACATTTTTCATAAAATCATATACTTGCCACTGAAAATGGATGACTCTTTGCTTCTTCACGAATATTTGTGAATGGAGACTCCAATATAAGGGCGTCTGGTGGTGTCTCTAGATAGACAAAGAGTTGAAGTGGGTAAGAAGTGAGAGAGCCGGTGAGTAGGTGGCTAGGGTATGTAGCCAGGACAGAGAGCCCAGGCACCCCCTTTTGCAGGAGTCTTCCACCACCATCAGCTCTGGCCCCCAAGGGGCTCCAGGATCCTTTAGGGAGGACAGGTCGGGGTAAACTCTGAGAACACCTGGGGCCCATCCTTGATGGTTAGCTCATGCTATCACTGCGCTGCTTGCCAGTTAGACCTTGCTTGCCAAGAATGCACAGCAGGACCTGGATCACTAACATGTACAAGGTACCCAGCCACACGACGCATGGCTCCCTCACCTCGCTCACAGAGGCGCCGCACCAGATTTGTTGCCACTCTGGAAAGAAAAAACAGTTCAGCTGAATTCTGAAGAAAATCTTTTTTTTGTTTTTGTTTTTGTTTTTCGAGACAGGGTTTCTCTGTGTAGCCCTGGCTGTCTTGGAGCTGGCCTCGAACTCAGAAATCTGCCTGCCTCTACCTCCCAAGTGCTGGGATTGAAGAAAATCTTTTTAAGTGAAGCTGTGCTGATCCTGGAAATGCTCAGAGAATCTGACCTGAGAAGCTGAGAGCTTCAGGGTGAGCAGGAGGAACAAGGGGAACCATAAGTTGACCTTTCTTAAAAGGTGACAACAGCCACCCTCCTGTCCTCAGGCATGTGATCTCTCTCCAGGACCAGACTGCCACAGGTTGCCCTGCCGCCTTCCTTCAGCTGTCACACTGGCTGATTGGTACAGTTACTGCTGAGAGATAGGAAAGCAGTAGGACTTGTCACCCACCATGGCCAGGGACCTCCTGCTGTCTTAGAATAACACCTGGCAGATGTCCTGCAGACAACCAAAGAGATGGCCAGCATTCTTCCATTGAGGTGCCTTCCCTCCTCCCGTGACTGGCTGCAGGGGGATACCCAAGTGAGGGAGAAGGCTAAGAAAGAGCTGAGCCAGTATGCTTGCGGAGGAAGGAATCAGAAGGTAAGGACCAAGGCTCTTTTTAGGACTTCGCTCTGCAGAATCCAGGCACTCACAGAGCTTTCTTCTTGATCTTCCCTGCTAGGCCGAACATGCCAAAGTGACAGAGCTGGTTCCAAACATCTCTACCTAGTGTTCCTGGACTCAGTGGTTAGTAAACACACCCTAAGTCACGGCTGACACAGTCTAGGGACGCTGTCTGCACTCTGAAAATGCTTTGGGACTAGAGCTCCCTGGAACACTGGCTGCCATCTCCACTGCCCATATTGGTTCTAAGGCACTTCTGAACTACGGAGTAGTTAAGGAAATTCAGTCTCTCCTGAGTCCCTCATGGTGCTTTACTCCCTTACCCCCTACACAGGGGCAGGAACCTAGGGCTGAGGACTGGATGATGCTACAGGCTTGGAGGCATTGGGTTGCTTCAGAGGTCACATATGAGGCCTGCCTTCACTACATCACCCTCTTGCTTTGAGAGCTCTTACCCAGTGCCCAGTGAATGGCCCCAAATATACACAGGATTATCACCACTTCTTGCTTTGATCCAGTCAAAAACATGGAGTGCGTCATACGTCATGCCTTGCTCCGATGGTGTTCCTACTGAGTCACCCCAACCTGAGAGAGAGAGAGGAATGGCAAAGGCAGCTTATGAAACTAAAGCAGCTCCAGGAAAAGCTGCCCCATGAGCAACGGTAACCCTATCTGTGTGCCTTCATTTCCACTCCACTGTGGTGCAGGGAGACAGGCAGGAGGACATGGAAGTGAACTTTCCTGACAAAGCAGACAGCCCTGTCATTCCACATGCATGTCAGACTGGGAACGAACAACAGAGCCAGCAAGGCACACACCAGAACCTCAAATCTCTGTCCTGCTAGCGCCTGCCTATTGGTGCAAGCATCCTTCAAGCTAGCTCTTCCCCTGCTCTACCAACAGGCCAGCACATGAGGGACGACCAGGCCAGGTGGACTGCTGATAGTCTACCCAGGGCCAACAGAAGGAGGCCAAGAGGAGGAAGTCATGAAGCTGCAGGGAGGGAGGTCAGGAGATTCCAGTCTCAAGGCAACTCTGATTCTCTTCCTAATCTCCAGCAAAGATCAAGTACAAATTGCCTTTTCAGTGGCTTAGCACTGAGTCATCATCACATGACTTACATACACTACAAGTCTCAGAAATAAAATTCTGCTGTGTGAGCAACAGCATAATTATAATACCAGCCTCCAAACCCAGGGAAGAAGAGCTGAGGAGGGATTTGGCTAAAGGCTTAGGATATCTTGTAGAAGACATAGACCTGGGAACATGAAGGAAGAGATGGAGGAACAGAAACTAGGAGCACAGTCAGAGATAGACGGGGACTGTTCCACACTGCAGACAGGCAGAGACTGAGGCCTGAAAGAGAAAATGCAGGGGATATCTCCTTGATGACAACAGGAAGAGAACATGGTAGGGAGGAGGCCTTCTTTTCATCCCTCTAGGGTCTCAGGACACCTGAGGAAGAATGTTTCTAAAAACCTTTGCAGAGAGGATGGCCTAGTCGGTCATCAAGGGCAGGAGAAGCCCTTGGCCCTGTGAAGGTTCTATGCCCTCATGTAGGGGAATGCCAAGGCCAGGAAGTGTGAGAAAGTGGGCTGTTGAGCAGGGGAGGGGGGAGGGAACAGGGCTTTTGTTTTGTTTTGTTTTTTGTTATTTTATTTTATTATTTTATTTTTTTCAGAGGAGAAACTGGGAAAGGCGATATCATATGATATATAAATAAAGAAAATATCTGGCTGGAGAGATGGCTCAGTGGGTAAGAGTACTGACTGCTCTGCCAGAGGTCCTGAGTTCAATTCCCAGCAACCACATGGTGGCTCACAACCATCTGTAATGAGATCTGACGCCCTCTTCTGGTGTGTCTGAAGACAGCTACAGTGTACTCATATAAATAAAAATAAATAAATAAAAATAAAGAAAATATCTAATCAAAGAAAAAAGAAATAAGAAAAAAAAACCTTTGCAGAATAGAGAAGGCAGAAAGTGGGACAGGGGTCAGGGCTTTCCAGCTCTTCACTTAATTCATCCTTTTGTTTGCCTTGCTTTTGTTTTGTTGTTGTTTATTGTTGTTGTTTGTTTTTCGAGTCTCTGTGTAGTCCTGGCTACCCTGGAACTCCCTAGTAGATAGGGCTGGTCTTGAACTCAGAGATCCATCTGTCTCTGCCTCCCTAGAGCTGGGATTAAAGGCATGCGCCATCACTACAGCCTGGCTCCTGATTCTGATGGAGCTTTCTTTACTGAAAGCCATCCCTGTGTTCAGCAGCACAGTGACTCCTGGAGAAGCTGACACCTTAACCACAGACCTGGCAAGCATGTGAGCCTCAGCCAGGGGCGTTACACTGCAGAAAGAATGAAGGCTACTAATGAGTCAGCCTTGATACCAGGAGATCTGCGTAAAGCCCAGTATTCAGAGACATTTTGATAACAAAAAGAGAGGTCAGGGCTGGAGAGATGGCTCAGTGGTTAAGAGCACTGGCTCCTCTTCCAGAGATCCTGAGATCAATTTTCAGCAACCACATGGTGGCTCACAACAGTCTATAATGGGATCTGATGCCCTCTTCTGGCACACAGGCATACATGCAGAAAAGGAAAGAAAAAGGAGAGGTCAACTCCCAGGATGCCTCTGCAGCTGGGAAAGGCAAGTGATAGACGGAAGAACAAAGCTCACAGACACTCTAATTCTATCTCAGGGTTAAAGATTTTAGACTTCTTTTCCATAACTACAAGATAATAAATTTGCTTTGTTTTAATATAAGCTGTTTGTGGTAATTTGTTCCATCAACAAAAGGAAACTAATATAAGTCCCATTTGTAGGTAACAGTGGCTTCCATCCCTTAGTCCAAGGACATCTGAATCACTGCACGTGCCAGGAGAATCAAGCAAGCTGAACACCCTTTGTCCCTTGAGCTCTCCAACTGGGATTCTATGGAAGAATATTCTTTTAAAATAGTTGTTCACTGTTAAAAAAAAGTATTCCTGCTGTTCATTAATCAGAATGCTCACAGCATGTATCAAACTGGATTCTCAGTCTTCTCAGTGACAACCCTGACTAAGAACAAAAAGAAAGAAGCAAGGCTATCCAAGAAGGCAGGGGAATCTGTCTGCTCTCAGTCAGTCTCTTTCCAGTTTTCATTGTTTTACCAAGACTAAAGACTAGCACTGCTACTGAGCTATGTCCAGCTGCAGGGAAAACATGAGTCCAATAAAGAGAAAAGACAGTCTTTCTGCTTTTAAATGTTGCTATGCAGACACTGGCAGTACAATCAGCACCCAGACGCTACAACAGTTTGTCTACTACCCTCCCTCCCACTGACAGCCCAGGCCGTGCACGCCCACAATTGCACGAACAAGTTGTCTGCCTCACTTCCAAGCTCTCACACAAGTCTGCCCATCAAGTATAACCAGAAGTGGGGGCATGATACATTCTTAAAAGGAACCTCACCTCTGTAGTCGAAGGTAACCACGTGGTAACCAAGGGAACTCAGCACCTGTGAAGTGAAAGACATTCATTATTGGCAATCCATCTTGGACTGAGCAGCTTGTTTCTCACAAAACTCATGCAGAGTTCTGCCCTGAGTCATGCATACAGTGGGAACTTAACAGACTATTGACATGCAGCTCCTGCCTGGACCTACTGTCATAGAATGTTCTAACTTCCTCTGGCTAAGCAACACGGGAAGGATGCCTTTTCTGCTGATGCTTAGGGGGCAAAGTGGCCAGCTCCTATACCTCTCAGGATGATGCTTTACAACACAGGTCAGCAGACAGCTCTCAGGTACAGTCAATAGGCTTGAGGTAGGCAGGATGCTGGTGGACCTCAGAGACTTCATTTTAGGAACCTTACTGCAACCTAGTATTTCTCTGATTTTGTTGAATATACATATACATATGCATATATATATATATATCCCTAAAGATTTACTAGCTGTTCTTGCCCATTCTCATTAAGATTGTAACTCTGGCCAGTGGCGGTGCACGCCTTTAATCCTAGCACTCAGGAGTCAGAGGCAGGTGGATCTCTAAGTTTGAGGCCAGCCTGGGCTACAGACCAGGCAGTTCCAGGGTAGTCAGGGATACACAGAGAAACCTTGTCTTGAGAAAACAAAACAAAACAAAACAAAACAAAACAAAAACCA
>NW_022196897.1:136518465-136528489 GCF_008632895.1 Mastomys coucha
AAAAAAAAAGCAAAACCCCAAAACCCCCTAAAACCTAAACCAATCATTACTCATGTGCAATGTACAATACACTGGCTTGGGTATGACTAGAACAATGAATGAGACTTCCACAACACCACTGTCACTTAGAGCCACTTAGCACTCCACCTTCATGAAGACAGAGTGCTTCTGCCCTCTCCTAGCCAGCACTCAAAGCTTTGTGGACTTGGACAAAGAGAGCTGCTTGTACTGCAGAGAACAATGTCACATGCCTTTCATCTCATGAGCAAATACCTGAGACAGAATCCCCAAAGTATATGCATTGGTTTTGGAGCCCACCCCAGAAGCAGCACAATGGAAGAAGCATGGGAAATCAGGCGGGCATGACCTTCCGGCATGTCCATGAACGCTGACTTTTCAGAATGGCTAATTCAAGTGACTCCTTCTACTCCAGCATCCTGTCACAAACAGCACTGCTCCTGTGGGACATCGGCACTCACCTTGTACAGCTCTACACGGTGGTCGCCTCCTCTGCAGCATAAAAAGGAGAGAAACAGTAAGTAGTGTTAGTGCTCGGGCTCAAGGTAGGGCATAGAAGCCCTCAAGAGGCTGGGATCCCAGAGCTGGAGGGATGGCTCAATAGTTAAGAATGCTTACTGTTCTTTCAGAGGATCTGGGTTGAGTTCCCAATACCCACATTAGGCAGCTTACACCTGTTTGTAACTATAGTTCCAAAGGATCTGATGCCCTCTGACATTTGTGGGCACCTGCATGCACGTAGTATACATAAACTCATATAGGCACACATATACATTTTTAAAAGAAAATTAAATCTGGGACCCCAAAGCCCATTTCAAAGAAAGGCCTGTGGTAGACACAAGACTCTTTAGATCCACCTAAGTGGCATTGAACTTATTTCCAGCATCTTAGGGTATTTCTTAATTATCACATATACTTTTTCAATAGGAACACATACTTAATAGCCCCAGATTCAAGAGATACAACACACTCCCACCCTGCCTACCCATGCTACCCAGCCCTTTCTAGCATCCTAGGGCCAGGGCCACCTGTGTGCATGGAAACTGTGTCAAGGAACTTGTCTAGGTACCTTCCTATTTTGCCCCTTATTTGCTATCTGGACCCCCTGGTCATGGAAGCTCCTTTCCATGTGCTCCCTCATCAGGCTACACTGATGTCCCTTCACATGCCATACACACATGTAGACGCTACCTAGACAGAGTGAGTCCTGGACCTACCTGCTGGACCCTCATCTGGAGGCCTTTGTTAATTCAGTGTATGAGAATGGCTAGCTCCTCAGCAGAGTAGGAACATTTGTTAATCCTTCAAACCTATTTTCCTTCTTTTATAATGAGCACTGAGGCCATTTCAGGTATATGGTGAGTGGGAATGACATTGCAAGAACACACAAATGAGTTAGAGAAGTAAAACATATATATGCTGCAGCACAAAAATGCAAAGAAATGTGTTCAAGACCCGAAGGAAATCATGCCAGATGTTTTTAGCTATCTTTGGAAGACACCTTTCCTAAACTCCCTAAACTCCCTCCACTGACTGAAAACAGAAAGTGGCACTGAGAGCTAGAAAGCTATGCCTTCAAGAGACTTCAATGCTATGATTATTCAGACTGATGGAGCTGCCCAGACGACTGTGCTTGCAGAGGGAGGGATAGCCAGCGAAGCATCTCAGCAGGTGAGCCAAAACACGTAAGAAATGGGGTGTAGACAGGACTAGACAGAATGCAGGCACTATAGGCAGTCTCCGGGAGCAGGAGGACACAGCAAAGCATTGACAGCACCATATTCCTTTCAGACATAAAGCTACAGGAAAGCTTTGTCCTTTCTATTTAATACATTACTATCACAAACATGTACCACAGCCACCTACAATTTGTGGAAAGATGCTACAAGAGCTGTTTATAGCTCCGTGGCCTTTGAAAAGCAGAAGAGAAACCTATTGCAGCCTGCCCTCTTCAAAGCAGAGTGCAAACTCTGCAGAGCAGTAGCCAGACATTCTGCTCTTGGCACAGAGACCAGCCTCGTGGGCGGTACTTCTGGGTTCTTTCTACAATGCCCTCTGCATAGCTCCATAGCAGATATCTACCCAGGACTGCCTTCCCTTCTAGAAAGACCCACACACTGTTTGTCTTGCTGTTTCTACCTATAAAAGGTCTACCCTGAAGCTACTCTCACACTGCCCTGCTGGGGAAGGGCTGCCTCCCTTCTGGCTCCCTCAGGCTCTCTCACAGGCAGCCCAAAGAAGCATAGTAAAAGGGACCCTGTTACTTTCAAACAATGCTCTTCTTTCAAAAATGCCACCTCCCTATGCCCCTTCTGAACAGCATGCTGTGGTATAAAAAGAATGTGGGCTTTTCAGGTGGGAGAACAGCTCCAGCTTAAGCCAGCCTGAAGTTCAAGGCCTTAAACCCACTTACAAGAAGCATTTGGGATAAAACAGAAAGGCTCACATGGACTAAGTGTGTACTTTTTCAACAGCCCACTAGGACATACTGATGTTACTGTGTTCATGTGTCAAGACTGCCAGCAGACAGCTCACATACACAGACAGCCTACGACAGACATGTTCACACATGCTCAGCCTTTAGCTTCCCCTCTGGTCACTTTTCAGTACTCTCTGCCTCTTTTTTAAGAAGTGTGAAGAAAAAAGAGCAGAGGAAGAGGAGGAGGAAGAAGAGAAGTAGGAGGAAGAGTGCTTGCTCTTTCATATAGCTACCCTAGTCTACACTTCAAGGCTATCTCACATACTGGCCTGCCACTCTTCAGATCAGAAGTAACAAGCACAGGAAGTCGAGAAGGAGTCAGTATTTTCTTCAAGGGTGTACTGAGGCTACCCCTTGAGTGACTACCACTTCCTTAAAGAAGTGTGTTTCCTAAACTACACTTTAGCAGACACAGTGCCCTTTGACCCAAAGCAGAAACACCCTGTGGCTAGAGGAGCTTAGTCTCTGAGAACACATCCCCTTCCACGTGATTCAAGGTACAGCTTCTAAAGCTGCCTGCTGCTCAGCACTATCTCCCAGGGAACTCTGGGCAGATGAGACCCATAGGTCCATAGCACACAGGTCTGCCTCCAAATTCTCCCACCCCCCAGAAAAACTGTACCTTTCCTTTGTTCTATAGAAGCTCTCCTTGCATGCAGTAGGTCAGCAAACCTGATTACAAAGACCACAGGCCTGCTTCACATAGTCTAAGCTAATACATTTTCAGCTTAGGAAGGAGCCAAGTGCTACAGAGGTCATACCACTTGTGTGGGCTTACCTGGTGCCTGCATTCCCGTGCAGGTATAATACGATTGCGTGGTTAGAAGCCAGAGCATCCTCATACCACATATGGTCCTTCCCTTGGGCATTCTTCCACCAGATAGAGGGGATGGTATGCCTGGAGACAGAAGCAGAGATGGGCAGCAAAGTCAGATGCCCCTTCTCCACACAGTGGCACCTACATTAAGGTTGTGGAGACAGAAAGCAGCAGAGCTCCCATCTACATACAAGTGGACAGAAGGGTGGATGGCACATTATCTCACCTCTAAAAGAACTAACTGAAACTATAAGCTGCAAGCTCAGCTGATGATCACCTTAGAGAGAGCAAAGGGCCTCTTGCTGGTCAAATAGCTTGTTTAAATGTGAGAGAAATCTGTCCTGCATTAGCTGGCAGAACTTTCCTGCATTCTAGAGCCACAAATATATGGTTAAGTTTACCATCAGGCAGGCTGGTCCAGGCTCTTGGATATTGCTATTCTATTTGGCCAAACTCTCCTTCAGAAATATACAAAGGCCAAATTGAATACTGTTAGCCACTGAGGAGGGTCTTCATTGATGTCTACTTTTCCTCTAAAAAGTTTAGCCAAATTTACTCTAGATGTTAATGATATAAATGTTTTAGAAATCTAGTAGCCAAGTCCTTATTTTCTATTTTAATGTATTCCTCTTATCCACTCATGAAAATCACATTTTTGTGTTTCCAGCCAGTGTTAATGGTCACTCCCATACAATCACAAGTCACAGTCCCAGATGCCTGGGAGGCTGTGACAGAAAGATTGCTAGGAGTTCTCAGCCAGCCTAGGCAGTGTATAGTATTGATGGGGTGTGGGGCAAAGATGGTAGACCTATTTTAGACAGTTGGAGCTGACATTCTTCTAGAAGCCAAACTATCCCATTTGGAAATCTTGGCAAAGGCCCAGTGTGCACACCTCTAACCTGTTAGTAGAGGGCAGCTGGCACTGAGCTGATAGCCAAGAATAGTCCTTGGGTTGCACTCAGGGCTTTGCAGAAGCTGGTGGGAGAATCTAAAGACATGGTGGTAAGGGCAGCTGGGAATAGAGCCTGCTGTTTCCCAAGGCCCAAGGTCACGGAACGGTCTAGGCAGACAGGCAAGGGCAGCAGCTGCTGTCTGCTACCTTAAGACTTGTGTGGCAATCAATCTAACTCTCTGGGTACTTAATAATGTGCATAGGTGCTGTCAGTGCTTCCTGGCTAAGCACCACCACGACACTTCTGAACACGACAGACCCTTGCTCCTGCCTAAGGGCCAATTGTTCTCCCCATACCCAGCCCCATATACAGCTCCAGGTCAAATTCTTGACAGTTCCAAAAGCACGCACAGGTCAACTACTGCTCAATTAAATCAAACCAGAAAATGACAAAAAGGCTCTACTCCAAATGTCTACCGCTGAGAACAAGAGCCTCTCTTCTTGTTCTCTACTCTTTACCAAAGACTGTAAACCGAAGCATCTGAAAGTCCTCTCGTGCACACTGGCAGCCTACTTACTGGGTTCATTTACAAACTTCTCACACACACGGTGGGTTTCAGAAAGAGACTGTATGGCAACTGAAAAATAAGCCCAGCTAAGATAAAGGGGCAGTTATTCAGAGCTGCTTCTGAGAGAAAAAAGAAAACACTGATGCGGGTCTGCTCAGTTTGACCCAGTTATTTAGGAATCACCACTTATACAAAAAGCCATTAAAATAAATTCCAAGGAAACTGCAGAGAAGCCACAGGGCTTAAGTCAAGTGTGAATTTATGGAAAAAGTAAACATCCCTCTCATAGGCCCCTGGGAAGGGCTGCAAGCAGAAGTCATTCACATTTCTGAAAAGATACCTTCAAGTCTGTATTTCTCATTGTGTTCTTATATTCTTTTTGTCTCTAGATTGTTTGGTTTGTTTGTTTTTTGTTTTAAAAAAAACCTTTGGAAATAAGACTCTAAAAACAATATGGTTACAAAACCTTTACTATTTCAAAAACCTCAGGAGAGAGTTTGATGCCATCTCACCCTGCACCACTGAGATCAAATTTAGCTGAGTTCTTCCTTAGCCTTAAGAATGGATGAAGATAAAAACAAACAACAGTATCCCGAGTCCAGTGTCAAGGACAGTGCCTGAGCTGAGCTCTTGTAGCCTCCTGAAGAGGCTAAAGAAGCTAGTGCCTCTCTACCCTGCATCCTTGGTTGAAGACACTCACCAGACTCCAATAGTCACTTCATCCTCTGGCTGGAGGTAGTAATTGCAGGTATGATTCAAACCTTGATCCTGTGGTTTTTTTAAGTCAATGAAATAGGGAACCCTCACTGTAGGGGACAAAGAGATGAAGTCAAGGTTAACAGAGAGGAAAGACACAAAGAAACATTTCTGCTCACCCATGCATTCACAAACACAGTTGAGCACACAAAGCACACACCCCACTACAACACATATACCCTCACAATCCATGTATTGACAAATACACACCCTATCTCCACAGCATAGGTGAAGACTCCCAACAGCACTAAGTGCTTTTCTGTCAGGATTTTGCCACATGAGAGGAACACTTCAGGGAAGGGGTAAAGCTAAGAAACACTGAAAACAGCTTGAAAACACTGCAGTAAGGGCATAGCTAGAGTGGAGCCTGGAACCTGGAAGTTTATTCAAGTGGGATACTGCAGCAAGAGAAGGGAAGGTCTTTAACAGGATAAGCTGGCACAAAAGATAGGCTGGGACATAGGGGAGAAAACCCTGCAAAGGGGCTCAGCTAAGCCACAGCTGAGACTGGGTCCAGGGAGCTGCCAGAGGCACTGCTTAAGGAATAACGGGTAAGATGACTGGAGTACAGGAGGCACAGAGCTTCTCAAGTTTCTGGCACCATCGTTTAACCCAGAAAAGACAGCAAAATGGGTGAAATCTAGAACCTTATTCACAGTGAACTCAAGGCACTATACACAGCCTTACAGTTAACCTTCATCTGCCTGCAGGGCCATAACTGGATAAACGGTATGTAGTTGATATGCTAAGCAATAGGAGATCATGGAAACGTCAGAACAGGAAACATGCAGGACAGGGTAATGGAGAAGAACCCTGCCCCACTGTTACTGCAAACACAAGCAAAGGACACCAACACTGGTAACCACACCACGTGTGACTGGGAGAGGGAACACAGAAGACACATGCCAAGGGTGAGTGCGCAGAGAGTGGTAATTTTTTTCCTTATATAACACTGTGCTTTACTGCTATGGCAAACAACTTTTGGAGAAAAATTTAATGGGAAAATGAAAATTTTAAATTGAATACACCAGCAAAGCATAAGCCCCAAGATGTAATTTATCCTCACCATGGGGACAGTGATAAAGAGCATCATGGCCCTGACTTCTGGGTGACCATGCTCTCTAGATGAAATCCACTGACAGCTTTTTTGTTGTTTTGCTGTTTGTGAAGAGGGTGAGTTTCAAAACTAACTTCATAAATCATATAGTAGATCTAACTCATGTCCTTCAATGTCACTTGGCCTCAATGAATACTTTCTGAATAAATGAACCACTTGACTCATAAAGACACAGGGATACACACATTCCTTCTACAGAAACTCCTCTGAGCATCTCCCCAAGGCCTTCATGAGAGAGGAATTCTCCACAGGACAGCAATTCCAATCACCACCTTCCTAATACACATTCTCCTGAGAAAGCAAGATGAAGTTTTAAAGCTCCTCTCAAGTTTCTGTTACATGCTGAATTATATCCTCCCCCCCAAATCTTAAATGAGGTCACCAGAGTAACCTCTAACCCACCACGACTAGCATACTTCTAAATAGGGAGACCACGTGAAGATTGTGAGTAGAAGGAGTGAGGATTCTACAAGCATATCAAAGACTGCGGGGCCACTGCCAGCTGATGAAATACACAGGAGATGGTGGAGTGCTTGCCCACTATGCAGTAGGCCCTGGAGTTCCATTCCTATACAGAAGGAAGGGAGGCAAGAGAGAAGAGGAAGAAAGGATGAACTCTATGGTGCTCCAGAGGCTACCGGCACTTAGATCTTAGGCTTTCACCTCTAGGACTGTGAAAACGTTTTTGTTTAAGTCACCCAGTCTGTAGACCTGTCAGCAATGGGCACAGTCATATTAAAGCATTCAGATTTTATCAGATTTTATCTTGACATCAGTGTTACTGGAAACCTGGGAGTCCTCTGGAATATAGAAATGAGACCAAGCAAAGAATACAAGCAAGGCTCCGGAATACACTGGGGCTCCAGCTTACAAGCAGAAAGGAGCTAGCACCGGCTACTCCCTGAACACCAGGAGAAGCAGGTGTTATTGGTACTAGAGTTGCTGGAAGATCCACAGGGTCAGGAGATCAGCTCCACAGAGGATCAGTAGTTCTGTATGAGGGCTGAACAGAACCTGACCTGAGGACGGTGGTAGCACAGAAAGGAAGATAGAAATGCCAGGTCTTTTCTTGCTATAGCCACCCATCAGAGAGCTAAGGTAACAGTGGGACATGAAGGCTCTGACCAGAAAGAAGTCTACTTCCTGTGCTGCCGATGCCAATCCCATGCTTCCCTCTATGACCTTACCACATACTTCCTGTGCTGCTGATGCCAATCCCATGCTTCCCTCTATGACCTTACCACACACTTCTGAAACCTGAAAGCTGTGGCTTTATTTGCAGGTGATGCTAAAATAGGTTATAAAGAGGAAAGAGGAAAAAAAATAAAAGGACTTAAGGAGGAAGAGAAGCAGAGAAGCCTTTGACTGGCATCCAGTTTGCCTTTGTTGCTGACTGGTGTGTGTGTGTGTGTGTGTGTGTGTGTGTGTGTGTGTGTGTGTGTGTGAAACTTTAACATAACCGATAGATCCAAAACTGCCTACAGAGATATGTGTCTTCCTGATCTTCCTGAAGCCATCTCCAACAGGCATGTTAAAAACAGCAAATGGGCTGTGCTTACTTAGGACATGAACATCTGTAAGAACATCAGCACTCCTTCTCTTCCCTAAATAAACAATGCACATTATAAGGCCACTTTACAATTTCATTCACAGGGCAAATTCTTTAAGAATAAGTAAACCAGCTCATATATTTTTACCTAGTCTTTAAATTTCACCTAGGCTTTTTTTGCATTTAAGTTTGTTTAGTCTTTAAACCTTGTTGTAAGTTACCATAGGATTATACATAGTCATTGTAAAGACGCTTAAGCATCTTTCTTTTTAAAAGTTTATTATTGCACCATATGTGTATGAGTACAGGTATTCATGCATGCACAGTGGAAAGAAGGTGGAAATCAGAGGACAACTTGTGGAAGTCAGTTCTCTCATTCTACTATGGCCCTGGGGATTAAACTTAGGTCATCAGGCTTGTGTGCTTTTACCTGCTGAGCCACCTTACTGACCTGATGACCTTAGCATCTCTTAAGAAACCTAGACACGTGTGGTATTATTGTCTACTATCCTTTTTTCTATATGACTATGGTAACTTGAAAGAGAAATGTCCACTGTAGGTTCATGTATTTGAAGACTTGGTTCCCAGTTTGCGGTGGTGCTGGGGCACAGGTGTGGCAGAGTAGGGTGGGGTGGTACAGCCTTGCTGGAGGAATCAGATCACTGCTGTCAGCAGATTTCCAGCTTGTTCTCTCCTTTGTGCGTACAGTTGGAGGTATGGGCTCAGATGCCTGCTTCTGCTGCCATGCCTGCTGCTTGCTTTTATGTGTCTCCAATGTGATAGACTCTTACCCCCCTGGAACCATTGCTAAAATAAACTCTTTCGTCTATAAATTGCTTTTGGTCACAATGGGTTTTTTTGGTTTTGGGTTTTTTGTTTTGTTTTGTTTTTTTCGAGACAGGGTTTCTCTATGTAGCCCTGGCTGTCCTGGAACTCACTCTATAGACCAGGCTGGCCTCGAACTCAGAAATCCGCCTGCCTCTGCCTCCCAAGTAATGGGATTAAAGGCGTGCGCCACCACTGCCCAGCAGTCACAATGTTTTATCATAGCAACAGAAAAGTAACTAATACAATGACTGTCTTTCTAAACACTTAGAATAAACTCACATATTTGTGTTCCTCTGGCTCATCCTGAAATTCTTTTATGCAGTGTAGTCAAGAGTCTATCTTGGGGCTGGAGAGATGGCTCAGCAGTTAAGAGCACCGACTGCTCTTCCGAAGGTCATGAGTTCAAATCCCAGCAACCACATGATGGCATGATGGCTCACAACCATCTGTAATGAGATCTGGTGCCCTCTTCTGGGGTGTCTGAAGACAGCTACAGTATTCTTACATATAATAAATAAATAAGTTTAAAAAAATTAAAAAAAAAGAATCTGCCTTTACGTGACTAGAGATCTCTAAGGAGTAAGAGAACTCAGGCTGCTGGTAGCTGTGCTGGGCTGTGAGGCCTGCCTCTGCTGATAAGGTGACTCCCTTAGTAAAATCATAAAGATCCAAGTCAGGACACAGGAACTCCAGCAGCCCAGTGACTTGGGTTCCTTCTGGTCTGTCTGGGTTGGGGTCCAGAGCAGACCTTGGGTGCAAGCTCCGCAGCCAGTCCCACAACGCCCAGAGGAATCTCCACTCCCAGGCACTCTGACACACCCAGGATCGGAGGTGAGCAGGAACCAACATCTGTCCCAACACTGGGAGTAATTGGGTCCAGCGGGACCAGGCACACAGGAACTCAGCCAGCCCAGTGACTCCGGCTCCTTCAGGTCTGTCGGGGTTAGTGTTCTGAGCAGACCTTGGGCACAAGCTCTGCAGCCAGTCCCACAACTCACA
>NW_022196897.1:136530748-136565869 GCF_008632895.1 Mastomys coucha
AAATTCAGATAAATTGAAATCATGTAACTTTTCTCATCATAATGCAATAAAAGTTTGAAAAAAAAAAAGATCCAAGTCAGGTGTCCACTGGTAAGTGACACTCATATTGTCAGTCCTGCCTCTGAAGGTGGAATCACAGCCACCCTCCTCAGGGGTTTGGAAAACTTGTTTTTCCTAGTTAGCATCCTAACATACTTGACACTTTGTACAGAGAAGGAGACCAATATAGAAAGATGAAGCACTTTTAAGATTCTGGAATTCTAGGATTCTGGATGAACTCCTGGCCAAGTGGTTTTCTGAGGATTAACAGCTAATCTAGAAAGTTCCAAGCCAAGGAAATTCAGGAACTGGGAAGTTTTGTTCTATATGACCAGACCATCCCAGGAAGCTGGTCTGCCAGTTCACCTTGATTCCTGATTTACTTGGCCACAGAAAGGGACACACGGATACCCTACAGTCAGCAGATGCTGCCCTTCATGTCCTTGCTTATGCAGACCTTGACAGAGGGTATGTTTATTCCCCAGGCTTACACTGCCCCAAAAAACTACAGTTACAGGAACCACCTGGCTAATGTGGGTCTAAATGATCAGAAATGCCACATAGCAGGAAACTGGGATAAGGAGTGCATTAGGGGGAGGTAGCTTCTTGAGTACAGTCATGGCATCGCCTGTGTAGCTCACTCTTTCTCACCATTCTGACTCCCTCTCCTCCTGAGTGGCTATTCTATCTCTCTTAGCCAACAACCCTTTGTGATCCCCATTATTGTGGGATGCTGTCTGTGGAGGCACTCATTCTTTTTATTGGTTATTTTATTTATTTACATTTCAAATGTTATCCCCCTTTCCAGTTACCCCTCCGAAAACTCCCTATTCCACCCCCTCCCTTTGCTTTTATGAGGGTGCTCTCCCACCCATCCACCCACTCCTGTCTTATTACCCCTAGGATTCCCCTACACTGGGGCATCGAGCCTCCACAGCACCAAGGACCTCCCCTTCCACTGATGCCAGATAAGGCAATGGAGGCACTAATTTATACAGCAGCTAAACCAGGAGCAGAGTATGTGGTTCAAGGGCATCACAACAGAAATGGACCCCCACATAGAGCATTCATTACTCCAAGCTCCATGGATGTGGTCCAGGTCTTATCACTGCCTCTCACAGGTTCTTTGTAAACAGGACTTGGCTTACAGGTTTCTGCAGGTCTCTGGCTTCTCCAGACTTTCATTTACTCTAATTATGGCCATGTAGCCATGTATCAGCAATCAAACACCAAGGGGCATGACTTGGAACAGACCTTCCAAATAAAGACATTCAGTAAAGAGACAGTGAATAAATATGCAAATGAATAGAAAACAACTTGATTTATCACACTTTTATGAAAGCTGATCTGAAAAAGTATCTGAAAGGGTAAAAGGCTGGATGGGCATTAGTGGCTGCCTGGGGATCTCTGCTATCAGTCTACATCTCATTTCATCTTTGTGAGTAACAGAACTAACTGCCTTGTACCAGGTGTGGCACCAACAAACAGAGCTGGGCAGGTTATCTGGGTTTTATCAATTCCAACTACTTTATAAGGTCAACCAGAGGCTTCCATGGGAGACTGAGGTAAAAATGAAAGTTATGAGGGGTTTAACAGGGACTGCTCAGGGAAGCATGAAGGAGGCTGGTGTTTAATAGAGCTAAGCCGTTTCCAAGAAAGTTTAAGCTTCACCCTTGCCTTTGCCACAGAACCAAGACTTTCTTTTTGCTGGGAGACATGTTCCTAATCCTTGAGACAGGACAGCAAAGGGACAGCTGGAAGCATACTCTAGCCCCTCAGACTTCAGATGCCAGGCATCGCTCAAACAGCACTGAGATGGAATTAGACATGGGAAGGAACATCAGGACCCAAGCAGCATGCTTCTAGGAACAGACACATATAAAACAGGCAATAAACTACAATGTTAACCATGGTTCTCAAAAGGATTTTCACTGTTAAACAGGCCATAAACTACAATATTAACCATGGTTCTCAAAAGGATTTTCACTGTTACTTATTCCATTCTGTGTTTTTAAGTTAACTTTTTTCATTTTGAAAGAACTCCTTTTTTTCTAAGAAACTGCATCTAAAGGATGATAATGCCTAAAATCAGAGATTTCTTCTAAAACTTATCTATCAGACTGTACATTTATTTTCAGATAAATTGGCAATAAACTCGTGACTATATTAACCCTGTCCTGAGCCCTAACGATTGTCAGGATGGACAGCCCAAGCCCTGACTCCATATGTAAGACAAAAGGACAGAGCTTGTTCATACCCAGACCTTTCTGGTGGGGGATAAAACCCCGGCCCCAAACCCTCTACTGCTTTTCAGTCCAAAGGGGAGACAGGTACACACAAAGGTGGTCACAAATAACTCAGTAAGCTCTGAGCCATTTTGCCCATTCCCCCCAGGAGAGCAGGCCTCACAGTAGGAGCATGGCAGAAAGGCCCGGGCCAGTGTTGCTGTGGGAAAGGCTGTGGGGGATATCCAACCACTGCCCTAAAATGATGCTCATCAGTGACAAGAATATTGTTTATTCTTGGTTGTGGGTGGTATATGTGTGTGCTAGTGCACAGGGATGAAGGTAAGAAAACAAGTCTTTAGAGTTGGCTCTCTCTCCTTCCACCTTTACATGTGGATGCATGTGAGTGTGTGAGGTATGTGAGTGTGTGGTGTGTGTGACTGGTATGTGTGTGTTTAAGTGTGGGTATGTGTGTGTCTGTGTGTATGTATGTGTGTGTGGTGTGTACCTGTATGAGAGTTTATGATATGTGAGTGTGATGTGTATGTGAATATGTGTGTGAGTGGGCTTGTATTTGTATGAGTATGTGTGAGTATATATATGTAAGTATGTGTCTGTGTATGTGATGTATGTGCATGTGTGAGGGTGTGTGGTATGTGTGAATGTGGTGTGTGTATGTGTATGAATATGTATGTGTAAGTTATATGTGTTTGAGTGTGGTGTGCCTATGTGAGAGTGTGTGATATGGGTGAGTGTGAGTGAGTGTGGTGTGTGTGTGTGTATGGTATGTCTGGTGTGTATAAGTATAAATATGTAGTATATGTATGCTATGTATTCATATATGTATATGTGTGCAAGTGTGTGAATGTGTATGTGTGTGTGTGTGAGACAGAGAGAGAATGTGTATGCGTTAGTTTGTGTGTCTATGCATGTATGTGTGAGTATGTGATTGTATGAGTTTGTATGTATGAGTGTGTGTGTCTGTGTATGTGTGTTGTGCTCACAACTGTGGTCACATACATGTGAGAGTGTGTGTGTGTGTGTGTATGTGTATGTAGCTATGCTTGCTCAAGCAGAGGCTAAAGGTTGATGTCAGGATATCTTTTTCTTAACCACATTTCTATTTTTGTGGTGGGGAGAATGTCTCACTATCCGGCTGGCCTTGAATTCATTATACAGACCAAATTACTTACAGAGATCCACCTGCCTCTGCCTTCCCTGTGCTGGGGTAACCTGAGTGCATCCCCATGCCCAGACTCCACATTAGTTTTTGAAACAGGATCTCTCACTAACCCTGGAGCTTACCCATTTCAGCTAGGCTGGTTAGCAGGCGAGCCCCAGGGGCAGCCTGTCTCCACTCCCCAGCACCAGGGTTCCAGTGCCACTACACTCAGCTTTTTATGTGGGTGCTGAAGATCCAAACTTAGATCCTTATTCTTGAGCACCAAGCATTTTATGCACTGAACCACCCACCTCCCTAGCTCAAGTAATTTAAAAAACAAACAAACAAACAAACAAACAAAGAAACCCAGAGACAGACTTTTCTCCTATCACCCCTTTAGAAATACTGCCCAGGGAAGGAGTTCACTGCCACGGTGCTCATGCAGCATGTGAGGCCCTGGGTTTAAGTCCTACTACATCAAAATCAATACAATCCCAAACCAAACCTGCATCAGGGCCTTCTGCTACTAAGCTGTAAACAGTGGAAGTTAGAGGGGAGCATCAACCTGAGAGGTAGCCATCTTTTTCTTTTTAAGATTTATTTACTTTATGTACATGAGTACATTGTACCTGTACTGTATACTAGAAGAGGTCACTGGATTCCATTACAGATAGTTGGAAGCCATCATATGGTTGCTGGCAATTGAATTCAGGACCTCTGAAAGAGGTAGCCATCTTACAACTTCCTCTCTGTGACACAAAGTGTTGGGGGGCCATAAACCTGAGGGACAGCCCATTACAGAGCCTCCTGTTAGAGATACGTGACTAGACTAGAGAACCCAAAGTTCTCTGCCTGTGGCATAGTTACTATCTCTTCAGAAAACCAGCAGAAAACAAAACTGTGCACTGTGTCTAATGAACCTCACAGAATCTAGTGGGGGGAAAAAATCCAACCCAGATCTTTGCCGGCACTTGACTCTGGGCCAAGCAGCAGACAGCACAGCCCTAGGCTACCTGGGTCAGTTCTAAGGGCTCTACCAATAAATTGCAGCCCTTGTATCTTCACGTTTCCAAATCCCAGCTTTTCTGTACTTTCTTTAGGGGGACACTAAATCTGAAAAACAACATTGCCTTGGTTTTTGTATGATTTTGTTTCTTCTTAAGTTTATTCCTTATAAGTTACCAAACTTAGAGATCATAAATTCCTAGAAATTTGAGAACCTTCCACTTGAAAAACTAAAATACCTCCTAATATACAGCACACATATTCCTGCTTCTCTTACTAGTTTAGAGAATAGAAATTCCTTGTTAGTATCTGCCAACTTTCTGTAAGGAAGACGATTACAGACTAAACACCCCAAGTTTGTAAAACCAGACCCTATGGAGCCTTGAACTAGTTCTGAAGCCTGAGACATGCCTCCCACCTGGCCTGCATCTTGGCTCTACTCTCACATGGACTGGGCCCTCCCAGTACCTTCTACCTGTCCAAAGCTTGCCTGCTGTCTCCCAGCATCAAGCCAGCCTTCTGTGTCTCGAGCTCACAAACACACAAGAGCCAGACTCACTCTGTAAGTCAGCCTTGCCAAAGATCTGGTGAGGAGTCCACCTCACCATGCCAACACTGACCATGACCATTTTCAAGGCAACCATTAATGCCCCCCCTGCCTCATCTTGGGTATAAAAATGGTATTTCTAAAAAGGCTGTTTTTACTAAACACCAGGAACCCTCTTCTTCTGCCTCACAGCACAGTACTCCTCACTTTTTCCTCCCTCTTACCCCACAAACAGCTTTGGAACCACACAGGGTCCATCTAACTCAAGGACCTAAAACGGTTTTGTAAACAGCACACAATTCCACAAAAAAATCAAAATGTGTCAAAAAAAATTTTTTTTAATGAGAAAAAAAGCAGGTTAAAAAAAGAAATAAAGAGTGGGGCGGTGGTGGTGCACGCCTTTAATCCCAGCCCTTGGGAGGCAGAGGCAGGCAGATTTCTGAGTTCGAGGCCAGCCTGGTCTACAGAGTGAGTTCCAGGACAGCCAGGGCTATACAAAGAAACCCTGTCTTGAAAACCAAAAAAAAAAAAAAAAAAAAAAAAAAAAAAAAAAAAAAAAAAAAAAGAAAGAGAGAAAGAAAAGGGCCAAAAATAACAATTAAAAACAAAAACCACAAGGCCTCATTAATGTCATTATTTATTTATTTATTTATTTATTTATTTATTTATTTATTTTGAGACAGCGTTTCTCTGTGTAGCCCTGGCTGTCCTCGAACTCAGAAATCCACCTGCCTCTGCCTCCCAAGTGCTGGGATTAAAGGTGTGTGCCACCACTGCCCAGCAATGTCATTATTTTAAAGACAGTGTTTTTTCCTACGGTTTCAATGAACCTGGATTACGTAAGTGACAACATGTCTCTAACATAGCAGCTTCAGACAACTAACTGCCAACATTTTTATCTACTTTGGCTCAAGAGAGATAATCACCTCCAACACAATGTAGCCACCTAAGGAACCACATGCAACACTGGATGGTAATGCCATCCCTGCCATGTCCCTCCCAGGTCACAGACTCACTCTATCCCTGGGTCTGGGTGGTGGCTCTATTTCCCTACCCACTGTACAATTAAAATCTGAACATATTACATGTAAATTCAATCTCAATTAAAATAAAAAAATACCCTTTAAAATCAGACGCCACCATGAAAATAAAATCTAAGTAAAATTCAAGAAAAATTGATACAGAGGACTTACCGAAATTTAAGAATATCAGTTTGGCCTGTATCCCAGGACACAGTTTGACAAGAAATGGAATGGCAATGTAGAACCCCAGAACAAAGAGAAGTATCTTCCTTAGTCGGAACCACAGGCTCTTTCGTCTATGAGACAGAAGCAATATGGGTCATAAGGCAGTACATACGATTTTGCCAATTTATTAAAGCATCTGTGCTGTCCACACAAGTGCCACAGGCATCTTTCCATACAGGGGACACTGCCATTGATAAAAGTGGCCTCCCATCTGCATTGGTTAAAATAATTGAGATAGTCCTTTAAGTTTTCAGCTGTACTAGAGGGATCATTTTAATTCTTAAAAGGCAATATTCCTGTTGATCTGTTATGCTGGCCCCTGGGTAAGACTACGGCAGAAACACAAAGCCTCAGAAAGTACCCCACCTGATATCAACCCCCCGCTTCCACCTCATCCCGGCAGAGTGGCTTCTCTGGGTCCCCAAGCCTCACTGCTGCTAAACTGCTTTGATCCAGCTCAGGGCTAGGTTACACATTAGCTGTTCGTGGGAAGCAGGAAGTGCTTACGCCCAGAACATCAGCAGAACCTGTCCAACCAGGTCCCAGAGACTACAGAGGCTGAAAATGAGACCAACCCTTGGACCCATCCCACGGAATCCCTATCAGGAGGATTGGTGCCTTAGCTCTCAAGACTCTTCTCAGTGCTCTTTAAAAAGTGTCTCTACCCTTTTCAAACCTGTAGTCTGGTGCTAGCCTCTACATTTAAAAAGAAAGAAGGGGAGAGAGGGAGAAAGTGGAAGGGGGGAGAGGGGAGAGGGAGAGAGGAGAAAAGGAGAAAGGGGAAGAGAAAGAGGGGGGAGATAAAGGGCTCTAAGATGTATCAACTTATATTTATTGCTGTCATCCAAGAAGTTAAAACTGAGGCATTAAAACAGGGGCTGTCATAGAGGACTTGACTAGCTCACACAGGGCCCTCAGTTCTAGCACCACTCACACCCAGGGCTGAGTTCAAAGCCAGTGCGTATCACACTTTTGTTTGTTTTTTGTTTCTTCTTGGTAAGTTCTTTTAATGTTAAAGAGTTGGTGATTTCCAGCTTATGTAAGCTGTTTCAAAATATAAAGAAAAAAAAAAGCTCATGAATAGAGCATGAAATCCTGGTCTGATCCTTATGGAAAATGGGCTATTGGTTTCACTGTGTGGAGGAAGCACCACTTTAAAATACATGAAAATGATGAAAATGGTGTTTGCATGCAGCCGTGGGTTTTCCATGATTTGCCACATGTTTAGTCTGAGGATACTATCAGGTTTGTCTGTCCATTCACTTACTCACTAGCGGGCACTGATCGAGTTTTAGTTTAGGGACACTGAATGGAGCTGTCAGGAACACTTGAGTCTCGGTGTGGGTATGCTTTCTCTCTCCTGAGGTGTAAGATCCCAGCAACTGAATGCCTTCCACAGGATAAAAGATAAGTGAACAGACTGTGGGAGAGGCACAGCGTGAAGAATATTTCCAGTGCTCCAAAATTCCCTCATAGCCCTCAGTCAGTCAGTCTCCCTCTGACCTCAGTGCCAGCATCAATGTTCTGCTTTTCTGTCCTACAGTTTTGCCTTTTCCAGACTTTCAGATAAATAATAATAATGTTTATTTTGTGGCCATCTTACTAAGTTGGGTCCATCTCTGCTGTTACATGGACATGTCAGCAATCCGATGTATGTTTTAAAACTTACCTTAGGTGTGATTTAGAAACCTCCCAGAAATACGTAATTGGTCCAGTGAGACTTAGACTGACACACTGAGTGAGTAATGCTGACTGAGTGACACAGAGGATGCTAAGTGAGACAGCAGTTCCCCAGGTGCACCGCAGGCTCATGTGTCCCCGAGATCCTGAAGAGGGCCAGAGAGAGCACTGACTTTCCTAACACTGTGCCCCGTTCTTTCCTAGCTAAGTACGTATAGTGGAAGTTTCTAGATGCTGCACCTTATGTGCTATTGGTAAGGCTGAAAGCACTAGACAGCAGGCCCCACCTGGCTTCGGAGCAGTCTGACTTTTTAGATAGTTGTGAAGACATGGAGCCAATGATACGATTCAGTAAACAAAGTGGTTGCTGCCATGCCTAAAGACCTTAATTTGATCCCTTGAACCACGCAGAAAAAGAGAACCACTTCAAGTTGTTCTCTGAGTTCCCATGTGTGTTCAAAAAATAGATAAATGTAATTTTAAAAAAGAAATCTGTGAAAATATGAATCTCCTCACTGAAAGTGCTTATGTTAGAAAATAAAGATTTTTTTATAACTAATGCTACTTAGAGTAACATGCAATGAGCTTATGATTTTTCAAGGACTTTTTTTTTTTTTCTGGAAGTACACTGTAGCTGTCTTCAGACATACCAGAAGAGGGCATCCAATGTCATTACAGATGGCTGTGAGCCACCATGTGGTTGCTGGGATTTGAACTCGGGACCTCTGGAAGAGCAGTCAGTGTTCCTAACCCCTGAGTCATCGTGCCAGCTGTTGTTCCACCCCCACTTGCTCCGGCCCAAAGTTTTACCCACTTATTATATTTAAGTACACTGTAGCTGTCTTCAGTCACACCAGAAGAAGGCAACAGATCTCATTACAGATGGTTGTGAGTAACCATGTGGTTGCTGGGATTTGAACTCAGGACCTCCAAAAGAGCAGTCAGTGCTCTTAACCGAGGAGCCATCTCTCCAGCTTATGATTTTTAATGTATAAATTAATATACTTTCCTGGGTGTTAGGATTACAGCCATAAACCATAATGATCAGAAATTCCTGGCCGGGCGGTGGTGGCGCACGCCTGTAATCCCAGCCCTTGGGAGGCAGAGGCAGGCGGATCTCTGAGTTCGAGGCCAGTCTGGTCTACAGAGTGAGTTCCAGGACAGCCAGGGCTACACAGAGAAACCCTGTCTCAAAAAAAAAAAAAAAAAAAAAAAAAGAAAGAAAGAAAGAAAGAAAGAAAGAAAAAGAAAAAGAAAAAAGAAAAAAGAAATTCCTTTAGCTATAATTTTAATCATTGCCAGTACTGCTAATCACAGTGAGTCTCTATGGTGAGCAGTATGTCCTTAACAGATGGAAAGAAATGAAGGCTCAGGACTTCAGCACTAAGGGAATACATCTCTTCCTTCAAGACTCTGAATGGGACCTGGAATCCTCTTAGAGGTCCATGTCTCTCTAAATTTCATATACCCAAGTTCACAATTTTTTCCCATAAACTATATAACCATTCAATGTGTTCTTATTTTTGTCTTTTGTTTGTTTTAGATTTTTAAAATTTATTTACTTAGTATGTGAGTACACTGTAGATGTCTTCAGGCACACTAGAAGAGGGCATCGGATCCCATTACAGATGGTTGTGTGCTACTGTGTGGTTGCTGGGAATTGAACTCAGGACCTCTGGAAGATTTTAAGCAGGTATTTTGCCATGAGCCATGCTCCTAGTCCTAAAACCTTTTCTCCTTTTTGTTGTGCTGTGGACCCCAGGCTAGCTTTGAATCTGTGATCACTCTAGTTCCATCTCCAAAGTGTGGGCATCATGGGCTTGTGCTATTCTGGTAGTGTCAACTGTCAACTTGATAGAATGTAGAATCATGCCTCTAGTTTGCCTTGGGGGATTACCTTGATTGCGGTAGGAAGAACTGTGTTGATTGGTTTTTTGTCACAAACTCAAATCATTTTAGGAGGGTGAACCTTACTTGAGAAGAGGCCTCTATCAGATTGTGGTATTTTTTTTAACTTAATGATTGATGCGAGAAGGTCCACCACGCTGTGGGTGGTACCACCCCTGAGCAGGTAGTCCTGAGTTGTATAAGAAAGCAAGTAAAGCAAGCCATAAGGGGAAGGCCACTAAGGAACAGCCCTCCAAGGCCTCTGCTTTAGTTCTTGCCTCCAGGTTCCTTCCCTGACTGATCTCAATGATGGACTGTGATGGGGGAAATGTAAGCAAAGTAAAACAAACCTTTTTGCTTTAGCTTATGGTGTTCAGCATAGTAATAGAAAGCAAACTAATAGACTGAGTCAGTGCAGATGGAACCGTTCCCTGCATGGGAACCTGGACTGTATGAATGAAGAAGGGAAACTGAGCAGCATTATGTATCACTCTCTCTGCTCCTTGACTGTAGATGCAATGTGACCAGCTGCCTTGAATCCCCCAACATGAAGGAGTATACCCTTGAACTGTAGCCAGAACAAACCCTTTGTCACCTACATTGTTTTTTTTCAGTAACTACCATGCCTGGTAATCACTTTTCATTAGACACATTTATTAGTAACTTTTAAAAAAGCATATAATTTCATAACATACATGCTTCCCAAATTATATACAAGTATGACCTGTCTGCATGTTTAGGTGGGTTAATTATGAAATATGAATGTAATTAGAAGCCTAATAGTTCCTTCCCGGGCATAATGACTATGTATTGGATGGTCCACTTGGTCCACTATGTATTCCTGGTCTCCTGGAGAGACCTCCAGCTGCAAGCCCCTGCCTCACACCTGATTTGCTCTAGTGTTATACTCTATTGTGTAGCCAGAGAAACCTTTTTACCACGTGACTGGTCACGCAGATGCCCTGCTGAGCATCTCTGAGACCTGTGCTGATGCTCCATTCAGCACACACTCACTGGCCTCAACCCTCCAGATCCTTCAGTTCCTCACACACCCTGTGTTTCCCCACCTGGAGCTTCCAGCCCTGACCTCAGCCATGTCTGCCTCACTGACACTTCTGCAGTCTTCCTGGGACTCCAGTCTAATCTGATATTTCTTTCCTCACCACAGTCTATAAGGGAATAGTTGAATATATATTTTCTATGTGTCTTTCCATGATATATAATGTTGTTGCCACTGTCACCAGCACCTAGCAGGGTGTTCAAGAAATACTGCTTATAAAACTAATAACTTAACAAAGGCAGAAAAGTCTACAGTTTCTACCAAGAATCTTCTGATTAGTTAGAAAATGAATTCAGCAGGATAATATTTTTTTGGGGGGTGGTGCTGTGAATCAAACCCAGGACCTACAGGTTGCTAGGTCACTACTCTACCACCGAGCTACAAATACCTCCAGCCCTAGAGAACAAGCTCATATAACAGCTTGTACCAGCAATATATTTTCAAGGAAAGTAATAATCTATAAAAGTTTGCAAGATGTAGATAAAATAAATATTATGTAGCATATGTATCAAAGGAAAGTGTCACATAAAAATTTTCATTTTCATCCATAAACAGTTTAACATAAACATTTAATGTTAATAGCTAATGAAGGTAAAAGGTGGTCCATTAAAGATTCCAGGTGAACAGCTGAAATCTTTATGACCTTGTCACAATCACCTTCACAACTGTGTTAAATTGTAAATATTCATGCTCTGACTCACCGAATTTCAAATTACCCAAAGTAACAAGTCACTTTTTGAAAAGGAACAGATTGAACTCTAGAAAATTGCTAATAATAGCAAAAAGTACCGAGAAAAGCCAAATCTGTAGAAAGTTGATTAAATAAATGATGAATTCATGTATTATGAAAATGCTGGGTATATATCATACAGGTTCTTCACAGAGAGAAGTATAATTATTCTTTTAAAACTTCCCTGATGTCATGATGGGCAGCCACATGTTCCTCTTATCCCTTCAACGGCCACTTCGTACATGCGCAATGGTGTTGTGAAGGCAGGGTAACAATCCTGTATCACCTCCAGTCTACATTTAATTCCCTTCTTTTGCTTCTGCATAAGCAGTCTGGACCTGTACACTCGTCATCATAGGGGTCAAAACACAGCAAGAGGCAGGAGAAGGCCACACAGCAGAAAATCCCACACAGAGCAAGTATTATCAGGAGTAGGCAAGAGTCTTGGCAAAGCACACAGGGTGGCATTCATGCCACATGTGGTCCCCTTGTTCACAACAGATCACTCCTACTCCTTTGTATCTTTCAGTCAGACAGCAGTATGGCAACCCAGGGAGACCAGGGTCAAACAAGGAAGACATGTGCTATATAAATGTTAAAAACAATGTCGTCCCTATATGAGGACTTGAACCAAAATACTGCATACAGTGTGGCAAAGTTACAATTCATAAATAAAATCATGTGCAGTGCTGCATACAGTGGTACATGCCTGTAACACCAGCACTGGGGAAAACTTGGGCAAGAACAGCTTGAGTTTAAGGCCATCCTGGGCTATATTTCAAGACCCTTTCCAAAAATAAACACCAAAATCTTATATAGAAATGCAAATTAGGCTTGTGTGTACAGAGATTAAAGCATCCAAATGTAACTAAGAATGTGACTGTTGCCCAGGGATAGAGAACTTGTAGCTATTTGTTTTCTACTTTATACCTTCCTATAATATCTGAAAACACATTTTTAACAATGTACATAGTCACTTTCATAATCAGAAAAACCTAAATGTTTTGAAAGAACATCGATTTCCATATGCTATTTTTTTAAAATAAAATTATTTTTACACAAGTAATTTCTTCTTTTCTTTTTAGTTTTTCCAAGACAGGGTTTCGCTGCGTAGTCTTGGTTGTCCTGGAACTTGCTCTGTAGATCAGGCTAGTCTCAAACTCACAGAAATTTGCCTGCCTCTGCCTCCCAAGTACTGGGATTAAAGGTGTGTCTCTGTGTGTGTGTGTGTGTGTGTGTATCATCACCGTTAGTTACACAAATAATTTTTGATGCAAAAATAAATTCTTGATATATTGCTAAGTGAAAAACACTGTAAGATGGTATATATATTCAATAGGATATTCCTCTGGCTGTGAGTAAAATGCCTGCAGTCCAAAAATGGAGATCTGAATTTGATCCTCAGAACCCACATCAAAAAGTTACAGTGTAATGGCATGCATTTATAATCTCAGTGCTAGTGAGTCAAACACTTCCAGATCCCTGGGGCTTGACCGTCATCCTAGCCTAATCAGAGCACTTCAGGCCAATGAAAAAGCTCTGTCTCAAAACAATAAGGTGGACAGCTCCTGAGGAACAACACTCACAGCATACACACACAAACACACTCGTGCACACACACACACATGAGCATGAGCATACACTAAATATACAAAAACATACACTAAATACTTGAACAGAAAACTTTACATACAAGTTTAAAGATGGTAGGTTTAATTGTTCCTTCCACTAAAATAACAGTACAAGATTTAAAGCTATAAAACCGTAAGTACCAGTAATGAGAGAAGAGGCATCAAGTACATTTGGAAACTACAGAATAGAAGGACTCCAGGGAATTAAGCCAACACACCTAAAAGGCCCTGAATCAGCATGTGAGCACAAGTGCTGGTGGCATGAGGTTTGCAAAAGTTACTCAGGTTGAGATAGGAATCATAACAATTTCACACCACATACACACAGACAGGCACACACAGACAGACAGACACACCCAATTCCTATTTCATAGAAGACAGTGAAGTCACAGTCCTCATCTATCAGAACACTAAGCTTATTAATTCAAGAGGGTAAAATAAAAGGTTTGAAACATAGTTCTAAACATGCTAAAAACAGAAATTATGTCAGCTGTGAGTTAAGAGGCTAGGAGGGGCATGATGGAAGAGGGGCATGTTGTGGGGAGTCTGAAGGTAGCAGGAGTAGGGAGTTGAAGTATAGACACTGTAAAAGAGCTGGGTAGTAATGAATGGTTCATGCCTTTAATCCCAGCACTTGGAAGGCAGAGGCAGGAGGATTTCTGAGGACAGCCTGGACTGAAAGCAAGTTCTAGGACACCCATAGCTACAGAGAAACCCTGTCTCAAAAAAACAAAACAACAACAACAACAAACAAAAGAAGTGAAGATAAACAACAAAAAATATACTATGAAAATGTCAAAAAATAAAAAATATTATTCTAAATTTAAAAAAAAAAAAGCAAGCCTGGCAGTGGTGGCGCACGCCTTTAATCCCAGCACTTGGGAAGCAGAGGCAGGCGGATCTCTGAGTTCGAGGCCAGCCTGGTCTACAGAGTGAGTTCCAGGACAGTCAGGGCTACACAGAGAAACCCTATCTGGAAAAAAAAAAACAATAAATAAATAAATAAATAAATAAATAAATTTTAAAGTATGAAAATAAATGTTATATACAAATATCTTTCTACACATATTATTTCTTAGCAAAGTTTATTTTAATAAAATTTCATTTAGTGTCTGTACTTGATAGTGTATACTTCTATATTACTACTGTGAAATACAGCTTGTATTGTTACTCAACTATGCAAAATATAAAGGTGCAAAGTGAATTGTGTAAGAAGCTTCACAGACCTAAAAGAACTGCACTATGAGCCAGCTTGTCAGATACTAAGCAAGGAGAAAAAGAGATCTAGGGAGTGGCGATCACAGGGCAAGAAGGTCCCACCAAGCTAAACCTCCTGTTTGTGCTGGCAGAGGCAGGCAGATCTCTGAATTCATTTGCAATGTTAAAAATGTTGTCCCTTTCCAAGAAGCTGGGGCGGGGGCTGGGGTTATGGAATAGTGATCATGGGGATAATCAAAAGGGAACCAAGAGTAAATGACTGAATTGCTAAGTAAATAGAAGACTGGGCCTTGCTCTGCACGAGTTGAGCTATCTGAGGAGCTGTCTAGCGATCTCCAGAGAAGACTGTCTTGAGCAGAACACAGGCTGTCAGCTTGAACCCCAAAACTGACTGAGTCACTTTTTTTTCTCCACTCTCAAACACCCTTTATCTCAGGAACGCCTCCTCCAAGCCCAGGCTGGACCTTGCACTTGAGCTGCCTATCGTCTCCTCAGTGCTGGAGTTACAAATGTGGGCCCTCACACCCAGCTCTGGTTCTGTGGGAATGAATGAATGAATGAATGAATGAAAAAAAGTGGACTGTCAGCCATGGTCTTCACTACCTGGTGCCTCTTAGATACTTGAAAAGTATTTATGTAAATGAAATTCAAGTAAAGAAACAGGACTTTACAATTCTTTTCACCTCAGTATAAAATATTATTCTAAATGTTCTAGATGTTATGGGAAGGAGTAGTCCAAGAACTGGGAGGATAAATCAGCCAGTAAAGTGTTTGCCTTTTAAACATGAGAAGCCTCTGTTTAATGTTTGGCTGTGGGTCTCTGCATTTGTTTTGGTCAACTGCTGGGTGGAGCCTCTCAGGACAGTTACACTAGCTAGGTTCCTGTCTACAAGTATAACAGAGTATCATTAATAGTGTCAGGTATTGGTTCTTGGGATGGGTCTCAAGTTGGGCCAGTTATTGGTTGGCGTTCCCTACATTCCACTTTTTACTACAACACTGGTTGGCAAAACTGGCGTCTTTGATCAAAATCTAACTTTACATGTTGTAGATGTAAACGACACTTATCAATAAAACATTAGACACAAAAGGCACCTTTAGAATACTAGCATCTGCACTGGGTTGCCCACTTGAGAATCTCTATACCTTGGTCTTCCTTGTGATGAGAATGGAGCACAAAGAGTTCCCTTCCATTGTGCAGAAGTAAGGCCTGGAAGCAGGAAGACTGACCCACTTCCCATCAAGGCCAGTCTAGGACCACTGAAATTGCTCTATTTTTTTTTTTTAAAGATTTATTTACTTGTTTTATATGTATGAATATAGATGACCGTGAGCCATCATGTGGCTGCTGAGAATTGAACTTAGGACCCCCACTCGCTCCGGCCCCACTTGCTCCCCGTAATTCGCTGTAGCTGTCTTCAGACACACCAGAAGAGGGCGTCAAATCTCATCATGGATGGTTGTGAGCCACCTTGTGGTTGCTGGGATCTGAACTTAGGACCTTCGGAAGAGCAGTCAGTGCTCTTAACGACTGAGCCATCTTGCCAGCCCCCTGAAATAGCTCTTGAAATCACTGTTGTGCTTGTTTTTATCTAAATAAAACAGTTGGGTGTGGTGCCTCATGCCTGTAATCCCAGCACTTGGGAGGCTGGAGCAGGGGGAATCCTAGAAGTTCAAGGTCTGCCCAAACTACAGAGAGAGTTCCAAGCCAGTCTGAGATACAGAGTAACTCTTTGTCTCTAAATAAATAAAGAAGGAGGAGGAAGGGAGGGAGAGAGGAAGGGAGGGAGGGAGGGAGGGAGGGAGGGAGGGAGGGAAGGAGGGAGGAAGAATAACAGAATTTTATAAGGTGTAGACTGACTAGGAACTTGTTCCCATAGGACAGAGTTTGTGACATTTTTTGTTACCCAAACACAGGTACTCAGTAAAGATTACATGTTAAAATACAAATTAAATAACTAAGTTCCACTTTTACTGTTACTGTAGTTGTTTGAGACAGAGTCTTGCTGTGTAGACTCCTCCCAAGCTGACTAAGAATTCCCTATGTGGACCAGGATGGCCTCAAATTTGTACCATCTTTTCTGCCTCTGATCTCTTGAATACTGGGGATTACAGGTGTGAGCTGCCATGCTTGGTTGTTTACTGTATTACCAGCAAAGCATAAGGAAAACTAACAATACCAAAATGGCCACAATAGTGAACATAGGAGGCTGAGACACTAAAATTTCAAAAGCCCTTAATTTCAAAAATATGCTGGGCTATGAAGCAATAATACTGGAATTGTTGGGAACCATGAGAGCCCTGAGATAAAACATCTTGCCCCAGCTAATTGAGAACCCTGAGATTAACATCCTGCCTGACAATCACAAGGATCCGGCTTGGCCCTGGGAAACAAACATTCACGGAAATCCACCCCCTCCTCACCTGTCACCCCGGAGCTCAACCCCAGAAGATTTTGTAACCTTCCATCTCCCTCCTTCCTCTCCCCCTCCCCTTGTAAACTTCCTTCTCCCTCCTTCCTCTCCCCCTCCCTCCAAGATTTTTGCTTTAAATATGCTCTCCTCAACCAAGTAAACGGCTCTTGACAAGCAATGCTTCCTTGAGTCCTGTCGTCTCCTCTCACCCATTCTTTATTCACAGGTTGTGACCCTCCTCGTTCCCCCGAATAATGTGACCTGCAGACCAGGTCATGGAATTATTCTCAGAATAAAAGATTATTGACAATATCAAAAAGTTAACATTCTCCCACCATCAGGGGAGAGCTATCCTTGGACCCAGCATTCTACAATGAAGAACTGACCAAGGGGCTGAAGAGATGGCTCATCAGCTAAAGAGCACTCACTAGCTTCTCTTCCAGGTCCTATTCTCAGCACTCACGTGGCAGCTCCCAATCACCCACAACTTGAGTTAAATGGGCTCAAACACTTTAAATGGCCTCTAAGGCACCAGATATGCACTGGTGCATACACAGACACACAGGCAAAACACTCATGCATATATAATGAAAACAATAATAAAAGAACTGATTAAACAAGAAACTAGGGATTGAAGGCTTGCCTCAAATAGGTATAACCCTGAGTACAATCCTTGGCAATGTATAAACTGGTACAGTAGGTACATCTATAATTCCAGCACTGGAAATGTAGAGACAGGAGGAGCTCTAGAGTTCACTGTCTGGCCAGTCTACCACAATCCATGAACTCTTATACATTGAGACTACGCAATGCCCAAAATTGACCTGTAAGTCCCACCTGCCCAGAAATCAGGTAACTTCCTGGAATGCCAGGAACAGTAGTTCTTAGGAATGACAAAGCCTTGTGGGAAAGTACAGTGGCCTATAGGTTTGTCCTTTTAAGTCCCTGCAACACTTGGCTCCAGGCCATTCTCAGCTGCGAAATTCTGGGAATTCTCAGTTGGGGAATGGCCCGGACCAAAGTCCACCTCTTCTTGGTCAGTAAAAACTTGCCTTAAATTTGTACCAAAATGGTGGAATTAGGTTTTTTGGTGAAGTGCGGGATTAACAACTACTTCAAGAAAGTATAGTGTGGGACTAGCAAAGCTGCTCAGTGCCACCAAGCCAAAGTACTTAAATTCAATCCCAGATAAACACATGGTAGAAGGAGAGAACAGACTCCATGGGTCCTCTGGTTTCTAAAGGCATGCCATGGCACAGACCTCCACCCACCCATAAAATAAATAAATATGAAAAAAGAAGATGGAAAGCAACTGAGGAAGACACTGACATGGGCCTCTGGCCTAGCAAGCACATAATATGCATGTACCTTGGCATGCACACACACACATAAAAGCTCAGATGTTCCCTGCCTGTCCAGAGGGTTCAAGGCCAGCATAAATACATGAGACCACGCCATAAAACAAAACATAACAAAAAACCTCACCAAACACAGTCACCCCTACATGACAGGAGGCTGTAAATTTTGCACAAGAATCTTCTAGGGAAAACAGTATATAAATGCAGGAAAAAATGGTAAGTTGTAAAAAACATGAAATGAAAACTAAAATTCACCTCCCATCACATGATGCTAAACAAGATGATACTAACATCCTGGTATAGCAGTACTATGTTTTTTAAAGCTCAATGTCCTATTACTTTTTATAAAGTTGGGCTCTACAATGAAAATGGATAGTAGGGCATACCAAACTAGCCGCCCCCCCTCTACTGTATACAACTGGTGATACATACAGGCTACCTGGTGGAGAATTCCTAGCCCATCTGGAAGCACAAAGGACCCAAGTAAGTGGTTCTTATCAGTGTCACCCCAGGTAACAGCACCTGTTTCTTGTATTGACTGGATACAACAGCAAGTGTTTCCTAATTCATATGAAATTATACTCTAGCTATGCCTGTAAATTCTGCACTCAGGAGGTGGAGGCAAGAAGGCCAAAAGTTGTAAGTCATTCTGGGTGCTTTACAGCAAGGAATTTATCTCAATGTGCCCCAGACACAAAGACACAGACACAAAGACACAGACACACACACAACACTCTTTTCTCTCTCCCTTCCTCCCTCTCTCCAGTCTCTCCCTACCCTGCATATATAAATGTACACATAGTCGCACAGATGCTCATTTTTTGTTTTTAAGTAACTGATAAAATTTTAAAGATAGCTTATATAGCCTTAAAAAGAAATCGGGCTGGAGAGATGGCTCAGAGGTTAAGAGCACTGGCTGCTCTTCCAGAGGTCCTGAGTTCAATTCCCAGCAACCTCATGGTAGCTCATAACCATCCATAACCACACCCTCTTCTGATGCATAGGCATAATGCATGTAGAACACTGTATACTAAATAAATAAATCTTTTTTTAAAAAAAGCAATCCTGGGCTGGAGAGATGGCTCACTGACTGCTCTTCCAGAGGTCCTGAGTTCAAATCCCAGCAACCACATAGTAGCTCACAACCATCTGTAATGGGATCTGATGCCACACATACACACACACACACATCTACACACACATGTATACATATGTATATATATGTGTGTGCATATGTGTATATATATATATACACACATATATAAAATAAATCTTAAAAAAAAAAACAAGGCAATCCTAATGCCAGGCAGTAGTGGCTCACGCCTTTAATCCCAGCACTTGGGAGGCAGAGGCAGGTGGATTTCTGAGTTAGAGGCTAGCCTGGTCTACAGAGTGAGTTCCAGGACAGCCAGGGCTATACAGAGAAACCGTCTCGAAAAACAAAACAAAACAAAACAAAACACAACAAAACAAAACAAAAACAAAAACGAAGCAATCCTAACTGTAGCAGAACTTCAGCAGACCCATTTTATCTGGCATGACTTCTGGAGTGACAGCACCTAGGCAGTGAAGTCGTCTTTTGTCAGTGATTGTTATCTAAGGTATTATGGGGTTGCTCCTCTGAAGGATTCTCAGAGCCTTTGCTTAACTTAGTCCCTAGACATAGCTGGCACACCAGAGAATTACTTTGATGGTGGCTCCTTCTAAGAAGTTCCCTAGATAAGAAAAGAGGTTCTGGTATGCAGAAATTGATTTGCTAAAAGGTGCCCTTTGTGTAACAAGGAAAAGCAAGAGCTTCTAGTTAGAAGTCTGCCAGCATTCAGTCCTTGACAGCAACCCTTGCTGCCAGCAAGACCTAAACACGTCCTGCAGTGTCTCAATGATCCATAGTCCCAAATAACCTAGAAAACCAACAAAGAACTCATCTGACTACTAATAGTACTATAAATACTGTCACCCCTGGGCCCAGAAATAACTGTTTTTATTAAGTACTGATTCCAGAGTTTTCCTATATAAGCACACATGCTCTAAATAAACCCACCCTCTTAAACATAAAGGGTGCAAGCTACATAGTATAAATATTTTCTTCCTTGTTTTTTTTTCATTCTACATCATTATCCAGGAATTTTCTATATCAATTCGTATCGTTCTTGCTCCTCCTACCTCAAGAGAACAACCAAACACTGAAAAAGCATTCTCCCACTCTGAACAATCAGGTTGGTTCAAGCAAATTCCACCACAATGAATCACTCTATGATTCATATATGCAGTTTTCTGCACGAAGGTATAGGATGGTCCTAAAAGGAAACTCTTAGATCAAAATCTTCATCTGTAATTACTAAGTAATCACCCTCCCATATCCTTGCTTCCCTCAAAAGCAAGGCAGTTGCCAAAGATGAAATGTTGTCAGTCTGATGGGTGGAAAAGGCCATCTTGGTGTACTCTGGGCGTTCTGTAATTAAGAGTCAAAAGTAAAGCTAGGGGTGTAGTTCTCTGGTAGAGCAATTGCCTATCTACTTTTGAGACTCTGGGTTGGATCCCCAGCATGAGTGGTGGGAGTATTTAGCAGGGAGAAGAAACAAAATGTACTTGAGTGTCCTTTCAGATGCTGAGGAGATTTTGTTTTTTAATTAGGTCCTTCTCACAATACAGAATCCATTGCAATTTGATCTCCGTTCTTCTCAGTTACTAGAAGCTTTAAAAAATTAAGAGATTTATTTATTTTACTTTATGAGAGCCTTGCCAGCATGTATCATATGCATGTTTCGTGCCCTTGTAGGTCAGAAGTGGGAATCAGATCCCCTGGAACTGTTCTTAACTGCCAAACCATCTATCCCAATTCTTGGAAGCTCTTTTTTAGAGTGGTTAGCTCCTTGTAACTATTCATTTTTTATGATTCCATGCATGACATAAGTGTCCTTATGTTTAAAGTCCAGTTAAGTGGAACATGTTAACCCACACTTACAATCCCAGCACTTGGGAGGCTGAAGCAGAAGGATCACAAGTTCAAAAGTGTGCACCACCTCCCCTTTACCCCTCAAAAAGTGAAAAGTAAAACACATGTAAACATGAATGCTTTGAGGTACCTGGCTTAATGCAGCCACAAAGGAGAAGAGCTGGGGTGAGTTTGCACCTTTCCTCAGGCAGGGACGTGGGCTCTAGTTTGTAGTTAGGGGGACTTCCTCACAAAGCCTGTGAACATGTTTTACGGTGCCATTCCTGAAACTGCTTTAGCTTCTGAAACAGCTTGGATAGGATCCATAGGAAAAAAACAGGTCAGTGTTCTCACTTGAAATATATTAATTAGTGTATATATCACAACATCATAATGAAGACTGCTATGCTGTTTAATGAACATATATTAATAACATTTTCATAGTTAAAAAGGCCTCTCATATCAAGATTACCAAAAACTTTCATCCATCTTTTTTTCCAGTATTTTTTAACTTAACTCTGATCCATTTGTACATTAAAAAACAAGCAGGGCTAGTGAGATGGCTCAGTGGGTAAGAGCACTGACTGCTCTTCCGAAGGTCCTGAGTTCAAATCCCGCAACCACATGGTGGCTCACAAACATTCATAATGAGATCTGATGCCCTCTTCTGGCATGTCTGAAGACAGCTACAGTGTACTTACAAATAAATAACAACAACAACAACAACAACAAGCAAACAAACCAGGGTCCCACTGTGTAGTCCTGGCTGTCCTGAAAACCACTTAGCCTGACTTAGCCTCTTAAGTGTGATTAAGGGCAAGGGCCAACAAACCCAAAGCATTGTACTTTTGATGCTTGGTACACTGAGCAAGATGCAGATTCAAATATTTTATTTCAAATTTATATCTGCCTCTCAAAGAATTAATAAAAATCAAGAAGCGCTGGGCAGTGGTGTCTCACGCCTTTAATCCCAGCACTTGGGAGGCAGAGGCAGGTGGATTTCTGAGTTCAAGGCCAGCCTGGTCTACAGAGTGAGTTCCAGGACAGCCAGAGCTATACAGAGAAACCCTGTCTCGAAAAACCAAAAAAAAAAAAAAAAAAAAAAAAAAAAAAAAAAAAAAAAAAAAAAAAGAAAAAAGAAAGAAAGAAAAGAAAAAAAATCAAAGAAGCAAATCCAAAGCAAAAGAAACAAACAAACAAACAACAAAACCAAACTACTAAATGAATGAATCCAAGGCTGCAGGAGCACCCAAATGGTAGACTGCATGACTAGCATTGAACTAGCTTGCTCAAGGACAGGGGCTTGATCTCTAGAACCAGGAAAAACAGTTTACCCTTCTGGATTACTCACTCGACCTTTATCCTACACTAATTTACAGAAGGGATCTTACTGATCTCCTGTCCTGGCTCACTTCCTGTTACTCATCTGAGAGTGCTGTAGCATGGACTAGGCTTCCACCTTCCTCTGCAGTGGTTCCTGCCACTCCTGCACTTTGGAACCATACTCAGGTCCTTTGCAAGAGTAGTGCAGGCTCCTAACTGCTGAGCCATCATCATTCCAATCCTTCTATTCCTTTTTAAGGCCAATTAGTATTCCATTGCCCACATTTTGCTTACCCTTTCAACCTTAAATGAATCCTTGGGCTACTTGCATGCTTCATAAATAATATATTGGCAAGATCAAGAATGTGTTTTTTAGACCCTGTTATCTTTTTTTTTATTGTTTAATGTTTAAGATAATTATTTTCCCCTTCTCTTCCTCCCCCAACATATTCCTAAATACTTAAGTATAACCTGCTTTATCTGCATAATATTACTTGTATGCATGTTTTCAGGGATGACCATTTGGTACTGGATAGCCAACTGATTGCTCTTCTCTGGAGAAAACTATTTCTTAAGCTCTCAGCATTCCTTAGTTTCAGTAGCTCTTTGCTTAGGGCTGACGTCACATGGGCTTTTTCAATCCACATCAGTGTGTCTACCAATGTTGTTCTTGTTCAGCTCATGTAGGCAGTCATGTTGTAGACTTTACTTTCAATTCTTCTGAGTAGAATATCAGAAAGAAGAATTGCTGGTTATATGGTAATTCAATGCTTAGTTTTTGAAGGGCTATGGCACTGTTTTCCACATGGCTATGCTGTTTCACATTTCCATTCACAGTGTGCCATTCCTCCACATCCTCTCCTGGGTTTTGTTTGTTTGTTTCTAGGTTTATTTTATATTATGTGTATGAATATTTTGTTCACCTGTAGGTCTGTGTACCAAAATGCATGCCTGGTGCCAACAGAGGACAGAAGAGGGCATCACAAGTGTGCTTAACCACAGGGCAGTCTTCTCCAGCATTTCTGTTGTTATTATTATTTTTTTAATATGAGCCATCCTGATTAATTTAAAGGGGCATTTCACTGTTGTTTTGATTTGCATTTCTGTACTGATGTGTTGGAGTGATGTTTTGTGTACTGTGTAAAGTTTATCCTTGTATTATTCGAATGCTCATTTCTATACTGGCAGAGAATTGAATACAGGGCAGACTTGCCTGTCTCAACCAATGTTTTGTAAACATTCTTCTCCATTACCTTCTAATTGTCCAATGAAGAGTTGATCAGCCAATTAGCTTGGCAGAAGCAGATAGAGTGGGACTTCCCATTGGAGTGGAGGGGCTCCCAGGGAGATAAGGGGCAAGGGGCAGGGGGAACCACGAGGAGAAGTAGAGAATCTACATGGACAGAACAGGAGGATTTGCCATGAGATTATGACAAGAGAGCGGGCATGAGGACACATATGGACCAGAACGAGCCAAGGTCAGACTCAGATTAAAGATAAAGGGCCATGTGGATAGGAAATAGGCAGCCTTAAAGGGTTAGAATAGCTAAAAACCTGTCCAGCTTGGGCGTGCAGCTTGTTAATAAAAATACCAGGTCTCTCTGTTAGTTATTTGGGAGCTAGAATAGGCTAAAGAAGGCATAGAAATGCCCTATAGTTATCTGGGTACAAAGAGGGCAGAAAGAAACCTCCCAAAGAAAACCAGTTATACTGACTAGTGATACTCAGCATCAACCCATGTGTCCACGCATCCTGTACAGGTACTCGTGCACCTGGAGGTCAGAGGTCAAGGTCAGATAGCCTTTCTCAACCTCTATACACCTTACTTTTTTCTAGATAAGATTTCTCACAGAAACTGGACCTCACTGATTCAGCTGCCCACCAAGACTAGTGGTCCTCCTGTCTGTCTTCCCAGCACTGAAATTACAGGTATACATTCCTGTCCCTGGATTTTTTTTTTTAACGTAGGTTTCTGGGGATTGAACTCAGGTTGCCAGGCTTGGCAGTGCCTGTCTTTACCAACTAAACCATCTTGCCAGCCTCAATCTCTCTTTTCCTCAGTCCCCTTCTAGATAATAGAAATGTAGCTCCAAACACTTTGGACTCTCAGCCAGGATCTGAGATCTCATCCCTTAAGATCAGTACAAGGAGGCCTACCTTCTGGACAAAACCTGCTCTGGAGCCCACATCTTACATCATGTGGCAAGCTAATAATTGGGGCTCAGCGTGGTGGCACGCCCCTTAAATCCCAGCCCTTGGGAGGCATTCTTCCTTTTGTTTACAGAAGCAGTCTCAGTTACTGGCATGATGGTAACCTTGGCCTCATCCAAAAGGGACTACTTTAACAACATCATCATTTTAGTGTCTTGCCTAGCATTTGTTCTACTTAGCCAGAACGGGACCAAGCAGCCCTAGAGTTTGGGGATATGAGTTGCTCCTCTCATCTTACTTACTCCCTTTTCCATGGACTCCATTGCTTTCCCATACGCCCTGGCTAGAAGAAACACTTGTTTTTATTTCTCATTCTGTTTGTTAATGTAGTATAGCAAATACTACAAAACTGTTCTGATATGTAAACCTGGAGTTCCAGGACAGCCAGGGCTACACAGAGAAACCCTGTCTCAAAAAAACAAAACAAAACAAAACAAAAAACACCACCACCACCAAAAAAACCCAAAAAACAAAACCCAGCAACATCTGTCAGCTGTCACACGTTTGAATGTGCTCCCTCTAAGGTTCAGGTGCTGCCCATGTGAAAACATGGCCTTTATGAGATTACACCATGAGAGCTCCTCCTTCATGGACCCCACTAAGGACTTACACAGGAGACTTCAGACAGCGTTTACCAGCTTGCCTCTCTGCCTCTACCATTTGAGCACACAGCATCAAGGTGTGTGAAATCTTCAAAGTGGTGAGCTGTCAGACATTTTGCCACTGTCTTCTTGGTCTTTTCAGCCTCTAGAACCATGAGCTATAACCTTCTGTTCTTTATAGATTACCCAGTTTAAGGTGTTTTATTAAAGTAGCAGAAGATAGACTAAGGCATCTGCAAAAGAATGCAATAAACTCCTTTTGTGGAGGTTTCTGATTCTAAGTAATCACACACACCTTTAATCCCAGAACTCAGGAGATAGAGGTCAGCCTGATCTACAGAGGAAGTTACAGGGCTACACAGGGAAAACCCTGTCCCTTAACAAACAAACAAACAAACAAAATGGGGAGAAAAAAGTATAGGCCAGATAATCACTTAGGCTAAGAGGCTCAAGGTCAGTGTAAACAACACAATGAGAACCCTCAAAATAAGGGAAAAACCAAAACTAGAGAAATAGTTCAGTAAAGTGATTACTTTGTACAAGGGCATGAGTTCAGTCCCCAAAGCCCAGATTTAAAAAAAAAAAAGGGTCATGGTACAAGTTTGTAATCCTAGCACTGAAGAGAATGAGATGGATGGAGATGGTGTAGCTAGTTTACAGGGCAAGCTCAAGCCTTGTCTCAAAAAACAAAGAGGAGAATGCCTGGGGAATGACACTAGGGGTTGACCTCTGGTCTCCACATGAACATGCTGAAACATGAACATGTATGCATATATACAAAAAAACAGAGCTATGTATTTCTTACCTAGTAGAGTAAAAAACTACCTGTTCTTCAAAACTATTTTTTTTTAGCATAGAAAATGTGTTGGAGAAGTATGTTCTGAAATCTGTGATTAATGTAAAAAGACAAGGACATGATCTATGTTAGCAATGTATAACAATATTTAGCAGCAACATAACATCTGGGTATAGCCAGGCATAGGAGTACAGCATGTAGTTCCAGCTACTTGAGAAGCTAAGGCAGGAAGTTTGCAAGTTCAAGCCCTGCTTGGGTAGTGAATCCAAGGACAGTTCAAGTAATAAGTGACTCCAAGTGTCAAAAGAAAAAGAAAGTAGGCCTGGGGCTGTGGACAAGCAGTAGGGCTCTTGTCTAATATGTGCACCCCCAACACTGCACCAATGCTACCATCAGAGGGATTAGCCAAAATTCGTGTCTTCTGTGATCATCTTTTCATTTCAGAAGTCCTGGATGGGATAACAGATGGGGAAAACAATCTACAGAACTTTATTCTTACATACCAATGATGTGAATGTGTTGACTCTTAGTACACCCAGCAAGGAAGGAAGCATAGACCATGTGGAGAAATGGAAAATGAACTCAGTGCTATCAAATGGCATGCCCAGGTCTGGCCTCTACTTGGTAATGGGCTCACATCCCTGCCCACTCTTTCCATTCTACCGAAACCTTGTTTGGAATGAAAAAAGCATAGTCAGAAATGAACAAAAAAAGCACAAAGGAAACATGACCTCACTTTCTGCATAGTGTTTCAGATTACCTGACAAAGCTTACAGACACCGAAGGCCAGTGGAGTAAGACAGAGTCCTACCACAGACTAGACCAAAGTCGGATGCTTTCCTTCCAAACTCATGCAAATGCACTGTAATGTTCACTGAGCTTTAAAACAGCTTTGAGTCATAATTGACACACTGACTACATAGAGTGTATAATCTACTAAGTTTGAACTTAAATTCCATCACCAGAGTAAAAATAACCAAGAGGCCTGTCTGTGAGCCTGTTTCCAGCTCCTCTCATGCTTCCCTCTCAACCCCTCCAACTTCAAATGTCTGTGGGTCTACTTTCTGTCACTAGAGATGACTTTGAACCTATTTTTTTGTCTTCACACAGCATATTTGGGGATCCATGCTGTGTACTCACTGTTGGCCCTGTCAATTCTCATTTCTCTCTTTTAGAAACCTAATTTCACCCCTTCGCAGTGGGCAGAGAGACACCTTGGTGGTGGTGGTCTTCCATCAGTCAGGGGCAGAGACACCTTGGTGGTGGTGTTCTTACATCAGTCAGGGGCAGAGCAGATGACAGTCCTTTGTTCATCCTAGCTTGATGCTTGGCTTGATAGCCAAAGCTGTCTCATACCTAGGACTCATAAAAATCAAATCAAATAAAGTCAAATCCAGGCAGTGCAGCACATGAGGAGGAAGACATACAAAGATCTGTGGACTGCCATGCCACATATAGACCTGCCTTCCAGTTCATGGCACAGGCGGACCATAGACACCAGCTTGCTACCATGCCACACCATGCCACACAGTACAGAAGGAAGATATTGCCTAGGGGCCCACCAGCTTGTGAGTGAATATGTGATGGTCAGATGGAAGAGAAAGAGAAGTGGAGCAACTTGAGCATTATGAAGAGAGATGGAAATGGAGACTGAAGGGTGGAGAGGAGTAGCCTTTTATGAGTGGCCAGTCCCATCCTCTGTAGCCATGGTGAGGTCCTGGTCTGAGCTAACACTGAGGGCCATGTCTGAGTCCGAGGCTACATAGTGTCCGTGGCTCTATTACCACTAGAGAACATGGTGATGTCCCTGGTCAAGGCACATAGCAGAGCAAGCGCAGTTGACTGGAGTGAGCAGAGGTCCTAAAGTCAATTCCCAACAACCACATGAAGGCTCACGACTATCTGTACAGCTACAGTGTGCATTCATATACATAAAATAAATAAATCTTTTTTTAAAAAGTTCAATCATTTTTCAGCTCTGTAGTAAGCTTAAGGTAACCTAGATTACATTAATATACTGTCTTAATAAATAAAACCAAAACATTAATGAACATATATAGATAAAAGACCATGTGAAGAAAAAGGAAGGTAGTCAGTCTTCAGAAAGGAACTGTGCTAACAACTTTACCTTAGAATTCCAGCCTCCAGAATTATGAGAAAATTTTCATTTAAGTCACCCAGTTTGGCACAACTTTGCTGCAACAGCTTGAGCAAATGCACATATCTGGTAATCTTTGATAAGATGGTAGATCCTGTGAATATTCAGTGGTGGTGCTGGACATTGTTATTTTATATTATTTATTTAGAGACAAGGTTTCCCTATTTAGCTCTGGCCATCCTGAAATTCACTATGTAGAACAGGCTGGTTCAAACTTAAGAGATCCTGCCTCTGCCTCTTGTATAATGGAATTAAAAGCATACATCACACACCCCCAACCTCACCCCCCCCACACACACACTTTTTTCCCCAAGATAGGGCTTCTCTGACTGTCCTGGACCTATCTCTGTAAATCAAGCTGTCTTTGAACTCAGATCTGTCTGCTGCTGCCTCCCAAGTGCTGGTATCAAGGCTGTGTGCCACCATTGTCTAGCTTATTTTCTTATACTCTTATCAATACCACTTCGACTTGCTTGAGGACACAGATAAAAGGGTCTGACTTTTGGGGGTCTTACTTTTCATGACTAATTGGGGAACTTGGAGAAGTTTTCAGTCTAGAGCTGTTTCCTACCACTGGAGTGCAATGCTCTTGAATATTTTACCACATGCTCCATGATTTTGGTCTTGGAAGGATAGACTAATCCCGTTAATTTTTTAGAGTACTTCAGTCCTCACATGTTGATCAGTGTTCTCCTGAATACCTACAGACCTCCATGGTCTCTCTCTTTGCCCCTTGCCTCTTTTTGGTACTCAATTCTGCAGTCTCTAGACTCTCAGTTCCATATCCATGACCAAGGAGGTCCATTAGGCTCCGTGCCTCAGTTTCTCCTTTGCTGTGCTACGGCATGGAAACGCCTCAAAGAAGTCAGGTCCAGAAATCTAATATTAATCCCATTTGTCAGTCATCTCCAGAGATTACTGGCTCTTATTTCTCAGTGCCAGGTGTTTTGAAAACATTATTTCATCTGAGCATAGAGGTATACATCTCTAACCCCAGTTCTTGGGAGGTGGAGGATCAGGAGTTCAAGGCCTACCTCACTACATTGTGCTGTTAAAAAAAAAAAAAAAAAAAAAAAAAAAAAAAAAAAAAAAGGACAAATGGTGCATGTATATTCTCTCTCTCTCTCTCTCTCTCTCATGCTATTTCAGCTACTTCAAGATAAACTCAACCCCATGTGTGTCTCTAAGTAGGCTAGAGGTAGAACTTTTTGTTGTTTTGTAAAACAAGGTCTCACTAATTAATTATACCTGGCTGGCCTCAAACTGGTGATCTTGTTTCAGCTTTCTACTGCTGGGGTATGCTCCCTAACTCCTAGAGAGGTGGAAGTTCTATTTATCCTTTAAGAAGTGCTCATAATTGTTTTACAACAATACCTGCAGTGATTGGGCTGGAGAGATGGCTCAGTGGTTAAGAGCACTAATTGCTCTTCCAGAGGTCCTGAGTTCAATTCCCAGCAACCACATGGTGGCTCACACTCATCTGTCATGGGATCTGATGCCCTCTCCTGGTGTATCTGAAGACAGCAACAGTGTACTCACATACATAAAATAAATAAATCTTTAAAAAAAAAATACCTGCAGTGACAGTTAACCTTCATTGTTGACTTGATTGTATTCAGAATTACCTGGGGGTTTGAGGCATACCTCTTTAGGGTTATGAGAGAGGAGTAGCTGAGGAAGAAAGACCTATCCTGAATACGAGCAGAATCATTTCACGAGCTGGGGACCAGGATGGGTTAAAGACAAAGTAAACTGAGTATCAATATTCACCTCTCATGGCTTCCCAGTTGGCAACATGTAAAAGGCAGTTGCCACATGCTCCTGCCAACCCAGTTGCTCCCCATTGTGAAAGAATGTACCCTCTGAAACTGTGAGTTAAAATAAATCTTTCTTCCCTGACAAACTGGTCTGTCAGATATTCAGCACTACTACTGAAAAATGCAAAAAAGTAACTAAATATAGGAAACTGGTACTTCTGAGGGGGTCCTGCTGCGATAAACCTAACTATATGGCTCATAGGCTTTGAGAACAGGAATGTGGGAGGAATGTGGAAGAATTTGGAGCTGTGGCCTGGAGAAACCCTGGAGTGTTACAGGCATGAGCTGTTCTGTTGGAAAGTAGATTAGACTGCCAATGGAAAAGCAGATAAGAAAGACTATTCATCAGGTTTCAACAGGAAACAAGGATTGCTAAGGCCCAAGAATCACCAAAGGAAGAGCTCAGACTCAAATAGTATGCGAAGTCAGAGAACGTTTATTCTGCAGAAATTACCAGCATGCAGGGGTCAACCATTCATCAAAATAGTGATAACCCTAGGGGCTGATCTGATAGGCCCTCTTTTATGCAAGGCTAGGGGAGTTTTCTAGAAGAACTAGGTAACTTCTAATATGATTGTTAGGGGGAAAAGCAATGAGATTAGTACATTTTTGATTGGCTGCTATGTTCCATTATATTTGGTGAGACCTTGAAGAATTTTGGAAACCAGATCAGTTCTGGCTTTGTTATCTCATCTAGCTAGGTGTCCCAAGAGCTGATTCAGATTCAGCTCCAGACTTAGCCTCCCTAAGTCGGGGCTGTCATTGATGAAAGGCCCATTGTCAATGGTTCCTTCTGAGGAGCCCCGTCTGCTTCCCAGGGAATTGAACTTTTTATTCCCAAGGTTTTTGGATCTCTCAGATTCTATCAAGAATTCTTATTGAGACTACTTGTGTTATATTCTAGCAAAATATTGAGCTATGTTCTATATCCCGAAATTTTGAGAGAGGCTAGAAGGTAATATGTTTTCCACAGGTACTTTCAAAACTGTATCCAGTCTACAGCATGTTTACTAAGCTCTGTCTTTACAGTGTGATTGCAGAAGTGGAGCAAAGAGATGTGTAAAACATATAGTTTTGTGGACAGAGGATCTTGAGCAAGTTTTAAAGTTCAGACAAACTCGTTGAAACACTTTGACATCTGGTTCAATTAAAGAGTGATCATACTCTGAACTGGGACAATAGAAAAGATACCATGAACCCTAGTTACGATCCAAAGTGGCTGGGCTACATCTCAAGCCAGAAGCACAACTTAGAGTCATCTATGGTGCTAGTTTTTAAAAGCATGCAAAATACAAGTGTTGTGGAATCCTGAGGATTTATGTCACATGGCAATGTGTGGCAGAGTAGATATCCCTGAATGGAGCTACTGAGTGGGCTATTTGTAAAGCTGTGAATGTGAAGCCTAAACTACAATACAGACAGACCCCAAGATGTAGATGCTAGGAATGTGGATTATCACCAAGGAAAGCTGTGCGCACTACATGGAGTCAGCTCATGATAGATGCCATGTATGTCAGAGGTAGAGAGCTAGAGGGTCATGGATATGCAAGCCTTTTGTAGACAAGATGATGGCACCATGAGCCTTAAATACTGAAACTTGAACTACAAAATTTGATGTTTTCACTGATGGACTTTGGTCGTGCTCTGGTCTTGTATTTCTTTGCTATGATCCCTCCCTTTTAGGAATGGAAAGGTTTACTCTGTGCCACTATATATTGGACATATGTAACATTTTAAAAAAATTTATAGTGGCTCAAGTTCAGAGAATGCTTTGAGTCAAAGCATCAATTCAGAGAGGAGAATTTGAACTTAACCTTCTGAATAATGTTTGAAGGTACTCTTAATTAGATAAATGACATTTTGTATTATGAGACAGACAAGAGTGGGGTCTTCTTGGGGGTGGGGCGAGTGGGAATGTGAAGGGAGGGGATAAAGTATTACAGATTCAAGTAATGTGTTTGAAAATTGACAAAGAACACACTTGTGATGATTAACCTTCAATATCATATTTAGAACCTCCAAGGAGACTGAAGCATATACCTCAGAGTATCTGTGAGAATGTCTCAGAGCAAATAAACTGAGAAAGAAAGACCTGATCTGAGTAAGGGACCATCCCATGGGCCAGAGACTTGGATGGAATCTACACATAAAACAGCTACCACATTAGCTATGAGCAGCTCCACCCACCATGCCTGCCCTTCCCTCTTCAGACTATGAGCCAAAATAAACCCCTTTCCTTAAGTTGTCCTGTCTGATGTTCTGCTGCAGCAAAGAGTAGAGTAACTACCATTCCATTACTGTAGTCACCAAACAATTGAAGTGTTCTGGATTGGATCTTATTACAACATACTTTCCTAGAAGGAACAAAAGATTAGAGCCATTAATAAAGATTAATTTCCCCAACACTAGTAGCTAGATTAAATACTTCTTATTTTTTAGGAGGAAATCTTAACCTTCAAAATTTCATTCAACACAGTTGGTACAAGAAGCAATTGTACTGCACAGCTGTAAACTTCAAGGCCTTAATGAAACATGCAACAACAACCTCTAATGTCTCTTTGTTTTCAAAGAGGCAGACAAAAAATCCTAAGAATTATGTTGGCAGAGTTGAACAGCTGAGTATCCTACTGTGGGAAGGTCTGATTTTGTGTGTATGTTGGGAGAAGGCAGTCAGGGTAGGGTTCTGGCAATAATAACAACAAAAGTTTACCACAGAGGTGGAGCTCATTTTCAAGGCTCATACATAGCCGTGTTTCCTATTTTTCCTCCAAAGCACTTCAGCACACTGTTGAAATTTTCTTTGGTATTTATGTGCTGTCTTTTGGCTATGTTTCTCCTTCACAAGACTCCATACAGACTGGGACTTCTCCGACTCTTGTGCTGTTTTAGTTGTATTATCTAGCTTTCAAGAAAGGCTAAGTGAAAGCTATTTGTTAAATGAATAAAAGAAGATACAAATCCTATTTCTAATACACACCACACAGTTAAAACTTTGCAGGAGAATTTCACTTCCCTGTTATCTGTGCCTTCAATTTCCACTGTGGGATCTGTATTACTCTGAATCAGACACAAAGTAAGGAGCTGAGTGGGAGAGTGATGGCCCAAGACTCTCTTTCACCATAGTGACTGTGTCTCCTGGGTGACTGCACACCTAGAGATCCTTCCCTGGATCACTACAGGATTCCCTATAGAATCTTTCAGTTTTCTCTTGAGGCTTTGGGGAGACACTGGCAAGCTTCCATATGGCCCACACTGGTTTGACAGTCTCTTCCTTCTGGAACCTCAAGCTTGCTATTAAGTGTTCTACAATGGTGATCTTTGTTACTTCAGGGTCCTGATGTGACATGCTTTGTCAGAATGCCTGTGTCCTGAACTGCTGAGACTTTCTCCTCTATTTCCAGGCTACTCTGCTGGCCAGTGATGCTCCTTGCATGAACTTACTTGAATGAAGTAAAAAGCCAAAGATGGGATTTTTTAAACATAATCAGTACATTAAAAAAAGTTACAATAAATGGATCTTTTAGAAAGGATGAAATACTAGGGGGTGGGAGGAGGTGTACACCTTTAATCCCAGCACTCTGAGGCCTTGGTCCCAGCATTTGAGAAGTAAAGTCAAGAGGATTAGGAAACTTAAAGCCATCCTTGACTACACAAGATCCTGTCTCATAAATGCAAAAAGGAACATGAGGAAATCAAGCGTAGCAATGAATGAATGCCTGTTGTAATCAAGTACTAGGAGGTTGAGGCAGAAAGAAGGCAAGTTTAAGGTCAGCTTGAACTATCCAGGAAGACTCTGAAAGAAGATGCATGTGAGAGCAGACAGATTATCTCCAGCCACTCTTGCATTCGCTCTAGGCCATAGGCACTGATCAAAACATTTTAGGGTAAAAGCTGACAGCTGCCACCCATAAAAGCTGAAAAACAACAGATTCCCTAGGGAAAAGAATTCTCTACCTGCATCACTAGTTGCTTGCACCGAACCTGGCAAAGCACGGTAACTGATGAATACACTAATTTATAGGTACCTGACAGTGAGGTTCCTTTCAGGCAGAGCTATATGGATATTCCAGGATCAAAATGGCACAGGTCAAGGATAAAAGGGCATAATGTATCTGCTGCACACATTATTAAAAGCCTTTTCTAGGGCACCCTTTTTCACTGCATCAAATAATTGGCATCAACTCTACATTCTTACCTTTCCATTTTATGAGTAGTCAATCAAAATATGCAAATCTTGTGTGGAGATTCCATTAGTCTCATAACAACTAACAACAATTAACATTTTTCTTCACTTTAAAATGTTAAGACTGCCTCTTTCCGGTTTCAAGAACCAATATAAGATCAAAACACACCAGATGGTGCTGGCATATTCTTTTAATCCCAACACTCATGAGGCAGAGGCTGGCAGATCTGAGGCCAGCCTACAGATCAAATTCCAGGATAGCTAGGGCTACACAGAGAAACCCTGTCTCATAAAACAAACAAACAAAGATTACTCCCGACTCTGCCTATATCCCTCCACTGGCAGTCCCTCTCTGTCTTCTTCTCTTTCTTTTTACAGCACTGAGGATCAAACCCAAGGCCTTGAGCATGCTAAGTCAAGTGCTCCTAACACTGGCCATACCCCAGCCCTCTACCTTTATCTTGACAAACTGACTGAAGGAGTAGCTTTATAATAAAAGTGATAGGCTCCGGCACGTGATCTCTTGCTTGAAGCTACTCCACTTCCTACTTTTTTTTTCTCCATAGGATACCTGTTACCATGTAATAACATAGCATGAAGGTCCTTATCAGATGTGACCTTCAGTCTTGGAATTCTCAAAGTCTACAACTGTGGGCCGAATAAACTCCTATTGGTTATAATCTTCCCAGTCTGTGGTCTTCTATTATTGCTATAAAAGCAGACTAAGAGGATGGGGAAATCGCAAAGTGGCTTAGGCACAACAACCTATGCCTGTAACCTAGCATTCTATGTGAGTGTACATAACAAGCTGGAGGTGAACTTCAAGGTGTCTGGAAACCCAAAACTGAATGAGGCAGACCCAAGAGGACTACTAAGACTTGCTGGCTGAAAAA
>NW_022196897.1:136566007-136569095 GCF_008632895.1 Mastomys coucha
AGAAAAGAAAAGAAAAGGAAAAAAAAAAAAGCTGGGCAGTAGTGGCACATACCTTTAATCCCAGCACTTGGGAGGCAGAGGCAGGTGAATTTCTGGGTTCAAGACCAGCCTGGTCTACAGAGTGAGTTCCAGGACAGCCAGGACTACACAGAGAAACCCTGTCTCAAAAAACCTAAGGGGTGGGGGGGGGAAGACTTGCTGGCTGAAAAAAAGAAAGCTGTGGGTTGGGGAGATGCTATCTCAAAGGAGTAAGATGGAAAATGACAAGAGGGGGGCACTCACCGCCTCCTCTTGCCTCCACATATACACAGGAAAACATGGAAGAAGGTCTAGAGATTGGTAAATTGGAATAATTTAGAGAAAGCTAGAAACAGCCTATATTTCCATGAACAAAGCATTAGGGATGATTCTGATGTGGGCTCAGAAAAAAGGGCATCGGCAAAGTAAAGACTTCCTCATTTTTGCTTCAGTGTTTGTGAGGTTTCAGACAGTATTCAGTTTCTTTTCTCCTGCTGTCATTACACATTCTAGCCAAAACCAACTTAGGGGAGGATAAAGAGGTTTTTGTTTGGTTTGGTTTGGTTTTTTGAGTCAGGGTTTTGCTGTGCAATAGCCCTGGCTGTCCTGGACTTCTCACAGAGATCTGTCTGCCTCTACCTACTGAATGCTGGGACTAAATGCCCAGCTTGGGAGGTCAGAGTTTATCTGTCATTGACAAAGTCAAGGCAGGAGTTCAAGCAGGAACATGAACAAGAAATCATGGAGAGCTTGCTGGCTCAAATGTGGCTTCATATTTAGCTAGCTTTTTTATATAGCAGAAGAGGATCTGCCCAGGAAAAGGTGCCACCTACAGCAGACTGGGCCCTCTACATCAATTAGCACTCAAGCCAATTCCACACAGCTATGCCCATGGGTCATCTGATCTGGGCAATCTCTCATTTAAGATTCCCTTCTCTGCTGGGCAGTGGTGGCACACACCTTTATTCCCTGCACTTGGGAGGCAGAGGCAGGCGGATTTCTGAGTTCAAGGCCAGCCTGGTCTACAGAGTGAGTTCCAGGACAGCCAGGGCTACACAGAGAAACCCTGTCTCAAACAACAACAACAACAAAAGGATTCCCTTCTCCAATGTCCCTATGTTTAACAGTCAACTCAAATTAACAGTCAAAGGTAACTAGGGCAGATAGAAATGAGGGACCACATTGGAAATCAGAATAAAGGCCATCCTTTGTGAGATCTCAAAATGTGGAACTATATTAGAAATCAGAGTAAAGGTCATGCTTATGAGATCTCAGGCAAAAATGAGGAACTATATTTGAAATCAGAGCAAAGGTTACCCTTGTTTATAGAGTTCTAAAGACTTTAGCTTAGTGTCTGTGCTCTGAGCATTACAACAAGCAGAATGCAAGAGCTGGAGGACACTGCTCACTACACCTTGATTTTAAAGGAGGCTGTCAACAGTTGAGGAGGCTAGGTGTCATGAGGCAGAGCCACCACACAAATACCACTAGGGCAATGCTTAGTAAAGCTATAAGGGTTGGGATACCTGCAAGATCCCAGAACTGTCGAGCTACCAGTGAGACTCCAACTGTGGGAGAACTGAGGTGAACGATTCCAACTCATGACTGCTGGTAAGCCCAATGAAGTTATGGAAGCAGGCATGCTGGAGACTTAAAAACTCAAGCACACACGAACACACTGTTACTGTCCTACAGTGTTAGGATGTGGGGTACAGAATTAAAGAACACCATTCTTTACCTTCTAGACCAATGCCATTTTCTCCAGTGGACTCTGGACTTACTAGGGACCAGCTACTTCTTTCTTCTTGCCTACCTCTCCCTTTGGAATGCCTGCCCACCATTGTATTTTGAAAGTAAGGCTCACAGCAGGCCTCAGGATGAATTGTGTTATGTGTGTGATGAATGTCACTAATATCTGATTCAGATAAGACTCTGAACTTAGGACATTTGAGTTGATGCTATACTGTGACTTCTTTCAGTTCCGTGAGACTATTATAATGAAATGCTATGGTTTAAATTCTGCAGAAATACACAATGACAAAAAAAAAAAAAGGTGTGGCCAAAACATTTGGGCACACATGATCCTTCTTTCTTTCCTTAGTATCCCAGAAGCATACACTACCATAGCCAACACATGCTGAAACTTAATTACGAATGGCATTGTACTGAGGATGGAATGGTTAAGAGATTGGTAAGACTGAATTAGGGCTTGCTACATGGTCAAGTGTTCTCCTGTACTTGCTCCTGTTTTCTCTAGATTATTCTTTCTCCATGTGATACTACGGAGAAAGAAATACTATGTTAAGCTGTAGCACCGAGGCCCTCCTCAAATGCAGGCCTTTGACACTGGACTTTCAGCACTCCAGAACTGCAAATCAAAAAACTAGTCAGGCAGTGGTAGCACACAACTTTGATCCCACTGCTCAGGAGGCAGAGGCGGGCAGATCTCTGTGAGTTCAAGCCCAGCCTGAACAAGCTGAACAAACGCTGCAGAGCAAGTTCCAGGACAGTCAGGGCTACACAGAGAAATTGTGTCTCACAAAAACAAAAAACAAACCCCACGTCTCCAGTCTGTGATATGGTTACAGCCGCAGCAAGCGGCTAAGACGGTTCCCTTCCCAGCGCACAGCAGGTGGTTCTATTCTTCCAATTACTCAGAAAAGACTCCTTTCCCCCAGTACTCTTCCATTCAAGCAATCGGTAAATCCTGATAATGCCTCCTTGAATTCCACATTTTTCTTTCCATCTTCAGCCCAAGCTTGACAATGTTTTTCTTACCTGATGACAACACCTCTAACCTCATCATCTCTAGTTTTTTTTTTTTATTTCCTGATAGTGTTTTTGTTTGTTTGTTTGTTTTTTAAGTTTTATTGCATTATAATGAGAAAAGTTACATGATTTCAATTTATCTGAATTTGTTAACATTTAAAAACATATTATAAGTAAATAGAGTTAAATCACATTATTGATTTCCTTTTGTACCCAAACTCCTCCCAGAGACCGCCCCTTCAATACCTACAATATCTTTTTTGTCATATTCTTTAAAATTTATAAAATATTATAACAATAA
>NW_022196897.1:136570139-136573267 GCF_008632895.1 Mastomys coucha
TCCTGGAACTCACTCTGTAGACCAGGCTGGCCTCGAACTCAGAAACTCGCCTGCCTCTGCCTCCCAAGAGCTAGGTTTGAAGGTGTGTGTCACCACCGCCCAGCCACAACTGGTCTTTTACTGGCTCTGCAACTCTCCTGAGTACCCAGAGCACCTGACATATTTTTCTTCCTTTGTCTCCTGTCTTTCCATAGGAAGGTGCAGCTCATGCAGGTAAGCTGCAGCCTTAAAGTATTACCACACCTAATAGATAGATAATCAAGCTGGTAAAAGAAGGATGGCTCACAGGGTGAGAGCACTGACAAGCTTTGCAACCTGAGTTCAATCCCTGGACCCCATATGGTAGGAGAAAACTGACACCTAAAAAATTGCCCTCTGGCCTTATGTGTATCACACACACACACACACACACACACACACACAGAGAGAGAGAGAGAGAGAGAGAGAGAGAGAGAGAGAGAGACAGAGACAGAGAGAGACAGAGACAGAGAGAGAGACAGAGAAAGAGGGAGAGAGAGAGAGAGAGAGAGAGAGAAAGAGAGAAAGAGAAAGAGAGAGAGGGAGCTGGGGGAAAGGAGTAAGGTAAAAATGGCTTAGAAAAGTGTTGGATAACAACCTCCTAGAGCATAGTTAGAAATGCTCTAATGTTAACATATACAGGACTGACCAGATGGCTCATGGGTAAAGATGCTTGCTGCAAAAGCTTGAGGACCCGAGTTTGATCTCTGGGACCCATATAGTGAAAGAAGAGAACTGATTCTGACAAATTATTTTTTGACCTCCACATCATATGAGTGCTGCCCTCTACCCAAAATAAAACCACAAATAAATATATGTAATAAAAAACATACGCTCACCAAGTAGGATATACTAAAAGCTCAACTATGAAGTGCTACATTATAATCCATGGGCAGGAGTGGGAAGGAGTAATGAATTCTTGACACAAGCTAACAGCTTTCTCAGTTCCTTTAGCTTATGACATTAGTAATAACAACAGAGATGGCTGTACCAGAAGATGCTACCAGCTGATGCTCACCAAGTGCCAGGAATTTTCCACACACCTGGGCCTCATGACAATCCAACTGGGAGGCATTCTTATCCCCACATTACAGATGAAAAAGCAGACTCAGGTTAGGTAGCTCATTGCCAAGCCACAGAATCTGAAAAGACTCATTGGGACTCAGATCACTATGCAGCAGCCCATAAAATATGGAATTTAGTACAAGGGAAACTAAACCCAAATGGCAGGCCATCTAGATAAGGGCCACTTTAGTCTAGCACTCTGGCTATCATCTTCCCTATGTTCCCTATGTGGTTCCTCTGTCCACAAGATAGAAGAGGGCAAGTGATTTGCTGTGCTGACAGATGCCCTCACAAAGCACAAAGCCAACTGTGGACAAACAGCACCAACCTGAAGCTTGTCATAGTTATGTCATTAAATGTTCTTCCTGCATATTTTATTTGAAATGCAAGTATTCTCTTGAGAGCAGTAGCAGGAATCTTGAACAAGATTCCACCTCTATTAGCACAGACCTGATAAAGTAACTATCCTTCATGACTTTTTTTTTTAAAAAAATATTAAAAATATTAGTTTGTGTGCGTGTCTTTTGTAGCTTTCTCACCTTCTGCCTATACCTGGGTCTGGGGATCAAACTCGGGTCACCAGGCTTGTGCAGCAAGCACCTTTACCAATTGACCCACTTGCTGCTCTCCTATCCAGTTGTAGCCACAAGCTTTTCATCCAATCTCTTTGTTCTCAAAAATAACAACTCTGAGACTTAATCATGAATACATCCCTAGGCCATAAGCTTTGAATCACTCCTTGACTAGATCGCACTTTATGTAACCCGATCATTCTCTGTGTGCCACATGACTGGTTACCTCTCAGCTTCATGCATCTGTCTCCTCAGAGTTGGGGGCAAATCTCCCTATTCTTGACTCTTTCCAGAATCCTAGCTCTCTGTCTCTCTGCGAGATGTCCCATCTAGTATCTACTGTACCAGCCAATAGGCCACCAGCTTTTTATTGACAGGTGATGCTTCCACACAGTACACAAGAGATTCTCTCTACACCCAGGCACTTTTGAAGTATCAAAACTTCCATGATTCTTTTTATAAGGTAGCCTCCCTGAACAGGTCAAGAGCTTTCAGTCTCCCCAAAGGCTTCTCCCACAATGTAGACCTGTCTGCCAGAGTCACCAGAGAAAGCTGCCTGGGGAAGGGATAGTGATTGTGGCCTAAAAGAAACTTTGTCAAACAGAAATATAGAAAACACAGTCCTAATAAAATCTAGAGTCAGGCTATAAAGCAACTCTGACAAGATAAGGCACGATGGGAAAAGGATGACCCAGTCCCCAGACAAAGCCAACCTGCTGCAATGTAATCGCTGGAGGCAAGTCTATTACTTCAGGTGCAGTGGTAGAAAAGAGATAAAGAAAGGCCAGCTGTGAACTTCCTCTCATCTTAATCTGTAGGTTAAGGGTGAGAAGACACACACACAGAGGGATGCATGGCATGTGAGCTGCAGGTAGTACCTGCAAAGAACATGGACCCTGACCTCAGCCTCCTGTCTTTCCGGGTGGATAAAAGTCAGCGGCCACTTGGATGGGTGCCCTTCTCTAGATCAAGGAAAAACGGGAGGTGTTGACTGTGTTCCTTGGTATTTACATGAAGAGTGATATGACTAGGAAACCTTCCACACAGCTCACTGGTATCTGTCCATCCCTAGATTTGGTGGAAAGGGTGGGAGAAGAAAGACCATCCATGTACATTGAATACGTGTCTTCTCAGGGTCCAAAGTAGACCATATGTACCTTCTATACAGGAATTCTGTCAAGAATTCCAAGGTTACATGAAAAAAAATGAAACTCCTACAAAATCCTTCATCTGCCCATCTCTGCTCATCCGACAAAGCAAGTTATTATCATTCTCTTCCCAGAGAATAGGGTTCCTATATTAATTCTATCAATATTTACCTTTAAAAATCACCCTTTGGCCCACCCAGAACTTAAAACAAACAAAATGGAGGCTTTTGATCTCGAAATTTTTTCCATCTGAATTAGCTATAGTGGATTTTTTGGCTTTGTTTTTAAGTTGATTAGACCATATACAAGAAGAAAAAAGAAAAAA
>NW_022196897.1:136573277-136577333 GCF_008632895.1 Mastomys coucha
AAAAAAAAAAAAAAAAACAACACCCCACACACAAATGGCACTTAAAATTTCAGCTACCTTTTTTTATTATTATTATTTTATTTTAAAATACCACCAGCAACAAACTCCTTAGCAAAAGAACTAGCATCACACTTAGTGGCAAAAAGAAACAAACAAACAAATCATCAAAAACACTGTCAATAAAGTAATGAGAGTGCCCAGTATCACCCATACATAGTACTTGGCTGTCAGTAAAGCCGTAGACTAGTCAAAGATGTCCAGAATCATTGATAGTACGTGACTTTCTGTCAGGATATACCATGAATCAAAAAAGAGAAAGAAACAGGGGACATAAAAATTTGAAGACAAGGGACACAATTGTTATTATTTGCAGTCATCATCACAGAATACTTAAGAGGACCAAAGAGCATCAACTGTAAAAGCCATGAGAAATAATGTTACTAGTTATGAGCTAAAACAGCAAGAATACATGCTATGATAAAGAATCCTATTTTCAACAACAAAAAAACAAATAATTAGGATAAAAATGCATAGGAGAGCGGCCAGCAAGATGACTCATTCAGTAAAGGAACTGTTGGAGAACTGAGTTCGACTGCAGAACTTACATAAAAGTAGAAGAGAAAACAAATTCCCCAAAGTTGTCCTCTGACCTTTACATGACACATGTACTTCCATACACATATCATACATACACAAGATAATAAACAAATAAGAGCATGGCCGGCCGGGCAGCGGTGGCGCATGCCTTTAGTCCCAGCACTTTGGGAGGCAGAGGTAGGCGGATTTCTGAGTTCGAGGCCAGCCTGATCTACAGAGTGAGTTCCAGGGCAGCCAAGGCTACACAGAGAAACCCTGTCTCAGAAAAACAAAACAAAACAAAACAATAACAACAACAACAACAAAAAAAACAAAGACAAAAAAAAAGAGGAGCATGTAGAATTTTCCTGAAGGAAGTAAATAGGGAGCAAAGAAAAAGAAAAACAGAATTTTAAGATAAAGTAATCAGTAAGACATTTCTGTGAATTTAGGAAATTTGTCTGCAGACTGGATATTACACATAGATGGTATATGATACTACCACTATTACATTGTTTCAAATCATTTCTTTTGTTCAAGTAATTCTAAAGTACTTATAAATAGAATTTTCTCAAAAACAGTCTAGTCCCCACCCTGAAAAAAAATGTCAGGAAGAGGGATGATTCAAGACTGCTAAATAGTGACAGCTTAAAACAGGGTGACAGATAGAGGACTATCTCAGTACTAATTCTTCAGTGCATACTCTGGCTTTACCTGTCAGTTATCAACACACCCTCTGGCCCAGCAATTCCACTTCTAGGAATTTATTCCATAGATACTTATTCAACAGGCTTTTTATTTTTTATATTTACTTATTCATTTATTTATTTATTGCCTCCTACCATTTGGCATGCCCTGGAATGCAGAGGTGGAGAAAGCAAGCTACCCTCCTTGCATTTCCATTCTTGTTGGGGAGGAGATAGGTAAAGCAACTCAACAAGTATTGAGCATTACAGCATTACAAGGTCAGGTAAGTAATAAGGTAAACAGGGCTGGGTTGGCCTCAGTGAAGCACCGGAATGTCTTGTAAAGGGAAAAACAACTATGGAGTAATGGTCCGATCTGGCCTTCCTTCATTATGCTTTATTCCCCTAAAGCCTCTGTTCATTCAGAAGATGTGGGCACCATTTGAATGCTTCTCTTTGTCCCACAGTATTAATCAGGTCCTTTTAATACAAGGAAGGTGTCAGAGCAGTATTCCCGCTCCCTCCCAAACATGACTGTGCATAGCAATTTGATTTTTTTCAACAAAAGAATTTCTAAGTTATCTAAGCTATATGCAAAGCATATGAATAAAAGTGTAATCAAATAATCGAGGCTTTTTAATGCAGGTAAACTTTTCTTAAGAGAAAGTAAAGAGTATGTAAGTCTTTCAAAAGATTGATCACCTGCTAGTAAATTTTTAATTACATGTTATCCATTTATTTTGTGTGCATGTATGTGAGGTGGACTGCATGGAGGTCAAAAGCCAACTTATGGGAGACAGTTCTCTCCTTCCACCAATAAGTCACAAGGATGGATCTCAGGTCATTAGGCCAGATGGCAGGAGCCTTCACCAGCTGGGCAATTTCGCTCACTCTCTGGTAGTTAATTTTACCCACAAACTGCCAGCTCTGGCTCTTCTGCAAGATTAAGAATCACTGACTTAAAGAGATCTCTGCAGTTTAAATTCATGATCTTTTAAGCATAGAGCTTCAAGCTCTGGTTTTCTTTCTTGGGTAAATGTTTAACATATACAACGAACAATCAATTGATGCAAAAAGAAATGATTGTTGCAATTCTTGACTTAGGAACGTTGCAAACTAATATCTCTGATCATACACTATCAAGGCTTCAAAACTGCCAACAAAGACAACAGACTACAAATTGTCAAATTAAGAACCAGCATAGAGGGAAAGAAACTCATCCCTATGAAACATGCTATTCAACTTTGAAATCAGCTTTACATAACTGCCTCTTCTCCATCCTAAAAGGAGGATGCAAACCTAACTAACCGACCAATCCCGGAGGACTCCAGGACTTTACAGAGTGATTCTCAATGTCCAATTCCTGTGCAGATTTCAAGTGCCTTGTAACCACCTGCACAGCCAACCACCAGTTATCTCCAACAGCTGAGAAGGGATGCATGCATCCATCCTTTCCTTTGGATTCTACAAATGGCTTAACCCTCGAAAGAGGGTCAGCGAATGCTGCTTTGACCTGGGATGAGCTAGTGAAGGGAAGGACCAGACAGGAATTGCTACTGAGCTCTGTATAAGGCAAAGGCAAAGAAGGCGAACTGGCTAAGAGCACTTGCAGGGTCTGCAGTTCACCCTGCGTGGTCCTCTACTTAAGGGCAGCCTTTCAAACTCCTCGGGAGACTCTTTCCAGAGCCAGTCAGGAATACTGGGCCCCTGATTACTACTGACCCAACTGCTAAGTATCCCTGCGGGCTAACCTGATAAGGGTGCAGATACCAGCCAGGGTGCTGGGTGGGTTAGTGAGAAGCCCGTGGAGGGAGTTGCGGGGTGGGGGTGGGAGGAGGTGAGATAAGGGTTGAAGGAGAGCTCCAGAGGCAGGTGTTTGGGTGAAAGGATGGGGTCGGACTGTCCCTGCGGGCCAGACGAGGGGAGGTAGTGTGAGGAAGGGTCGAAGAGGACGCCGGGAGGATGGAATCCTGTGATGCTCCCGCAGCAGATCTCAGAAGGTGGGAGCCTGGGACTACCTGCCCTCCAGGTGAGGGGCCCGCGCGTGTCTGCGCCGCATCTCACCTGCCCAGCGCCCGCTTCATGCCCGCGTCGGATGCGCTGTGCGGCTCTGCCGTCCCCTTGCCCGCCAGACGCAGGTTCTGCTTCAAGCTGCAGTCGGCGTCCAGCGCCGCGGCGGCCGAGCCGGAGGAGGACGAGCCTGAGGCGGCGCAGCGCTCATGCTCCAAGGTGACGGGCTCGGTCCGCTTCCTCATCCCGCGGCCCTGTCGGCCGGCAGCTCTCGGCGCCCTGGTTTCGCCCGCCCGCCTGCGCCGCACTCGCCGCAGTCGCCGCCGCTCACAGCCGTCACCACTCGGAGCCGGGAGCCTACTGCCCGTCACATCCCAGCCCCAGGCCGCGGCGCCCGCTAAGGACCAGCGCCGGAGGCCGGTCGGCCACCGCGGCCAATCAGCGCATGAGTACCGGAAGCCCCGCCCCAGACACGCCCACAGTACCTCCGCTCCACAAGCAGCTCGCCCAGCATCCCCAGCGCCAACAACAGCCATCTTGGAGCAGGGCGGAATAAACTGAAACTGCGGGTCATTTTCAGGGCAAGGGCTAATCTGAAGGGTCTTGCTGCTTTAAGGAAGCGGATTAGGGTCAGTTAGGGGTTTCCTGCTGGGTTGCTTTAGGTGCAACTCAGATGTCCTATGCCTACGAACTGAGGCAGGCCCCTATCTAAGTGGTCCGAATGGGGAGGATGCAAGGGCTCCACTCCTAACCGCAGATGTTCTATAGGTTTGATATACTCAGC
>NW_022196897.1:136577549-136631458 GCF_008632895.1 Mastomys coucha
AGGGAGAGAAAGAGAAGAGGGAGGGAGAGAGAGGGAGAGAGAGAGAGGGAGGGGGAGAGAGAGAGAGTTCTCCAGTAGCTAATGTATTGTTTAAAACAAGTTTATATTCACTTTTTTATTCTTTCGCTGAATGTAAGAAAATAATCTGCCTGTGTATGCTTTGAAATCTTCTATTAAAGTTTGGATCTTCATAAGAACAATTAGGACTGGCAGAAGGCAAGGAAATCCATTTCAAAGAGGAATTTGCACTCTGACACCTGAATTTAAGTAATAATTCAATCCACCTGAAAAAAAATGAGAGGACACTTTGTAGGTTTTAATAGTTTTTGTTTTCTTTGATATAGCATACATTTTACTAATGAGTTACTTTTGTAATTTCAACATGCATGTAAATCAGTTTGAAAAGTATTGGCAACTGATAGAGATTAAATAGAAATTTAGAAATGTAATGGATTATGTTGTTGTCTTTGTAATGATAGTTACAACTTGTTACCCAAGAGTTTCTTTACCATTTTGCTGTATTATAACCTACTTTTTTTTTTTTTTTTTTTTTTTTTTTTTTTTTTTTGGTTTTTCGAGACAGGGTTTCTCTGTGTAGCCCTGGCTGTCTTGGAACTCACTCTGTAGACCAGGCTGGCCTCGAACTCAGAAATCCGCCTGCCTCTGCCTCCCAAGTGCTGGGATTAAAGGCGTGCGCCACTACGCCCGGCCCCTATAACCTACTTTCATACTGTATCTACAATCTTTAAAACATCAACAAAACAGTACTATAGATTTGAAGATTCAAAAAGGAAATTAAATGCTTAAAGATAGTTTTGACCTATCAGTCATAAAATCTTTATAGAAAAACAAAAGAACAAATAGCCCTGGTAGGACATGCCTGAAGTTATTACAGAGGCTGGCATCAGGAGGGTTGCAGATTAGAGGCCAAGCCAGGTAATTTAGTGACTTCTGTCTCAAAATAACACAAAAAAGACTGAATATAGTTCAGTGATAGCACTTTCTCAGTATACCTGAGGATCAGGGTTCCATTATACAGAGGAAGAGGAGGAAGAGGAGGAAGAAGGAGGGAGAGGAGGAAGAGAAGATGAACTGGAGGCAGGAGGCAGGAGACAGAAAGGGTGTGGTGGGGCTAGGCTTTGTCAATATGATCCTTATCTCCTGGCCTCCTAAAGTTTAAATATGCTTCCACACTGGGTACGTTCCCATTGTATCTCTGGATCATACCCTTCCTAGATCTATGGCTCTTTATCGAATGGTCTATGCCTTACTGACTTCTAATAGGCACTCAACCCTCCTACCTCATCCCCCTTCCCTCCGGAGGAGTAGAAACTCCATCCTTGGCTTTCTTGAAGTCAAGACTCTGGTCTCATCCTTGATTTTTCATTTTTTATGACACCATATCCATCATCAAGTTTTGCATCAGCCTTGTATTAAAATCAAGTATCTGCTACGCAGTTGTGGCACACACCTTTAATCCCAGCACTTGGGAGGCAGAGGCAGGTGGATTTCTGAGTTTGAGGATAGCCTGGTCTACAGAGTGAGTTCGAGGACAGCCAGAGCTATACAGAGAAGCCCTGTCTCAAAAAAAAAAAAAAAAAAAAAAAAAACCCAAACCAAACTAAAACAAAACAAAACAAAACAATCCAGTATCTAACCACTTCCCATCTTCTCCACCAATCCCCGCCCTGGACTAAATAGCCATCATTCCTCACTTGGATTACTTTAAAGGTCTAAGTGACCTCTTGTCTTCACTTTTGCTTTGCTTCCTTCTGTCTAACATCTGCCAGAGGGCTGAATATGTCACTAAAAAACCCTTTGGTAGGTTCCCACCTCTCCCAAAACTGAAAGCTTGTATTCAAAAAGCTCTACAATAGCCTACCTGACAGAGCTCCTGCCCCACTTTCTGGTCTCAGGAACCAACTTCTCCCAGGGTCACTGCCTCTCTGATGGTCCTTCACATTACTACTCAGCCCCTCCCCAAGACCTTTACGCTTTGATTCTTGTTGAAAAGCCCTGCCTCCCTAAGGCCTCTGTCTACACTGTTATACCCTCCCCTGTGAGAGTTATGCCTGCTGGGCACTGACACAGAACTCTCCCCTCCCCTATGAGAGTTATGTCTGCTGGGCACTGACACAGAACTCTCAGACCTTCTCCTTTTTGCTGTGTTCACCTTCCTGGGTTTATTCTGGCTAGTGCTTATCACCAAAATACTTGACATTGATATATCTTTATCTGTATTGATGTTTTCCACACTGCAAGATAGACTCCAAGAAAGGGCCTTGTTTACTGCATTATCTTCAGTATCCAGATCAACGCTTGGCTCACAGTACACACTTCATAAATATTTGCTGAAGGAAAGATAGAATCATCAAGACTGCTCATGGGTATCCTACCGTTCCCATTTTAAAAGTAAAGAAGTCTAAAGGTCAATAAAAGACTTGCCTCCTGGCTGAAATTGAAAATATAAATGGCTGAGAAGGGCTGTAACTACTGGTTTGTGAATCACAATCCTACAGCAGTATAACTGGGTATTTAATAAACACTAACCTAAGCATCCCTAACTGACAGGAAAAGAGCATCCCTATTTATTTAGCCATCTACCTATTTATCTGTCTTGCTTTCTGAGACAGGGTCTCATACTCTAGCCCAGGTTGGCCTGGAACTCTCTAGAATACTCTTGCTTCAGCATCTGGAGTGAATTAGAATTACAGGCATGAGCCACAACCCTGGAACAAATGGTTCCTTTTAAAGTGGGGCATTCCCATATCCATTTTCCAAACAATGTATGCCTTTGTTAGATCAGGAGCTGTAGCCTTAACAGATCATGCCTCACTCCAAGCAGCCTCCCTTCCTCCAGGAACAGCTACAGGAATATGGCAGACCAGTACTTTGACTCCAAAGTCACAAAAGGCAGAATCTTGCCTTCTCCAGCTGACCCAGCAACAGAGGCAAACTGACTTTAAGCAGCTAGCATGTATTATGAGGTGCTTTCCATCCTACTACCTTGTGGTTTTGGACCACCTCCCTCTGCAACTTTTTTTTCTAGGATCTCTGCTTAGTCTGGTGGAATTGAACTACCTCTCTTCAGAGTCCCACCATACTGTATGCAGCATTGATAAGTAACAAAGCTCTCACTTGATGAGCAGCTCGTCTCAGTACCTCTCTCAACGTTATCCAGTTACTCTAACAGTCTTGTTAGCTACAGTTGCAAAAGAACAAGACAAAAATCTATGACTGTTTTATAGAAATCAATACTTTTGTCAAAAAAAAAAATCAGCTAAATAGTAAGGCAAAATGGCACACACTTTTCATTCTAGCACCCCGGAGACAGAGGCAGGTGGATCTCTGTGAGTTTGAGGTCAGCCTGGCCTACACAATAAGACCCTGTCTCAAAGGGGAAGTGGGTAAATGAAATAAGTAGGTTTTTTCTTTTTTTTTGAGATAGGGTTTCTCTGTTTAGCTCTGGCTGTCATGGAATTCATTCTGTAGACCAGGCTGGCCTCGAACTCAGAAATCCACCTGCCTCTGCCTCTCAAGTGCTGGGATTAAAGGCGTGTGCCACCACTGCCGGGTGAAACAAGTAGGTTTTATGGTATAGTTTTTAATCTTGCACTGTGTAAGGTTAGGAAATTTTTGTCTACTTGACACAAATGTAATTATATCTGAGAAGAGGGAATCTTGAGGAGTTGCTCCATCAGAATGGCTTGACCAATCTGCGAGGGCGTATTCTTAATTAATAATTGACTTGGGACAGCCCAGACCCCTGAGGGGAGTGTCACCCCAAGGCATGGGAAGCCAAGGGAAGCCATGGGAAGCCATGGGAAGCCAAGGGAAGCCATGGGAAGCCATGGAAGCCAATAAACAGCCTTCCTCTAGGGCCTCTGAGTTCTTGCCCTTAATACCCTTTATGATAGTCTACAACTGTAAGCTGAAATTAACCCTTTCCTCCCCAGTTTGCCTTTGGTCATGGTGGTTTTTTTTATTACAGAAATAGAAGGCAAATCAAGAGTAGTTTTATTGTTTTTTGTTTGCTTGTTTTTAAGATGGGCTCCTTTAGAATTCCTGAATTGAATTGAATCTGTCTTCTTCTGCCACAAAAGTTCTGGGACTGCTGACATTCCTCCCTCAGTTTGTGACTAACTTTAAACTGCTGCTAATCTGTGACGTTTCCCAGTTTGCAAACATTTTTAAGTAACTTTTAAAATCAAGAAGTTCCAGAGCTGAAAGTACGAGGCATAGAAATAAGGTTCTAATCACTTTATGAGCTGTGTGACCTGCAGTAAGTTAACTGTTCTGGTTTGTCGGTTCTGCATACTAATAATCTTCTAAGGAACGTTGTAGGGGGTTGGAGAGATGGCTCAACAGTTAAGAGCACTAGCTGCTTCGAAGGTCCTGAATTCCCAGCAACCACATGGTGGCTCACAACCATCTGTAACAGGATCCGATGCCCTCTTCTGGTGTGTCTGAAGATAGCTACATGGTATTCATATAGATAAAATAAATAAGTAACTCTTAAAAAAAAGAAAGTTGTGAGAATTAACTGAAAATATGTGTCATAGTCCCTATCATACAGAAAGTACCCCAAAAAGATGGTTTCTCTTTAATGTCAAACAACCGGTACTGAAAAACTCAAACACTGCGTCGTAACTAGTAGTTTCTCGACTTTTCTTCAACCTAAAGGTGCCTCTTGGAACCTAAAGATAATTAATTCAAATGGAAAAACTAAGAAGGAAGAGAACGATGTGCACTTTACTTTGCTGCACAATCGAAAACAGCCCTTTGTTTCACCTACAGTCTTAGACGCAACTGACTTGCTGGCTTCGCCAGGGAAGAAACCATCCTCTTGCAGCTCAGTGAGGTTGAGCAATGAAATTAAATGTCCCTTCTCGGCCACCTTAGTTTAGTCTCTCCCACCCACCATCCCCACCCCGCACCAGTGCACTTCTATTGGCTGAGCCTATTTGGCGCCAAAGCGAGGAGCTGGTTGCTGGTGTTGTGCGACTCTGAACAATAGAAGTGCCGCGGCCTGGGAGCCAGCGACCGTTTGGGGTGACTTGGCAGCTGACGGGACCACGGGACCCGGGCGTGTCCGTCATGTTCTGCGAAAAAGCTATGGAGCTTGTCCGCGAGTTACACCGCGCGCCAGAAGGGCAGCTGCCGGCCTTTAACGTGAGGAGCGGCGGCTAGGGAGGGGCGTGTCGAGGGCCAGGCCTGGGGACTTGGGACTTAGGGCGGGGCCTCATGCTTCGGGGCGGGGCCTATGCCCGCTGTTGCTTGCTGGAGACTTTTTCTCAAGTGTCGGTTGCTGGGCTAACTTGCTTGATTCCGAGGTCGGAAACAAAAAGTTTGAAATTGTAGGAAGGGCCAAATTGTAGGAAGAAAAAGACTCGTACTTATGTTACCTATTGACTTGGTGACTTTCCCCATCTGAGTGTTTCTTGTTTTTGTTTTTTGAGACAAGTCCTCATGTAGTCCAAGCTGGCCTGGAACTCTATTAAAAAAAAAAAAGTACGTGTATGTGCCTCACTTGCATGAAGGTGCTTCATGGAAGCCAGAAGAGGGTGTGGGATCCTTTGGAACTGGGGTTATAGGCGGTTGTGTGCGGGGAACCCACATCCTCTGCAAGAGCAGTAAGTACATTTAGCCAGAGCCACCTCTCCAGACCCACACGCATCTTTATAGGCAGCTTCTTGATGAGCCAATAGCATCTTGATATAACCTCAGTAGTTCTGGGGCTTGCTGTGAGGCTGACCCAACTTTGGAAACCACAGATTTGCTTTCCTTGCTTGTAGATTATTGCCTTTTTTTTTTTTTCCTTTTTTCATGTATCTGGATTCTTTCCGCTAAGAGCTGACACGTCTATAGAGGGCCATGTGGAATCATGTAGAGTGAAGTCTTTGTATCTAGCCTCTTTTGTTCAGTATTATATTGAATAATATATAATGTATTTGAGACTATTCTAATATTCAGTAGTTCAGTAGCCTTATACTGCTTTTTTATTTTAAAGATTTATTTTTAAATTTTGTGTGTATGACTGTTCTACATGCATGTATATATGTAGGGGTGTTCATGCCTGGTGCCCACGGAGGTCAGAAGAGATCATGGATTCTCCTGGAACTGGAGTTATAGACAGTCATGAATCACCATGTGGGTGCTAGGAATTGAACCTGGGTCTGATAGAACAACAACCAGTGCCCTTAATCACTGAGCCGTTTCTCTAGCTCCTATTGCACTTTTCTTTTTTTAAAATATACTTATTTATTGTATTTGAGTACACTTTGGCTGGCCTCAGACACACCAGAAGAGGGCATCAGGTCCCATTACAGATGGTTGTGAACCACCATGTGGTCACTGGGAATTGATCTCAGGACCTCTGGAAGAGCAGACAGTGCTCTTAACCTCTGAGCCAATCTCTCCAGCCCCCTATTGCATTTTTCAAATGGCTATTTGTTTTATCTTTTAAAAATACACATACAGATATAAAGTTGATCATTTTAACTCCATGTGCGCTCCAGTGCCACTAATTACATCCACATTTTTTTTCTTTTTTGGCTTTTGGTTTTTCCGACATTGTTGTCAAATCTTCCCACTGTTTCCAAAACCATTTCATTTTTCCAGCAGAAATGTTGGAAAACATGACTGCTAAGCAGCAATGCCCAGTCCCCCTTTTCTCACAGCTCCTGATAGTCACTTTTCTTTTATATTTATTTACTTATGTGGGTCGGGACATGTGTACCATAGCACAGGTGTGGAGGTCAGGGGGCAAGAGAGTTGTCCTACTGTGTCAATTACAGGAGGTCATCAGGCTAGGAAGCAAGTGCCCTTACATGCCAAGCCATCTCACCTGCTCCCATTTTTTAAAAGACTATGTTGTCAAGGCTGGCCTCAACTTGAGATGTTCCTTTCATTTGCTGGCATTGATTCTAGGCCTGTGCTCCTTTGTCTGGCTAAGTTGCTTTTCTGTGTATGAATTTGCCTTGCGTGGTATTGCAGATAAGGAGACTGAAACTATAGTCCTTTTGTGTCTGTTGTCTCTGGTTTAATGTGGAGTTTTCAGGATCTTTCTATGTTGTAGTATGTGTCAGCACTCATTCTTCTCATAGCTAAATTACATTCCACTGGGTGATATACCACATTTGGCTTATCTCTCCATCTGTTGTTGGTCATTTGAATTATTTTTGCCTTTTGACTATTTTGAATAATTTTGCTAAGAGCATCTGTGTAAATCCCAGTTAGTGTATGCCTGTAATTCCAGGACTTGGGGCGCTGAGGCAGGAAATTTAATATGAGTTTGAGGTCAGCCTGGGTCACCTAGTACTAGTAAGACCCTGTCTCAAGAAAACCAATTATGAAACCGTAAGGATAAAAAAAAAGCAAACATAACAGAATTGTAAGTTTTTGTGTGGGTTAGAGATTTAGCTCAGTAGTAGTAGAGGGAATAACAAAGCAAAAAGAAAGAAAGAAAACATGGGCTTCGATATAATGACCTAGAAGTGCAGTTGGTGGGTCATGTGGTAGTTCTGTTTAACTTTTTTTCTGGTGCCAGGCATAGAGCTCAAGGTCTTATGCAAGCTAGGACAGTGTTGTTTAAGATAGGGTATATCTATGTAGTGCCTGAAGACCTTGAGCTCTTGGTCTTCCTGTTTGGCATCCTGAGTTCAGGAACTACTTCGTCCATTCCTTTTAACAATCTGAATAGCTGTGGAACTGATTTCCACAGGGCTATATCACTTTATGTTCCTTGCCAATATCTATAGCTATGAAAATATTGTGAAGCCTGTTTTTTTTTTTTTTGGTAAGGTATTCAAATGAAAGATAATACAGATTGAAATTAATAAGGGAATCAATGGATGTATATTAATATCAGTTTATACGTTCCGTTTCAGGAGGATGGACTCAGACAAGTTCTGGAGGAGATGAAAGCTTTGTATGAACAAAACCAGTCTGATGTGTAAGTTGTAATAATATTGATGTTTTAAAAATAAGAATCTCTTTGGGGATTTATTGTTATTGTTGTTTGTTTATTTGTTTGTTTTTTTAATTCTCTGCATCTGTCTTACTCCGCTTGTACAAGTGAGCATAGGACTAGAACTTAAAGGGTTTTCTGCTACTCTGGTTGGACTTAATACATCTTCATGATGTGTAACTTCTAAGTTGAAAGGACTAAAGTAGACTTAAAAAGGTGAGACAGGAGCAGATAAAGACCATAATGCAATTAAATACTTAGTTCCCACTCTTTGTTTTCATTAACAGATGCCTTAGTGTGTTTGAAAGAGATGGGGTCCGCTGAGCAGGAACAGCAGTGATTTCTGACAGCATGAGTAGAGTTCATTGAGAACTGGTGTCACATTTAGCAGGTCAAAAAGGGGCTGTAGATGGACAGTTTAAAACTGGGCATGGCGGCTCACACAATGGAGAATCTGGACTGTGAGAACAGCCTTGAAAGGCTGCCATCACATGGTAAGATGAAAACGGGTGCTGTGAGCTGGGTCAAAGTGAGGTAGTAGAGTGTTCCTGTCCCTGCCCCCCACTCTGAGTAAGGGTTTCTTGCTGTATAGTCTTGACTGTCCTAGAATTCGCCCTGTAATGCAGGCTATCCTCAGAATCAGAGATCTACTTGCCTCTGCCTTCCAAGTGCTGGGATCAATGCCCAGTGGCAGTCAGAATCTTAACCGGAGAGGTTTATGAGTTACTTGGATATAGAAATTAATAATATGGGGCATACAAAACAATAGGAACACAATGCATGCATATAACAGAAAAATTTTTGCCAATGGAATGAGGAACTAAACAGCAAGGCTGTGGTAAATGTGAGTCAGATGTCAAGTCTTGAACTGAATTCTACGAAGTTGTTCATTAATCCATTCAACAGACATGCACCAAACAAAGCTGTGCTGATAAATGTTTCTGGTATTTCCTTGGTAGATAACATAGTTTAGATTTCTGTTCATGACCCTTACTATTTAAGAGACAGATACTAAGTACAAACATGTCGTGATGGGAGATGTGCTCTAAAGGAGAGCCACAGGAGAGAATAGTTGCTAGGAGACAGTACAGAGCATAACAGATTGAGGAATGGAGAGATTTCCTTAAGGAAAGGACATTTTAGCTGAGGCTTTAAGAGTTAGATTTCGCAGGGCACGGTGCATGCCTTTAATCCCAGCACTCGGTGGAGGGGGGAGGGTAGAGGGCAGGCGGATTTCTGAGTTCCAGACCAGCCTGGTCTACAGAGTGAGTTCCAGGACAGCCAGGGCTACACAGAGAAACCCTGTCTCAAAAAACCAAAGAGAGAGAGAGAGAGAGAGAGAGAGAGAGAGAGAGAGAGAGAGAGAGAGAGAGAGAAACAGAGACAGAGACAGAGACAGAGAGACAGAGAGACAGAGATATTTCACTCACAAAAACAGTCAGGGTAGGCAGAGAACATCCAGACAGTGGCCCTAGCAAATGCCAAGGATCATAAGGAGACAAGTACTCAGGAGACTGTTCAATGTGGCTGGAACTTAGCAGGAGAAGGGGGGGGGATATCAGATGAGACATTTCAGGATGGGTTGGGTAGTCTTTGTTTTGAGGTCAAAAACCTGGCAGCTGTTTGTATTTAACAAACAGAGAGGAGGGGACACAGTGGTAAGTCAGGTCATTAAAAAAGTGACCTGGAGACTATAATAAACAGAATAAAAATATATTTTGGAGTTAGCCTATTAGGTCTATTTAGTCCCAGTAAGGGACTGAATTTTCTGTATTCTTATCTGTGCTCTGTGCAAATGAGTGATCCTGAAATTTGTCACTTACTTTGTTAAATTCTCTCTGGGGAGGTGACCATCGTTTCTGGTTAAAATTATTTGTGAGGGGGCTGGGGAGATAGATAGCAGTGGTTAAGAGTACCAGCTGCTCTAGAGAGCGCTGGGGTTTGATTTCCAACACCCACATGGCAGTTCACAATGGTCTCTAACTCCAGTTACTGGGGATCTGACACCTTCTTCTGACCTCTGTGGGAACCCCACACATGTGGTACAAAAACCCAAACATGTAAGACAAAATATTAAGATTATTTATTATTATTTTATTTATTCATATATTTATTTATTTTGAAACAGGGTTTCTCTATGTGGCTCTCTGGCTGTCCTGGAACTCTTTCTCGGGCTACATCTGACTCCCAAGTGCTAGGATTAATGGTGTGAACCACCAACCATTCAGTTCAAATAAAAGGAGTTTTAAAAATATATAAAATAGGGCTGGTGGGATGACACAGTGGGTAGAGGTACTTGCTACTAAGCTTGACGATTTGAGTTTAATTCCCAGGACCCACATGGTGAAAGGACAGTGAAAGTTGCCCTCTTCTCTGTTCTCTATGTGAACTGCATGGACAAATAAATAAATGCAAGGAAAAAATTTAAGAACAATTTATGAACAGAAATGAATCCATCATTAATCATGAATCCATCCACTAATCATGTATAAATGTAAAAAGTTTTACATGTGTCTTCTAAATTACTCTGCTATTAAATTTAGCTAATCTTTTCAGAAAAGATCTCATTTTGTAGTTCAGGCTTAGCTAAAGCTTTCTGTCCTGCCTTGTTTCCCAAGTGCTGGGACTGTAGACATGGTGCCACCATGCCCTGCTAGTCCATATGTATTGCACTGGTTCCTTATAATGCAGGAGTTATATCCTTACATTGCAAACATTTGTAAGGAATGTGGGAAATTAACCTGACCTCCATAGAGTGGCAGAAGTGTGTAGAATGGCTCTATGCGGTTAGTGGAGCAGTTTAGTGCTAGGGCATTTGCCTATCATGTTTGGGGCCCTGGGTTTAATTTCCAGCACCACAAAAACAAAGAAAACCTAGATATTCCGTGACAAATAAGTCTGGGATGGCCCTGAACCCACAGATTTTTCTGTCTCTGCCTCCTCAATGCTGGGATTAAAGGTGTGCCCCACCACACCCAGTTCTGGTTTTTTATCTTTTAATATACTAATGAAAGCCCTGGCAGGGAGGTAGTTACCCTGCCCTGGTTAACTGCTACTAATTGTAAATAGATAAAACAAGGCTATCAGTCAGTCATTCTTGCTTTTGCAATTTTTTTTTTAATAGAATAGAGTTTATTTAGGGCATGGGGCGGGGAGTTAAGAGGATAGCAGAGGCAGAGAAAGGCAGAGAGAAGGATAGAGTAGAGAAGTAGGGGATGGCCATGACCACGTGGAGAGAGGAGGGAAGGGATTGGGGAGCGGGGGGAGCAAAGGGGTAAGAGGCAAGGTGGGGAAGCAGGAGTAAGAGAGCTGCTGCTTTTGCAATTTTTACCTACACTGGAATATGCATATCTGTTTCTTGTTCCTTACATATTTTTATCAGGAATGAAGCAAAGTCAGCTGGACGAGGTGATTTGATACCAACCATCAAATTTCGGCATTGTTCATTGTTAAGAAATAGACGCTGCACTGTAGCATACCTGTGAGTGTCTTGGGTTTTGCTTGGGGACCTAAGAGGGTTTTCAATGTAATTTGGTTTCTCTGGGTAGCAAGGAAGAAAAAAAGCTTCTCTTGTCCTTTTTATGTTTTTTGTTTGGTTTGTTTTTATTTGTTTGTTTTTGAGACAGGGTTTTACCCATGTAACTATGGCTGACTTTGAACTTAATATGTAGACAGGCTTACCTTGAACTTACAGAGATCTTTCTGCTTTTGCCTCCTGAGTGCGTAGATTAATGTCACATGCAGTCACCCTTGTCTTTAAATGAAAAAAAAAATTTAATTTATGAAACAGTAGTATATTCATGAAGAGTGAGAATAATATAATTTGCCCTGTGGAACTTAGTTCTTCGATCTTAGTGTTTTGTCACATTTATTTCATTGTGTGTCTTTTTTCTTTCAAGATTTATTTATTTATTATTTATTTTAGTATTCTGCCTGCATATATGCCTGCATACCAGAAGAGGGCCCCAGGTCTCATTACAGATGGTTGTGAGCCACTATGTGGTTGCTGGGAATTGAACTCAGGACCTCTGGAAGAGCAGGCAGTGCTCTTCACCTCTGAGCCATTTCTCCAGCCCCGGTGTTTTGTTTTTATGCTGTACTAGTTTGGAGTATTATGACAACTGACCTCTGAACTCATAATACTTTGCTTCTCTCAGCTGCAGGGACCTCATGACCTTTGTAACTACTGCACATATTGTCACACTTGGAGAAATAAACAATGCCTTGTGATATTTGTCAGGTTGAAACAGGGTCTCATATAGTCCTGGCTGGCCTTGAACTCATAGAGATCCTCCTACCTCTGCTTCCAAAATTCTGGGATTAAATACACTTACCACCATACCCAACAATCTAAACAGTTCTTATGTACATTTTTTTCCATTGTCTCAAAGATGTTTTCTGTTGATGTCTTTCTGTCAGTAGCCAAAGTCCATGCGCTCCCTTTAGGGTTTTGTGAGTCTTGAGTCTTTTCATCAGAATGACTTTTGACTCTTTTATTCTTATACCATCTAATCTTTTCATGTCCTAGGTATGACCGGTTGCTTCGGATTAGAGCGCTCAGGTGGGAATATGGGAGTGTCTTGCCAAATACTTTACGATTCCACATGTCTGCTGAAGAAGTAAGTTAACACTATTCAGCTGTATTAAGTTGCTATGTTCTCTCAGTGTTCCTTTGTTTTCAGTGACCACTCATCAATTTCTAGCTTGGACTAATTTCTTATATACTTATACAGAAAGTATGTGGTAGGGAGTAATTCTAAGTACCATGTGGAAAACTTTTAGTGTTTAATAGAGTCCCAATATGTTATTTATGAGTAATCCATCTTTGAGATTAAAAACTGGTATTATTACTTGCCTGTTTTCTATATAATGTGTGTATATATGTACATTATAATCAACATTAGAAATTCATATTACTAATAAGTCTTGATTGATCCAGTAATTAAGGCACAGGATTACTCCAGATATTGGGTTGGAGCCAGATAAACTTAAATTCTGACTATTTAGGAACTGCCTATCTCAAGTAACCTGACCTCTCCCTATACCTAAATTCTCTCCTTTAAAAATAATAGAGGTTTGCAAGGACTTCAGACACTGATTGCCTCACGTCAGACCACACATCACCTGTCTTCCATGAGATTTCCCCATACTTTAGACAACAGTTTCCAGTTGTGATGTCCCATGATTCCTGGGACACATGTCCAGAATGAGTGACAAAACTCAGAATATCATTATACTTCAAACATGAAGTATTAAAGCCAAATGAATACAAAGCAAAGTAGATATAGATTGGAACCAGCCAGAGGAGGCTCACAAAGCAAGGGCTGAAAGGGTTGGAAATTCTAAGCTTCTGGTGTCGTATCCTGTGGATCAGAGCTTGACATCCTCTTGACACATTCCATAATGGAGCACATAATGGAACTCACTCTGTAGACCAGGCTGGCTCAAACTCAGAAATTTGCCTGCCTCTGCCTCCCAAGTGCTGGTACTAAAGGCGTGTGCTACCACTGCCGGCTTCATCCAGGTAGTCTTCACAACATTGGTGTCTAAGTGGTTGGCGTTTTATACCCTAGAGACATGACCATCGAATTACCAACCATGTCACTGAGCTCAGTCTTCTCCCCTCCCCTCTCAGGAGGTCACACTGTTAGTGGGGTCCCGAGCCCACTCTAGCCTCTGCTCTGGGTCATTTGGTCAGCATAAATCAACCAGAGTCTGCTATGAGTCATCTCATTAACAAGTTCCTCCTGATACTTTTCTGCATAAGTCATATGTGATTTCTGTTCTACACTGTTTGCATACTGTACTACACCTATTGATTTGTGGGCGTTGAACCAACCTTTTGTCCTTGAAGTGAAGTCAACATGGTCATGACCTGGTCTTTATGTGTCCTGAATTCTGACAATAAGAAGTTTTTGTGTCTGTGCCCATCAGGGGACTTTGACTATAGTGTTCTTTGTTGTTGTGTCTTTATGGGGTTTTGGTGTCATGGTAGAGCTGGCTTTGTACAGAGTTTGTCATTGTTTCTTTTCTTCTGTTTGAAAGTATTAGTGTTAGCTCTTCTTGACCGGTTTGGTAGAATTTGACAGTGAGCCTATCTAGTTCTGGGGCTTTTCTTTGTTGGGAGGCTTTTTATTGTTGGTTCAGTCTTTGATGATAACAGATTTGTTTCTTCTTAATTTTTTGGGGGGAGGGAAGGTTATATGTGCCTAGGAATTTACCCATGTTTTAAATTTAGTCTATGTTATTATTTAGTTACAACTTTGTTAATTTCTGCCCTGATCTTTATTATTTCTCACCTCTTACTGCACTTGGGTTTGGACAGTTCTTGTTCTCCTAGGACCTTGAGGTGCATTGCCAAATAATTTATTTATATCTAATTCTTCTCTCTTTCTCTCTTAAAGATTTATTTATTTATTTCATGTATGTGGGTATACTGTCACTGTCTTCAGACACACCAGATGCCCACTACAGATGGTTGTGAGCCACCATGTGGTTGCTGGGAATTGAACTCAGGACCACTGGAAGAACAGTCAGTGCTCTTAACCTCTCTAGTTGATATCTAATTTCTCAATACAGGTGCTTATAGCTACTACCTTTCCTCTTTGAACTGCTTTAGCTGTGTGCCAAGGGTTTTGGTAAATTGCATTCTTATATTATTTGATTCTGGGAAATTTTCAGTTTCTTCCCTAATTTCTTCAAAATTATATTATTAAATCTCCAAGTATTTGTGTGGTTTCAATATTCTTCTTGTTGATTTCTTGTTTTATTGCATTAATTTGATAAGATACAAAAAACTATTTAGATGCTCTTTTTTTTTTCTTTGAGATTTTATTTTATGTATGTGAACATGCTGTAGTTCTTCAGACACACCAGAAGAGGGGATCAGATCCTATTATAGATTATTATGAGATACCATGTAGCTGTTGGGAATTGAACTCAGGACCTCTGGAAGAACCGTCAGTGCTCTTAACCACTGAACCTTCTTTCCAGCCCTCTCTTGTATTTTTTAAGACTTGATTCGTGGCCCAGAATGTGAGCTCTTTTCCAGAAGCTTATGGGCTGCAGAGAAGAATGTATATTCTTTACCTGTTAGACAGATAGTCTGTGTACATCTGATAAGCTTAATTGATCTATGGTGTAGCTTGAGTTTTCAGATTTATGTATATGAATGGTTTGCCAGCATGTATGGATAGATACCATGTGCATGACTGGTGTTCTTAGAGGTCAGTAAATGGGGTCAGATTCTCTGGAACTGGAATTAGAGATGATTATGAGCCACCATGCTGATGCTGGGAACTGAATCTAAGCCCTCCTTCAGAGCAACAAGTGTTCTTCATCACTGAGCCATCTCTGCAGCCCCTGTGGTATAATTTAACTCAGAGGTTTCTTTGTTATCAAAGGGTTTTAATTATCAAAATGGGGTGTTGAAATCACCAACTACTACTGTATCTGGGCCTATGTGACCTTTTATAGACAGTTACCAGTATTTCATACCTCAACATATATTTCCAATTTTTAGATCATCTTGTAATTCTATTTTGCTTTGTATTTTTTGACATTTTGATTATAATATGTTTGTCATAAAGAGATTCTTCTCTAGTCATGTGTCTTTAGGGTCTTAATGCCTCTTGTGCCTGGATATCTTTCTCTAGATTTGGGAATTTTTTGTTTTAACTTCATTGAGCAGAATCTCTCAAACCTTTAACATTTCTCTTAACTTGTATCCTGTGGGTCCTCAGGTTGGGACTCTTGATTGTGTGGCAGTTCTCTGTCACTGTGTGGGGATGCTTATCTCCGTGGTGATGCCTGAATATAGTATCTTATCTTCTTCTGCTCCATGGCATCTTTTTTTTTAATTCATTGAGAGTTTTTTTAATTAACATTATCACAATATCAGAGTCGTTATTGACAGTTTCTTTTTTTTTTTTTTTCGAGACAGGGTTTCTCTGTATATCCCTGGCTGTCCTGGAACTCACTCTGTAGACCAGGCTGTCCTCGAACTCAGAAATCCACCTGCCTCTGCCTCCCAAGTGCTGGGATTAAAGGCATGTGCCACCACTGCCCGGCCTTTATTGACAGTTTCTTCAGAAGAAAACTACTGACTTTAATCCCGATTCATCCATTTTACTACTCTGTATTGCTGACTTTTTCTCTTTAGGTTTTGAGTTGAATGAAACCATTTACTTGCATTGTCTTAGAAGACATTGATCAGTGTTTTCTAGTAAACTTCTGAAATCATTATCTCGTATTTTGGAGAAGCTAGTTTGCCACACTTTCTATTTTTGGTCTCTGTCTTATGATATCCATTTCTGCTTGGCTGGATCTCTCTTCCTGTTTTATCTGGAAATCTTCTTTAAGGCTTAATCTCCAGTACTCTCTGTAAAGAGACAGCAAGTTTCTGTAATAGCAATAGCTAGGAAGCCATTCAAGATACAGAAATGGGAACACAGAAGTGAAACTGGCAAAGCTGCTACAGGATATGGGACAAAGGTAATTTTTAGAGTGAGTGTGGAAATAGAAAATGAATGACATAAAAGAAGACGGCAGGGAAAAGGGAGAAATAGAAAAACAAGATTAAACACAAGAAAGGCGAAAGAAGCCGAGTGAGAAAAATGTTATTCAGGGAGAAGAGCAAGGAATTAGAAAACAAAAGAAAAACAAATGATATCTCAATCATGAAAAAGTTCAAAAATTGACAAGTGTAAGGAGAATAGATATATATATATACTTAATGAGTACTTAAAACCAGTAAGCTAAGGTCAAAATATTTTCAAATATACAGAGGGAGCTATTAAAAGGGGAAAACATGGTGATGTGTTAGAATGGCGGGTCAGGTCAGAACATACCACACACTAGGCCCAAACAGTTCCACGTGTAAGAGGTTTAATTGAGAGGGAGAGAGGGGGCAGTAGCAGGAAGAGAGGAGGGAGAGAGAGAGATGGAGGGATGTTCCCTGTATATATATGGGTTCTGACATAGTGGCTGCAGGTAAAGGTGGGAGGTGAGCCCAATGGATTCTGGGAATATGGTGGCTGTTGCCCTGGCAACAGGTCTGTGAGACCTGCCCATGTGACGGCACAGGCTTTGGAGGCCCTGATGCTAACACATGGTGCAAAAAAGAAAAAGAAAGAGGAAAAAAATGCGTAACAGTAAAAATGATCTATAAACCAAATTATATGAATTACAAAAACAAAACAAAACCTTTAAAACTGAGGGTTGATTGTGCAAGAGGGCTGCCACGGATTGGATTTCTGCGGGGACCCCTTGTTCTGCAGAGTGGTAAGAGTTCTGGCCTGGTGGGCAAAGAATTCGGTGAGTGACAAACAGAAAGGACACAAAGGAGTGCAGAATCTGAGTGTATTTGCACAAAGTGAAAATCAGGCTTATATAGTATATAGAAACAGGGCGAATGTCAAGGAATATCAGGGATCACGGCAGGTAGTGGTCACATCAAAGTCAGTAAGATCAAACAGCCAGGTGTAAATGATTCCTTCTGAAGAGCAATAGTGCTCTTCTCCGCTGGGCTATTTTGGCAGCCCTAAGCAGTCTGAAGCAGGTAAGCACCAGGAGGTCCCACTCTAGCATCTCCTGGGAATGGTTTGGCTTGTAACAGCAAACATTAGTTCAGGAAACTATTCAACTACTCTCTAGTTTGTAAAGCAATTCTGCCTTGTGTGGCACTGCTCTTAGAGTTCTAACTATGTTTACAGATAGCAATAGTGTTTGACTACCATCTCTAACTCTGGAGACACCCTGTCTGATAAGGCAGCTTCCTTGTGGGAATCAGTAGGCAATAATGCCTGACCTTTATTGCTAATTCTGGGGACTCCCTGTCTGCTAAGGCAGCTTCCCTTGTAAAAATTCCAAGCTAATAACAGCTAGGAAATCAATTAGGATCATTAAAACACTGTGGAGGCCAGGAAACAATGTTAAATCTCAGTTTTAGCTAATAACGAAATATTTCTTAGGGCACCTTTATGCCTGAATAAAGAAAGCATGCAGATCTCTCCACAGACTTTAGCAGAGACCAATCTGGAACACATCAGAACTAGGAGATATCAGCGACTGAATACTCAGGAGACTGGCTCTCTGTGAAGCGTACATTTCAGGTCCGTGATCAGGTTTTTTAGACCTGACATGCAGACACAACTGAAGTAGTCGAGTGCTGCATGACAGAGGGCATAGATTGTAAGAGCTAGAGCAGTCTGCTGTGAGACTGTCTTCTGGGAATGACCAGGAAGCTTCCCTTGTAATGCCTCAGGAATATGGCCATCTAAACAAGACCTGAAAAAGTACACCACAAGTCGACTGCTAACAAAGACAGACGCCAAAAATAGTAAGTGTGACAAAGAGTCCTGGGGCTCTGTCCAGGAAGGAGCTGACTCTCCCAGGGATGAGCTGCCTAGCTGGGTATCCAACCCAAGTTGTTAGCTGTGAAATCACACACATCCAAGTGACACTAAACGGCCTGAGCAGATTTTATTATAGACTTAGGCATATAGAACAGTATATATATGTTTATTTTTTTTCTTCTTTCTTTTTTTTTTTTTTTTGGTTTTTTGTATAGCCCTGGCTGTCCTGGAATTCACTCTGAAGACCAGGCTGGCCTCGGACTCAGAAATCCACCTGCCTCTGCCTCCCAAGTGCTGGGACTAAAGGTGTACGCCCGGCTTTTTTTTTTTTAAGATTGTATGCTTTTCTTTCTTTTTCTTTTTTCATTTTTTAAAAAGATTTATTTTATATATATGAGTACACTGTAGTTGTCTTCAGATATACCAGAAGAGGGCAATGGGTCCCATTACAGATGGTTGTGAGCCACCATGTTGTTGCTGGGAATTGAATTCAGGACCTTTGGAAGAGCAGTCAGTGCTCTTAACCACTGAGTCATCTGTTCAGCCCATATATGTTTATATACACAAAAAACATATATACATGTATACAAGTGTAGTGTGTATATACATACATACATAATATGTACATATGTGTCTGTGTATAAGTATAGGTGTATAAGGGGCTGGTGAGATGGCTCAGCGAGTAAGAGCATCGACTGCTCTTCCAAAGGTCGTGAGTTCAAATCCTAGCAACCACATGGTGGCTCACAACCACCCATAATGAAATCTGATGCCCTCTTCTGGTGTATCTGAAGACTGCTACAGTGTACTCATTTATACTAATAATAAATAAATTTTAAAAAAAAAAAGTATAGGTGTATAACTATGTGTATATGTATGTGCATATATATATGACCATGACTTTGAGGGGAGTAAGGATGTTACATAGGAGGGATTGGAGGGAAGAAATACAAGAGGGAAAATGATGTGATTATATTTTAATTTAAAAAAAAAATCAGCATTTTTGTTTTGGGTTTTGGTTTTTTGAGACAGGGATTCTTTGTGTAGCCCTGACTGTCTTGGAACTTACTGTGTAGACTCTAGATACCCATAATAGTTTATTTATTTATATTTTTGTTTTTGTTTTTTCAAGACAGGAATTCTATTTGGAGCCCTACCTGTCCTGGAACTCACTCTGTAGACCAGGCTGGCCTTGAATTCACAGCAATCTGCCTGCCTTTGCCTTCTAATTACTGGGATTAAAGGTGTGTGCTACTACCAGCCCAGCTATTTTTTCTTTTTCACAAATAAAGTAAAAATATCAAGGCATGGTAGTATACACATTTAATCCTAGCACTCAGGATGCAGAGGCAAGCAGATCTTTGTGAGCTCAATGCCAGCTCAATGCCAAAGAATCCAGGCCAGCCAGGGTTACAGGGTGAAACTGCCTCAAAAAACAGACTTCTGTGTGAACCTTTAATTCCAGCACTGGTAGAGGCAGGTGGATCTCTGTGTGTTCGAGGCCAGCCTGGTCTACAGAGCGAGTTGTTCCATCATGGCCTTGGCTACACAGAACCCTGTCTCCAAAACAAACAAACAAACAAACAAACAAACCAAAAAAAAAAAAAAAGAGGTTAAATGTGTAAGTAATACTAAGTAGGAGTACCAAGAAGAATAAAAGGTGAGGGGATTCTCCCAGGGTCTGAGGGAAAGCACAGCTAAGGCACTAGAGTGCCTCTGGCCATTTCTCAGGTCCTCATAAATTGGAGCCTGCCAGTTCCATTCATGTGGGCAGGGTAGCTAAGCTGTAGGCCTTTGTCTTCCCTGTGGTTTCTATAACTTGTTGCTTGCCACGAGCCTGCCCACCTAAGGGAACAGGTGTTGAAGTGAAATGAGGCATTGGAAGCAGGGCAAAAGATGATGATCTCCAGCTCTTCAACACTTTCTTACTATTCTGTGCAGAAAAACCTAATTCTTTATCAATGTTCTATGCTTCATTAAGTGCTGGGGACTTAACTATTACTGCTCTTTGCTAGATAGATACTTCACTCATTATCACTGCTCTGTGCTTCATTAAGTGCTAGGAAAACTTAACTCTTTATCTCATAATTCTCTGGGCTTGGTAAGTATTAACTCTTACTTTATAATTCTCTGGCAATTAACATACACTGTATGCCACTGGGGAATTCAGTGAAGGATTTATTGCTAAGGTTCCTTTCTTTATAGCCTCTCACTGTCCAGGTGAGAGGGAGGCTTGGAGCAATTAACTTTTATTGAACTAGGAAAAGTGAGTCTGTGCAGAATGAAACACTTTTATATATGTAAATATGCACAGAACCACACATACATTCATATATACATTCATACATACATATTTTTACATTCATACTTTGGCCAGGCCTAGGCAGCTGTCTCATCAGCTTACATACTTAGACACACACACACACACACACACACACACACACACCTATACTTATACACACACATACATACACACACACACACCTATACTTATACACACACACACACACCACCTATACTTATATATACACACACATACACACACCTATACTTATACACATACACACACACACACACACACACACACACACACACACACACAAACACATCGGGAGGAAAGAGCAAAAGCCTCCATGAGCAGGTTTCACTCAGCAAGCTCCAACACAAAAAGAACTCACCTATTCTGGATGAAAAGTAAGTTCCAGCATTTATTGCATAGGGAAAGAAAGCATTTCTACCCTATTCAATCCAAGTCTGTAAGAAAAAAGCCTTGTCCTTATCAGTAAGAAAAGCCTGCCTGCTGCTTTCTGCTCTCTGCAGCTCCTTCCGCTGAGTTCTAGCCTGCCTCTCCTCTCTCCTCAGCCGTTATATTCTGTGTTCTGCAGTCTTGTGCGTCTATTTTGCTTCTCTGCTTCTCTTCTGTTCTCCTTCTGCCTCCTTCATGTCATCGTCCTAGTTTTTTGTACTTTTTTAGGAGAATAGATCACATGGTATTCCAAGCATCTCTCCTCAAAAGTTCACAAGTTCAAACATAAATTCAAACATAAATAAGAAGTAACAACAAGATGCTTGTATGTGTTTCCATTAAGACTAGCTATCTAACTAGTTATTATCTGCCACTAGCTCCACAGGTTCATAGAAAGTTAAAAACTTAAAATTTTAAGTTAGCATGTTTCTGTCAAGAGATATATCCTCTGAGTAATGTCTACCCATTAGTATTGAAGTTCTGTATAGATGAAACCCCATCAATATTTTATCTTCTGTCCTTGCACCAACAATAAATTGTTCATTTCCTTTGATGACATTTAGTTAATAGTTTTACAGCCTAAAGGAATGCATTCCTTAATTGTAAATCTGTCTGCTTTCTATCTTAGTGCAAACAGCCAGTGACATGTAACTTGCAGAGTTCTAATTGCAGCTTTCATATTACAGATGGCTCTAACTGTAGCCCTTTTTATAAAGAGTTCAATAATTACTAATATACATTTAGGAATTCTTAGAGAATCATCATTAGGAATTAAGAAATCATCTGTCTATATAATATCACTGCAAGACAGTACATCTTCATTGATCTGCAGAAAGTCTGTCTAATATGGCAGGCTAATGCCCAGGGATTATTAAATTAATTTAATAATGACAGGAAAAGCCTATCAATAGCAAGATTCAATCCTGAGATTTAGCTTCTTGGGCCTTGCCTCCAAGAGCTCATTCATTGCAGTCCATGGTGAACCATCTCAGGAAAATCACCTGCTACCCTTTAGTCTCTCCTAGATGGGAAATCACCTGCTACCCTTTAGCCTCTCCTAGACAGGTTGTGACAGTTGCAACCTTTTAGCCTCTCCTAGATGGGATCTGACAGCTGCTCAGACCATTTTGGCTACATCTCTGACATCTGCCAGAGCTCTTTTTACTTTGGAAGTAAGTTGTGATAGCTTTGTCAACTTGACACAACCTAAAATACCTGGAAAGATATCACTGGGCCAGTGGGCATGTCTGTGGAGGGTTTCCATAATTAAGTTAACTGATGTGGGAAGATCCAGTCTTAGGATGTATTGGCTTTGAAATGGTAGTACCTAGTCTGTGCAATTTTTCTTAAACTTTGTCAAATGACTATATTTATGTTCACAGATGGAGTGGTTCAACCATTATAAAAAGTCTCTTGCTACTTACATGAGGTCACTGGGAGGAGATGAAGGCTTGGACATCACACAAGATGTGAAACCCCCCAAAAGCCTATATATTGAAGTATGTATACCCACTTTAATGCATACATTGTGCTACCTTCTCTCAAAGATAAAGGGTTTCTAGCCTCTCTTAAAAAGGAAAGAACCGAAACAAGACAAAAGAGTGAGGGTGGACACCTAAAATCTCATTGATACACCCATTTTAGTAGTTTTGTCTTTGGTACCACAAACAGATGGCCACAGAAAGAAAAAGTTTCTGAAGAGGTTGCAAATCCTATAGATTAAAAGATAAGACATAAAATATAATATATAGCTGTCAGATTTTAGTTTCAACATGAAAACTTAGAAAAATATTCATGAAGGACAGGAGAGATGACTCTGGCTAACAACACTGGCTGCTCTTGCAGAGGATTCAGGTTAAATCCTAGCACCCACATGGCAGCTCAGCCACCTGTAACACCGGTGACCCAATGCCCTCTTCTGCCGCCCTTGAACACTGTATATACATGTGGTATACAGATATACATGCAGGTAAAACACCCATATATGTGAAATGAAATGAGAAAAAAAATTAAAATATTCATGGGACAAGTGGGAACTTCTGGATATTAAATGAGTAAAGATTGCACTCTGCATGCTGTAGGCTCAGCAGCAGCCTCTCCTCCCCAAGGCCACTCCACCAAGCATTGGAGATTTTCCTCTAATAGTATTTCTCACACTAAGTTAAAAAGCTTGAAAGCATTGTAAATTTTCAGAATAATTTTAGATCATGGTAGATGTATCTGCTCCTGGCTGCTGGAAGTCAGCGGCCGTCAGCAGAGACCTAACTAACCCTGGGAGAGTAAACTCTTGCCCAGTTCTTAGAAGATGAAGTGCCTCCCTATTTTTCTTGATATCACTCAGTGCTGTCCCTTCAAAACAAAACAAGACAAAAAACCTATTTACAAGTAATGTGTACTTAGATGCAGTTGCATGTTCCTTGGTATACCTGACGACAGTTTTGGAGAGTTGGTTCTCTCTTTATCCTGTGAGATGAGGGGTTGAAACTCCAGCCACCAGGCTTATGCAGTAAGCACTTTACACTTTGCACCATCTTGTCGGTCCAGGTAGTTCTTTACCATTGCAGAAGCTGCTGTCAAAGACTGCCTCCCTCCTCTGCCTTTCAACCAACATCCTCTTTCAGTTTGGATAACTTATTTGCTTAAAGAACAAGGTTAACATGAACAAACTGGGATGATTACCATTTACAAATTAAAAAGTAACTTAGTTGAATTTCACTTTTGCTTCTTATTATGGCACCAAATGAAAGTTGTACTTTCATTTTCTGCTGCTAAGAATTCCCTGGAATGAATCTGCGAATTCAAGAAGATTGAAAGAATCTTTTCCAAAATTAGGAGCTTGCAAACTTAGTTGTGTCCTGCTCACATACTGATATATGGGTGGGACCTTCAAAAATGAGGCTAGAGTGGATTTAAATATTATATACTTAATATTCATACAATACCTATTTTCTTTTTGATTACTACCTATAATAATGTAAGTCAGTTATGGTGGGGCACAGCTATACTCTCAGTTAGTCAAGAAGCCGACACAGTAGGATCACTTGAGTTTGGAGAGGCCAGCCTAGTCTACATAGCAAGTTCAACACCAACCTGGGCTACGAAGGAAATTGTAAGCCATCCCTGGCAATTTTGGGAGCTCTTGTAAAAACGTTTGGAGTTGTGCCTTACTGGTGAAGCAGTTGGCCAATGTGCATGAAGCTATAGGTTCATATCTATGCTAGAATAAGAAACAAAAGAATGTTGGATTAAGCTTTTCCTTGAATTTTTGAAAATTCTTAAGTAACCATTTTTAGCTTATACTTCATTTTCACCTTCCCTAGAAAACATAGCTAAGGCCTGTCTCAAAGGAGAAACATTGTTAATTTGTTCTTTCAGGTGCGGTGTTTAAAAGACTATGGAGAATTTGAAGTTGATGATGGCACTTCAGTCCTGCTTAAAAAGAATAGTCAGGTAGTTTCTGTTGTCATATACATTAAACCTTGTTAAGAATGTGTGTGTGTGAGCAGCGAGGTGGTGGCTCACTGCTTTAATCCCAGCACTTGAGAGGCAGAGGCAGGTGGATTGCTGAGTTTGAGGCTGGCCTGGTCTATAGATCGAGTTCCAGGACAGCCAAGGCTACACAGAGAAAGCCTGTCTAGGGAAAAAAAAAAAGAAGAAGAAAGAAAAAGAAGAATGTGTGTATGGAAATGCTGTTTTTGGGTAGCAAAGCACTGTCTCCTTCTGACATTGCTCTGTATCTCAGACCAGTTCTGAATTTTTTTCTAAATAATAAGACTTGAAGCATATGTGTCATATGCCAAGAGAAAGTTAATTCATTTATTAGGCTGGTGCTTATATTTAATGTATTTTCCTGAGTAATTATTATAATGGGTCTTATTCTAGTTAGTTGAAAAATTATTTGGGTACTATTAAAATGTTGAATTGAAGGGATGGTAATCCACCTGAGACAGGAGGACCAAAAGTTGAATACCAAGCAGGTGTATTGCTTGAAGTAATAAGCCCAGCACTTTGGGAGGCAGAGGCAGGCAGATCTCTGAGTTCCAGACCAGGATGGTCTACATAGCAAGTTCAACACCAACCTGGGCTACAAAGGAAATTGTAAGCCATCCCTGGCAATTCTGGGAGCTCTTGTAAAAAAGTTTGGAGTTGTGCCTTACTGGTGAAGCAGTTGTCCAAAGTGCATGAAGCTATAGGTTCATATCCATGCTAGAATAAGAAACAAAAGAATGTTGGATTAAGCTTTTCCTTGAATTTTTGAAAATTCTTAAGTAACCATTTTTAGCTTATACTTCATTCTAACCTTGTCCTTTAGAGCAAGAAATTGTGATGTAGATCAAGAACTTTTAAATACTTAATATGTAAGCAGAAGGGCTGGTGAGATGGCTCAGCAGCACTGACTGCTCTTCCAGAGATCCTGAGTTCGGATCCCAGCAACCACACAGTGGCTCACAACCATCTGTAATGAGAAACAAATGAAAGCCTATGGGCTGGAACGGGGCCAGAGTGAGAGGGGCCGGAGCAGGAGGGGAGAAGGGAAAGGGGGGAGGGGGGAAAACCAAAAAAAAAAAAAAAAACTATGTAAGCAGAGCAGCTTACTAGGACAAGATTAAATTTGTCAAGCTGTAGAAGAGCTGAGACTTCATATTACCACAGCTCCTTCTTTCCCTCTGCCCATTTTCTGAGATGGCAGTAAAGAAAGGAAAAGGCCTCACAGGGCCACTCTTTCTTTCTTCTTTACCCGCCCTGCCATGTGGATATTGACCGGGTAGTATCCTGTTGTTGTTGACATCCTGGGACAGAATGCTTCAGACCATCTGGTGCTCTGGCCCAAGATGGTGACTGATCTGTTTTATTAGTGTGCAGGTGTCATTTCCCAAAACTAGGTTTTTAGAACAGATTTCTAAGACACCCTAAAATTTTTGTTAAACTAACTGTCATTCCCATGTGTCTCCTTAAACAAGGCATCAAAACTGGATGGTGAATTAAAATGTTTTAAAAAACAAACAAACTACAAAACCCTGTGTTCTGGAGGTGTCATGGAACCTGCAGTTGCCAAAAGCAAAGCTGTCCTCGGAGCATGATGAGTGGAAGTGCTATTTCAATTTGGTGTGGTTTTCTTGGGCTCTGTGGTTGATCTGCCCACTGTGTACAGAGGCAGTGAAGCCTGGGCCTGTTATTCTGCTCCTGTGTGGACATGTAACTGGCCTGAACAACTTGTTATCTGTATTTGAATCCTGTTTTCTACTGTTTACTGTTAAGGGATTTCTAAATGACCCGATGCTAGGCCAGCCCAATGACATAGTAAATAGGAGTGCTAGTACACAGGCCAGTGACTTGAGTTTAGTTTCTTGATCCCACCCATAAGGTGGCAGGAGAGAACCAACTCCTAAGAATTGTCTTCTGACCGTCACATGCATGCTGTGACCTGTGCATGCCTGTGCCTGTACATGGACATGCTCAAAACACGAATGCATGCATATAATTAATTAAAGATCTATATCAGGCCACATCTAAGAGTGACTATATATCTATGTGGCTCATCCACATAGTTTCAATACTAGTGGGGAAATACTTAACATGTATTCTTTAAAACTTTTAAATATAGTGTTAAAGGAACTGTCAAATGTATCACTGTGTATTTTTTATTTTTTTAAACACTTTCAATAATTTTTAAAGATTGAATCATTTATTTTATGTATGTAAGTATACTGTCGCTCTCTCTAGACACATCAGAAGAGGAAATTGGATCCCATTATAGATGGTTGTGAGCCACTATGTGGGTGCTAGGAATTGAACTTGGGGTCTCTAGAAGAGCAGTCAGTGCTCTTAACCACTGAGCCATCTCTCCAGCCTTTAATAATTTTTTAAAACATGATGAATAAAGAGGTAGAGAGATGGCTCAGTGGTTAAGCACACTTGCTGTGGAGAACCCTAGTCCAAGGTGATCCAGTGCCTTTTTTGGCCTCTGTGGGGACCAGTCATTCATGTTGTACACAGGTACATGTAGGTAAAATAATACACATAAAATAAAAGGGAATAATTTTTTTTTTTTTTTTTGAGATAGAGTTACTTTATGTAGCCCTGGCTGTCCTGGGACTGGTTCTGTAGACCAGGCTAGCTTCAAACTCAAGAGATCCACCAGCCTCTGCCTCCTGAATGTTGAGATTAAAGGTTTGTGCCACCACCGCTGGCTATATATATATATATATATATATATATATACAAACATGTATATATATATATATATACAAACATGTATATATATATATATATACATACATATACACATACATATATCTTAAGAATTATGCAGTGACTTTTTTAAAAATAAAAATTTTACTAGTGTTGGATTAGTGGTATCAAGTTTACTTGGCTGTAACAGCACAATAGTTAAGGTTAGCTTTGACTACACAGCTGTACGAGCTGATAAGGTGTATCACAATAGTTAAGGTTAGCGTTGACTACACAGCTGTACGAGCTGATAAGGTGTATCACAATAGTTAAGGTTTGACTACACAGCTGTACGAGCTGATAAGGTGTATCACTAGCTGTTGCTTTTTACTGATGCAGAATGTAATTGAGTTTTTCTCCCCTTCTTTCTCCTCTACTTCCTTTTACTTGCAGCACTTTTTGCCTCGTTGGAAGTGTGAGCAGTTAATCAGACAAGGCGTTCTAGAGCACGTGCTGTCATGACTGTGTCCTGTGGTGACAGCAGCAGGATGTGAAGCTAAGCCAGCTCACAGAAGCGTCCTCACTGGACCTCCCCCTCCTTCGTTTTAAATTTACAGACATGCATTAACATAACCAAGAGGGCTTGGTGTCAGAGCTCATTGGTAGAGCACCTGCTTAGCACTTGAGAGGCCCAGAGTTTCATCCCTAGTACCTCAAAAGACAAGACAACAAAAGTCAAGGAGAAGACTATACCAAGAACTCTTGGCTAGGAGGATAATCTGCCAGCTCTTAAGCCTTTGTTATAGGCTATACCTCTAGTTATTCCATTCCCACAGTAATATTGTACTCTTATAATTGAAAATAAACAGTCTTTGGTTTGAATCTGTTTTCACAATGGGAATCTCCTGGTAGTACATCTTTGGTTGTTTTTGGTAATGTATGTTATGCATGCCAAAGGGCTGAGTTTCCGGAATATGTTTCTAGACCACTCTGTCAAGTAAAGATAGTAATTTATCATCAGGCTGTGGGAAGAGAAAGGAAGACATTGGAATTTGGAGTACTACAGTGGTGTAGCTCAAGACGTTTGCAGGCTAAGTGGGTACCAGTGTCATGGCTTTGTTCTTAAAATGGATGGAAACTACACATTTTTTCAAAAGAAGCAAATATTTATTCAGTGGGATGTAAACGTCAAGGGGTAGGGGAATAAATCTATACTTTCCTTAGCAGTAGACTAAGCCCCCAGGAAAGTTGTTTTGGCTAAGTGAAAGTTTCAGTAAGCCAACGATGCTGCTGAGCCTTCGGGAGCGGTGGGAGGCTGGCTAGTGCTGAGCAGGTAGGTGATACTGGAGATGAGAGGACACCTTGGCACTGCTGATGCTTTGTCTCACTCTGCTCCGTGCTAAAATTAGTCTTGAGCTGCCTCGTCCAGCTTCAGCTGCCATTCTGGCTTTAGCGACAGGATCTATGGAGCCCTGGATGTCCTGGAACTCACTATACAGTATAGGCTGGCCTTGAACTCACAGAGGTCCACCTGCCTCTGCCTCCTTAGTGCTGGGATTAAAGCAGTATACCACTAAATCAACTTGGTTTTGGTTTCTAATTTGGTTTCATTTATATAGAGATACTTTTAAAATTAAAAATAACTTTAAATATTTTTATTAACTTGAGAATTTCATGCAGTATGTTTTGATCTTGTTCACCTCCCAAATAATTTTTGATGAGGTAATATATACTTGGTAGTACTTCAGTCTTTGTAATTTTTTGAGACTTGTATTAAGGCCCCAAAGAAGGTTTATCATGATAAACATTACAGGTCTACTTACTACTGCTGTATTTGGGGTTAGAGTGAGTTTCCTATAAATGCCAGTTTGCTGATCATGTTAGGCCCTTAACCAATTAATCCACTTTCTGTGTGCACATGTGGTTGCTAATGCACATGTATATGGAACCCAGAGATTGAGTTGGGTATCTTCTTCAATTGCTCTTCACTATATTTGTTTGTTTGTTGAGACAGAGTTTCTCTATGTAACCAGGCTGGCCTTGAACTCACAGAGTGACACACCTGCCTCTGTCTCCTGAATGCTGGCTGGGATTAAAGGCGTGCACCACAACTGGCTGGCTTTCACCTCAGTTTCTGAGCCTGGGTTTCTCACTGAGCCTAGAGTTTACTGATCGGCTAGTAAGCTGCAGGACACCGCCGGTCTTTACTTCTGCTGTGATGGAATTATAGGTACACAGTGCTATGCCAGCTTTTTTATAAGGGTTCTTGAGATCTGACTGAACTCAGGTTCTTACACATGTACAGCAGGAACCTTACCAACTGAGCCATATCTCCTGCTTTCTAATCTTTTACTTCATTTCCAGGCAGAGCCTAAAGTAAAGAAGTGTACCCACTGTGAGATGGGTGTTTGTTTGTTTGTTTTTGTTTTTTCTTCCTTTGAGACAGGGTTTATCTAAGTAGTCCTGGCTGTCCTGGAACTTGTTTCATAGACCAGGCTGGTGCCTGCCTCTGCCTCCCAAATCCTGGGATTAAAGGCATGTCCCCCACCACTGCCTCTACTGTGAGTTTTGACAAAGCTTCTACTGCTAATAACACAAACTATACTGAGACTTAATATTTTACTGGTTGGTAAAACTAGATCTTAAGTTTTAAAAGTGTTCATTTCTGGAGTGAAGAGCTGATTGGAGTAAGGGATCCCCGTTTGTTTTCTGTTTGTTTGTTTTGTTTTTCTTTCCAAGACAGGGTCTTACCATGCAGCTCTGGCTATCTTGGAATTTGCTATGTAGACCAGGCCAGCCTCAAACTCAGAGATCCCCCTGTCTGATTCCTGAGTGATGGGATTGAAGCAGTGGTTCTCTTAATCATCCTAATACTGCAGTTTCTCATGTTGTGGTGACCCCAACCATAAAATTACTTTGTAGCCAAGTCTAACTGTAATTTTACTAGTGTTAAGAATCGTAATGTAATATCTGATATGCAGGATATCTGATGTGTGACTCCTAAGCCACTGGATTAAAGGCATGCACCACTACACCCATCAATCCCTGTTTATAGTTTTATTTGGAAGGATCCAAAATGTGACCTTATGCTTGGAGAGGTCACTGAACCTTCTTTCCAGCCAAGTAATGATTCATGTGTGAAATAATTTAAAACTTTAAAAAAATTAAAAAACTTAAGAGTTAAATCAATTTTAATAGAAAAGTTTTTGAAAATACAGGAACTTTTCATATCACAGTAGAATATTCATAAACCAAATGGTCATAATTTAGGTCCATCTCATTTATAAAACTATACCTTTTCTTTAAAAAATGTACAATTTCCAGTGTGACAACATAGTTTGTGATGAGATTGCACTTGCAACGAACACTGCTATCCCTGAGCCCACCACCTCGGATGCCATCTTCCCTCCGACCCCCAGGAGCAGCAGAGGACTGCTGGGGCATGCCCTCTTCCCAGGGAGTGGGGTGTATTGATGACATGGAGAGCTCTGATGACAGCCCACACAGGGCAGTGAAGTGGTAAGACACCTAGAACCCGATTCTGCATTTCTGGCCCAGAGCCCAGCACTCAGTACTCAGCTACTTTCCACTGTTCTTTGCTGGCTGAGGTCTGAGTCTTTTTCAGTAGGATCAAGCTTGGCGACTTCAACCTAGGATGTCACCCAAGACTCTTAGCCAAAAGGGACTACCCTGCCTGCTTCCCCAGAGCCTGGCACATAGTAGACATTCACTGAATGTTTGTCGGGGGAACAGGAATCAGTCCTCCTGTCTAGGAAGAGGAGCTAGTGAGCCATAGAAAATTATGGCATCAGAGTAGCATTATTTAAAAAGACATTCCTTCACATGAACTCCAAGAACCAGCAGCCTCTACACGGAAAGTGATGCTGGTGCCATCTTACTGATCAGTTTGTTGAGAGCTCGAACTTTTTCTTCCAAGACACAGTTTTTCTTCTCGGCTCCTCGCTGCTTCTCTTCTGTGAGTTGAACAGCTTTCATGAGGTGGGCATTTTCCACATACAGTTCCTTGAGCAGCAGATCAGATCTGGTATTCTTCTCAAACTAGACAGGGGAGAGAGCCACGCTTTCCTGTGAACTGCTGTGGGCTCACAGACCAGCCTGCCCTTCATCCTCTATTCCAGTCCCACCCCTGGTATTCTTGAGCTCTGACACACATCCTGGACACAATGATAATTTCTCTTCTCTGATACAAGGCAAGAAAGTGAGGATCTGCAGAACTATGTGGAGGAAACTTAAGATAATTTTATGGTCATCTTTGCTATGAAATGAAAAGCCTACAGTATGAAACAACGAAACCTTCAAGTCTCCAGAATGCTTGGTTCTTGTCTGTGTACTCTGCCTTGGTGATGCCACACTAGACACACTGAGTCACTGAGCCAGTACCATGTACAGGGAGGCTGGACAGGTTTTAGTGATGGAAACAAGACCGCTCAAGACACACAGGCACAGAGCTTATGGAGGACATGAACACTCTCATTGTGCCCACTCTGGCAACACCACTGCTGTGGCAGAACACAAATAATGGAGGCAGATGGAAACTAACATGCAGAGGAATTGGAGTGGTGTGCCACTGTGGGTGGAATGAACAGGGAGGGCCTTTCTAAGGGCAGATAGGAGTGAAGCAAAGAAGCTAGTCAAAGCAGGGCATGAGCACTGTAAGCAGAGGGAAGGATATATACAAAGGCCCTGTGGCTGGCATGTGCTTGGGAAGAGCTGTGGGTCATAGATTTGTTGGAGTTGAAGTGAGAACAGGGTGGGCCTATCACAGTAGCAGCTTTCAGGATGTGCCTTGCCTTGAATGGTTCTATGATATAAACCAAGAGCCTTGACTGGAATTACTTGTTTTAAATGTAAGTGTCAAGAAAAGGAGCCGTGTCCTGTATACTCAAGTAAACAAGCCATGAAGAGGAACCAACTGACAGTGTTGCCTGTGTATATACCAAATCGCATCAGAAATACCAGGCACTTGAGCTTAGCCACCATGCACACAAGCAGTAGCCCCTCACCTGAGACTATAAAAAGAGGGGTAGTGCAGGACTAGAGTGTCACAGGCACACTCTAGTAATGACGTCCCTTAGCACAAGCCTCATCCAGGAAAACCGCCACAAAGGTTCTGTGCCCCAGTGTAGGGGAATGCCAGGGCCAATAAGTGGGAGAGGGTGGGGTGGCAGGCATGGGGAGGGGGAGGCAACAGGGGTTTGTTCTTGTTGTTTTTGTTTGTTTGTTTGTTTGTTTTTTGGAGGGGAAACTGGGAAAGGAGAAATTTACATGTGAATAAAGAAAATATCTAATAAAAAAATTAAAAAAAAAAAAAGAAAGAGTTCTGCCTCTTTCCTGGGGTCCGGTTCAAGTGAACTCTCTCCTGCATGTAAGACTCAACTACCCTACTGTACTGTCTCTGCTTTCTGTCTCTGCCTCTAAAGTGAGATCCCTGAGGCAGCCTTCACAAAGAACATGTCCTGGGCTAGGGAAGGGCATCTGATGACTGACAAGCCAAAGGATGAATAAATAGTGTCCATCCTGAGAATGCCAGCGCATCTCTGACGTGATGTACAAATACAGTATGACATGCATTGAGAAGACCATCTCCCTGGATTAGTAACTACCAAAGAAAATGTATGCACTTCCTGCCTGTGGTTCTGAAGGACCCCTGCACTGGATATCCAAGTTCTGGGGCATGGGGAGGAGAGTCTGTAGAGGAGGGGCAAGAGGCTGCACGCACCTGTTTGCGAAGCTCCTCCACCTTCTCCTGTAGCAGCCACTCCACGTTGCGTAACCGAGCCTCGACATCCTCCACCTGGTCCTCCCTGGCCTTCAGTTGCTGCTTGTATTCTTCCTGTACAGAAGTGACACACCAGTTTTTGCACTCATAAACAGTGCCCTCGTTTTTGTTTGTTTGTTTGTTTGTTTTTTTAAGTGAGAAATGGCTAAATGCAGTAATCTGAGCATGGTATAGATGATCTGCTACCTGTGTAGCGATCAATGATGTTTTCATAGGCTCTGAAGGAACCACCTTTCTGTCCACAGAATCTTAATAATAAATGATCAATACCAAATGGTGGCATTCCATAATGGTATCTTTCACCCTTCACCAATGATCCCCATTGATGGCTGACTAGGAAGGTATGACCTGAAGACAGAATGAGTTTAGGAAGACCTATGGACTCTGTCTGGAGGGGCTTATGGGATTGCCTGGCTTCCTACTCTTCAACCATGAGAGAGCTCACTGTGACCCTGATCTATCCTCAGCATCTATTCGGTGTCCCTTGCTTCTGTTACATCTTCCTTTCCCCCAGTGCCCTCTCCCAAGCAGCTAGCCTGAAGTAGCACACCCCCACTAACCTGCTGTGCATTCATTCTCCCGGCTTCCTCTTCCTTGAGGCTGAGCAGATGCTGCAGCTCGGCTACGCGAGCTCCAGGAACCAACTGACTCATCTGTTCCTGCAGGCTCTGGACAATCCGGCCATGCTGGGATTGTGCTGCCTCCAGCTTCAGCTGCACACTGTGTAGCTATAAGGACAGTTTTTGGCATGACGGATAATTCAGAGTCGTTACCAGATGTAGTGCTAGTGCTAGTGTCATGTTCTCTGTTTAGGTCACTCTAAAGAGAGAGCACAAGGGCCCACTCCCTGTGCTGGGTGTGCCTGTGTATGTGCAGCAGTCCTCAGCCACTGTGTCTCCACACAATGTGGTAGGGAAAGACTGTGCTTGGAACCCTCTGAATAATAAATAGCGCAGGTCCTTGTTGCTGGGTCGGGTTCTGTTACATTCCTTGCCCATCAAAGCCTACTTCATGTGAGCAGAGAGAGCTATAAGCAGTGTGAGCCCCACCTGGTTTTCTTACATGGGGGAATTCACAGTTCTGAGGCTTGGCTATGGCTCAGGTCCTAGAGTGTGATTAATACACAGGAGCTGAGTTTGGGGACAGGCATGGAACGGAGTGCAGTATAAGGTTCTAAACCCAGGAGACCAGAGCCACAGAGCTCAGCATGGCTTATGAGCTGTCATTGCTATTAAACTAGGCATAACTTAGCCAACTCCTTCAACAAGCAATTAAAGGTAAGACTGAAACACAAGTTTAATGAATTTGATGCTGGATGCTCCATCTGAAATAGAGCACTCTTGGCAGCATAAAAGAACCAGCTGGAACAGTCTATGAACCTCTGAGACCCCAGAGTCTAGCTAGCTCCTTCAGAGATCCTGTCTGATCTGTCCATGTTAACAATGGATGGAGTGGGGATATCCCTGAGCCGATGAGCTCCTGGTCAGCTATGAAGCATCTGGTTGGCCTAGTTAACATTTTGGGTCTGGATGAGTCACGGTAGCTGTCAGCCCACTGTTGATATTTCTCATGTCCCAGGATTGGACCGAGTGCCTCCAGCCACCTTAACCAACGTACCTGGCCTCGACTTTCTTCTAGGCTTTCTGTCAGCTCTGCCTGTGACAGTCTTAAGCACTGGCATTCCTCATTCACACGTTCAAGTTCAATTTTCAGGTTTTGGATTTGATCACCCTGTTTAATAAAAAAACAAAACAAAACAGAATCATTTTCACAACTATAAGCAGAGCCTGACACAGAAACAAACCAGAAAGTCACAGACACGAAAAAACAAGATAAATGATCTCCCATGACCCCCCGAGAGCCTTAGGCCCACACCTAATTTCTTTACTCTCTTCTGTAAGGTGCACATCTAATGTGAATTCCTATCAGAGAGCATACAGTGTCCTGCAGTGCTGTCCTCTTTAAGGAACCTGGATCATTCCCAAACACTGTTATTTGAGAACTTGGTATCTAATGGCTGCACCATCATTTACTCGTTCACCTACTGCTGATGTTCAAATTGATTCTGGTCCTGTTTTCCTATTATAAGCAGGACATCAATAAAAACACTTCCAGATAAATCCATAATGCATTTAGATGCAACCTTCACAAGCAAAATTATAAAGCCGATGTACAGGGACACTCTTCGGCTCTTGCTATTTATTTTACTTTAAGAAAGCTGGAGAACCCCACCATTTTTGGCTCCTGAGACCCGCAGTATCACAATTTGCTCCCCTTTCTACATCCTGGTGGTTTTGCCAATGATGTTTAGGCGGACCCATTTCTCGATGGCTTGCCCTTTATTTCACTTTTGCGGGTACTCACCTAACTGCTCAGCCTCCACTACCCAGTGGACCCTCCTTCAACCACCCACCAGTGTTTGCGGGACAGCCTAGCCTCTGACCTGCTGCTTCTCCTGGCACCCTGCCTCCTCCAGCTTCTTCATTAACACCTGGATAGCAATGTGATCTTCTTCCTTCTGGGTATGGAGACTAGAAGAATCTCCTTCCAGCTGAAGGATCCTGCAGTTGAGCTGTGACATTTCATCCTTGTATTTTTGAGTCTATAGCAAAAAGAGTTCAAATACATTTTTCTGTACATGTTAAGAATTTATTAATGATTTAACTAAAGTAGGAAAAACTTTCCTTAGCTTCAGCTCCAAAGGAGAACCTGACCATAAATATATACAAATATATAAAATAAAGGGATATTCATGTCAAAGATGATTCTATTGGGTGTAACCAATCCTTTTGTTCAACTTTCTTCAGATCTGCAAGTCACACAGGTAACATAAGTCCAAGCAGCATGGCACCTGAGAAAGCAGCTAATAGATACAGAACAGGGACAGCCTGTGAGATGGTCTCTTCCAAAAGCCAGCGTCATGGGGGAAAAGCAGGTTTTCTGGGTCGAGAGAGCTCATGAGTCACTGCAGAAGACCACACTTCTATATCTGTCCTCAGCAGTGTCCCTGGGTTCTTGTCTGCCATGTGACTGGACATGTGCCTAGTGAGGGGGCCACCCTGTGCTTTCACGAGTCTCACTGGAACCCACGGGGAGCACTGTACACCTGAACCTCTTGGGTGCTGGCCTTCAGTGGGGTGCTGCCTAGGACACTTCCAAGAGAAGCGCCATGCCCACAGACACATTAGGAACACCACTGATCGCCCCAGCTGTCCAGTCTTCTCAGCTACATCTCTGATGGTGCTGATCAGGGGATGGTACCAGAGATGTGCCAGGCTCATTCTCTAACCCCTTCACTCGACAAACAAGACAAAGTGGCTGGCTTACGCCACAACAAAACAAAACAAAACAAACAAGAAACCAGTCCCATGGAATATATCAGCTGCTTACTGTGGAATTTTGGACCACTGAAGCAGTGTGACTATGGTGTGACTGACATGAATGTGTACAATGACGCCTCTTTAGCACTACAGCAGAAGCTGCAAGTGCTGGAGAGATCTGCTGACATATTTAAGAGCAGAGTGTCATAATACAACTTAGAAAAGCACATAGGACATACAGCAATAATGAGAAAAACTCACTATACAGAGAGTCCTCCAAACTCCTCAGGGAATCCTGAAGTGTGGACAAAGATAAACCCACAGGCCACATATTATATAGTTCTACTTACATTTTACTCTGAAATGACAGGTTTGGAAGGGAGGGAAGATTGGGGTTGTCAAGTAGGAAAGATGGCATAATTAAATGGCGAGAGGAACTCCCTGACAGAAACACCGGTCACATGTCTGTGAAGAACACATGAGTCTACCCAGATGATGCAATTACACAGGATATAATGCATATGCAACCAGGATAGGTATGAGAACTGGGGGGATCTAAACATGCTCTAAGAGCCTATCAATATCTTGGCTGCGAGTTTTTTAGAGGCATGTCCTCCCCACAATTCAAATCTTGAAATCCTAGCCATAGTACCCCAGAGTATTACTAGATTTGGAGAGAAGCCCTTTAAAGCATAACTAATGCTGTCTCTTTCCTTGAGAGAGCCTCAAGGTGAGGACACAGACACTCACAGAGCTACTACCATCGGAGGGAGACTGGATGCCACTCATGACTGTTATCAGATGGGAGGGCCCTACAGATCCTCACCAGGGCCCTGATGAGGAGAGCTGGGGTCGGCTGCAATCGGATCTTATAGAAAAAAGATTCTCTAGTCTCCTTTCATTAGAGAAATTATTTCAAGACGCTAAAGCAAGGGAGGTGGTGACTCATGCCAGTCAGTACCCAACCTGTGTGCTGAGCTCTTCCAGGTCAAAGCAGGCCTGCTCCTTGTCTCTCTTTAAGACCTCAATTTCCTGCCTGTTGAAGAAGCAGATTAAAAATATCACTTCATAGCCTGGGCTACCATGTGCCCAGCTCTGACTCACTGACTTGCATTGTCAGAAGTAAAGGTTGGAGAAAAGTACAGTGGGCCATCACCAGGCTGCGCCAGGCTTTGCTTCCCGCTAAACACTGGCAGCCCCAGCCCTCAAGTGCTACATGGAGCATTTCCGTAGGAGTGTCAAATGCCATGTCCTGAGCCATGGGATGCCAGGCATGTGGCAACTTATACATGCACTAGAACTCTGTTAGTTCCAAGGGAGCAGAAATCTAGGGGCTGCTAACCCACAGAAGGTGGCTGGAACCCCCAAGCCGGTCCACTGACAGTCTCCCACTGTCAAGCTGCCCCTCCTACGCTCATTCTAGAGTGTCAGGAGGCTGCAGTACGCAGGTGTGGAGAACTGTGAGGCCCACCTTACCTCTGCACTTCATTTCTGCTCTCTGAAGTTTCCAGTTCCAGTTGAATCTTCCCCAGGTCATTTTTCAACGCAAAGTTTTCTTCAGAAAGCTTCTGCAACTCAGCCCTGTGCTCAAAGTTGAAGAAGTCAGTTGAGTCCTGAAAGGGGCAAGCTGAACACAGCCTCACAGCCAGCTCATAGCTGGGAATGCTGAAAACTGCAGGCTGCATCCCCTCCCTGAAGGAGGCAAGCCCAAGGTATTCCGTCTCCAGGGGGAGCAAGCTCTGGTTTGTACTCCCCAAAGAACAGGCCCTTTGAACCACGCCCATAACTTCTACATACACTCAGCACCTGGACTCTGCAGACACCCAGAGCCTGTGAAGAGCCAAGTTACACGCCATCTTCTTATTCCAAGGGCCCCAAATCAAACAGAAAACTGGAAGCTGAACCGAATCTGTGAGCAATATTCCTCAGAAAACTAGGCTATCCCAGAGCATAGGATCTATGTCAGCCCTACCACCGGCAGGGCAGAGACACTCTAATGTGGGTACCCACACAGCTGGGGCAGAGAGAGAGGCCCAGGCAGTTTCAGGTGAATGGTGTTCCACTTCTCTGCAAAGGGGATACAGCAAAGCATCCTGTCCTAAGGCTCCTGAAGAGTCCTCGAGGTTAACCTCAAGTTAATGTGGACACACTGAGCAGCAGCTATGTAAGAAGGCCACTGGGAACGGCCTCAGAAGCAGCACACGGATGCATAGTTAGTTCCCTGGAACTTCAGACACCGGGGCCCATTCTGCAGGATTATCCCAAGTCAGGGCACTCAGGAAAATGCTCTGTACCACAGAGACACTGCTTAAGAGGCAGAGGTATAGAGACACACCTACAGAAAACTGCAGGCAATGCAGAGCCCTTCGGGTACAATGTAGGTAGGCCTGGAGGGTGCTAGGCTTCTAGCTCATCAGTTATCTCTGGGATCTGTTTTGTTTTGTAGGGAGAAACGAAACACACTTCAATTTTATTAAGAAGCCCTTTTTACTATCTTGGCTATCACCCCTCCCCCTCCCTCTGTTTATTCTCTCCCATCTCTCCCTTCCTGTAATTCTACACAGGAGAATGCCAGCCAATAAAAGAACCGGGGCTGGAGAGATGATGAAGTGGCCTACTGTGCACCCCCAGCCCAGGCCCCCTGTGATGACCTACTGCCTGTCTGTATAGGAGCAGTGTGCGAAATGAGGGCTGATGGGGCTAAAGGACAACAGCTAGATAAGGTCACCATCATGTCGTTCTCCATGCCGGACCATGAATTCACAGGGGATGGGATCCAGGAGCTCAGGCTCTTCTTGTTTCCACAAAGCAACAAGCTTCTTGGATGGAGCAGGCTGGCATTTCAGCTGGACCAGGTTCCCTTCCCTCTGGTGTTCAGTTCTTATGGGTGACTAATGTACTCAAAGTGCACACTAGTACACTTGTTAAAGCTTACCCTTCACTTGCTTGTTTACAGCAGTGACAGCGGCATGCTGGGTAACACTGCAGAATCTTCTTGCTCAGCCATCTATGGGGTATTTCTTTTAGAACAGTACCTTTGAAGTCTACAGTATTGCCCTGCTCACAGATTCCTATAAATGTGGCCAAAAAAAGCCCCCCAAAAACCCAAACAAACAAGCAAACAAAAAAAACCCCAAACCCTAACTATGTGCTTTCTAAAGGCCTAGAGAACATATATTGCCCCCCCACCACACACACAAATTGGGTTTCCATTTTGGTGAATTACATGAAGATGGCAGTTCCCACTGAAAGGTTTCAGCTGGACCAGGTTCCCTTCCCTTTGGTGTTCAGTTCTTATGGGGTAACTATTGATGAAGCTCATCCTTCACTTGCTTGTTTACAGCAGTGCCAGCAGCATGCTGGGTAACACTGCAGATTCTTCTTGCTCAGCCATGTCTGTGCTCTTAAGCTGTTTATAAAGTGATATTTGCATGCCTGAAATTCCACTTTATTTTTCCTTTCTAGTGCTGGGCGGATAAAACACAGGGCCGCATAGAAGCTAAGCACGTGGTATGTCACTGTGCCATGCCTAAACCCCATATTTCCCCCCAGCGTGTAAGCAACTGCATGCTATCCCCCAGTGAAAAGCAGTTGACCTTTTAGTGGAAATGGTCTTATTGTTCATATGTGACCACCCACAATCCTGGGACACACCGCATGCCTATGGTGTATCACCAGCCCAGGCCTCTTGGCAGTCTGTCTCTACAGGAGCAGATACCTCCTCAGTGTGCGGATGAGGGCTGGCAGGAGTAAAGCACGGCATATGTGGTCCACTATCACGTACCTGCAAAGCTCTCCTCCACTGCTAGAGGGGCCAGGAGAAGGCTCTGGAACTCACAGCCCGTACGTGGGCAAACCCTCCCAGTATCTTAGCATCTGTGACAGACAGATATCCACCCATCTCACCTCCTGGCCATCTGGCCAACAGACCAATATAGCCTCCATCCCAAGAAGGATCTTCCAAAAACACAGTCACAACAGTATCTCCAGCCCAGTATCAATGAACCTCCAAACCCCCTGACAGTGCTCAGGCCAGCCCGGAGGGAGCACTGCAGCTCAGGGGCCCGTTCCGCAGGTTTCATTGGTTGCTGCCCAACAACCTGTTGATTCATTTTCTTTAGAGCCTGGCACAGAGTCATGCTGCAGCTCCAAAGCCTGCTTCTTTTAAACTCAGAGGGAAGAGGGTTTAGAGATGACCCATAGCTCGTGTGAAGCCTTTACAAAATAGTCTTTGTGAAATGAGATCTAGGGACACCAGAGCCAGCTGAGGTGCCCCAGAAAGACTGACCCTTCCTGTCTTGGACCACTTGCTAACACCCAGGGATCAGGGGAGCCGGAGGGCAGGCTTGGATTCCTGCAAGAGTAATGGGAATTACATTGGGGAAACTGTGAAGAGGTCACTAGTGACAAACCTGAAGGTTTCAAATACATTTTTAAGATTAGGAGTGACAAACCTGTAACTCTCTCTGGAATCTGCCTTTTCAAGAGCCCGGACGACATCTTCCAGCTGCAGGAGTTTGGTCTTCACATCATTCATCTCGCTCTCTGACATCACCGACATCACTTTGGCCTCTTGTGGGTTTGGGAGCTCAGAGCAGGACACTGAGGTTCTCATCCTTACAGCGTCTCCCCTGAACTGGAGCCGAGCCTCTTGGACACCTTCACCATCCCCAGTAGGCCCTTCCAAAGCCTGTCCCTGAACCCCAACAGAGGCACTTGGGCCTAACCATGGCTCCAGCACCTGTAGCTGAACAGGCAAGAACAGCTTCTGGCCTTGGCCTGTTAGGGTCCTGACAGAAGGTTCTGGCTCCTTTGAGATAGCTCCCTCCTCAGCATTGAGTGGACCTTGATTGTTTCTGACACTCAGGTTCTCTGAGGATCTTCTGGACAGTAAGGTAGGGGTCAGGCTTGGTATGATATCTATACTACAGGGCTGGCCAGGAAAATCCCTGCCCTCAGCTTTCCCTGGGCCAGGCCACTCTGCTGGGGCCCCCATCCTTCCATCATGGCTGACAGCTTGCTGTGCTGGTGGCTGCTGCCTGCTGTCTGGACCCAGGGGCATGGAGCTCGGTGTCCTCTCCTGCTGGTCACTCACCACAGTGGTTCCGCTCTTCAGGAGACCACGCCGCAGCACATCTGCCTCCTGGACAAGGCTCTCCACCTGCTCCCTGTAGGTTTGTTCTAGCTTCTCCTTCTCCAGGGTGAATGATCTGCAGATCCGTGCCTGCTCTTCACTCATCACAGCCTGCAGCTTCAACTGCTGCCTCCGACAGTGTGCCAGGACCTCCTGCTCCCTCTCCTCCCGCCGCCCCTTCTCCAGGTCAAGCTGAGCAGCCAGGTCCTTTACTCGTTGCAGATGTGTCTGTAGCAGCTGGTCCTTCTCACATTGATGCTGCAGAGACAGACTCTCACAGCAGGCAGCATGCTGAGCTTCTAGCCATGACAGCTTCTGGTTCAGCTCCTCTTCAGCCTCTCTCCTGCAGAAACACAGTTGTATACTTTGGGTTCTGTCAGCTGGATCCCAGGCTCTTCCATTCATGGAAGAAAAAGCCACCTGAATTACTTCTGCTCTAAGGGTGTAACTAACCCAAAGACTCTTCTTTCTGTAGCCTGTTTTGTGTTAGGATGCTCTGTTCTTTTCCTGGAGTCCTTAGGGCTACACACACAAGGCAGCACAGAATCATTCATCACATCTGACATCTTAAAGGTAATGGAGGTTACTGTTAGGTACAACTAAAACTCTTGTTCTTGGCCACACTGCGAGTGTTCAGTCAAGTGTGGCTGGAGGTCTTGTACTGAGTGCACCTGGGCAGTGCTGGTTCCAGGTGTTAAGACAGGTAAAATCGACCCGTACTCAAACATTCCCTTGAAAATCCTATCAGCAGTTTGGCTGGGGCCTCATCAACCCGGGTAGACTAGAGAAAATGTGGGAGTGAGGGAGGGCTACACAGACACACACAGCCTGGTGAGGTATTGGGTACATTCTGGCCACAGCAGGGGACATAAGCACATGGACTAGGTGTGGCTCCAACTCTATGGAGAAGCTACCAGGTGACCAGCTGAGCAGATCCCCAAGAAGAGGGAACCTGGCATATCCTGGGTTCTACAAGCAAGAGGGTTTTCATGCCCTCTGCAGACACCACATAGGGTCCAAAAGGAGCTTTGTTCCAGTCCCTTAACATAATCCTCATGTTGAAGAAGAAATAGCTTAAAGTTTGGAGAGTGAATGTATCTAGAAGATGGCCACTTTTCTGCCCTTCAAGACTACAACAGTCAGTTCCCTCAGGTCTCCAGGAGCCTGAGTGTCTCTGCTGTTATCACACCCTGAGGGGAGGGAGAGCAAGCTCTGATTCTCTCCCCTTTGATATTCCATGTTTTCTGGCTACTCTCAATTCCCTCCCACCAAAGACACTGCACTTTAATAGGAACTGACCCCTCTCCCCATGACAGCCACTTGGAGCTGCTGCTGTCAGCATGTCAGGGCTGGGTCCCTTCACTATCAACACCTGAACCCATCTAGCTCCTAGATAACACCCAACTGAACCAACTGAACCATCTGCTCAGTCTAGCCAGTGGGAGGAAGTTCAGGCTCCTGGCATGAGGGCAGGAGTTAGGGAGAGCCCGCCTGCCTAACTACCCACACTTCTTTCCTTTCCTTTCCTTTCCTTTCCTTTCCTTTCCTTTCCTTTCCTTTCCTTTCCTTTCCTTTCCCCTCTCTCTCTCTCTCTCTCTCTTTCTCTCTCTCTCTCTCTCTCTTTTTCTCTTTCCTTCGAGGGTGACAACATGCATTGTCTATGTCCCCAAAAGGCAGGAGACATTTCTCAAGTAACAGACACAATGAAACCCACCACATTCAGGTTTTCCAAGGATCCCTTTCCCTTTTTGGAATAATATTTTAACTTTCTAAGACCTTCCTCACTAACCCAAATTAACTGTCTTTTTATTTAGAGGGTTCTCTGGATTTTTCTTCATCTAAGGCTATAATGGCTAATTTTAGTTGTCAACTTAGCTACATTTGGGATCAACGAAATTTCAAGCAATAGGGTACATCTATGAGGGATTTTCTTAATTAGATCATTTATGGTGAGAAGGCCTACGCTAAATCTGGGCCATACCTTTTGGTGGCAGCCTACATAAAGGGACATGGAAGAAAGAAGCTTTTGCTTTTTTGCCTGCTTGACCTCATATTCATTGGCAAAGTCATCTACCCTGTTGCTGAGGCATTCCTTAACTGGTATTAGACCCTACTTCTTCAGGATTCCACCAGAGATCAGCTGAGACATCCAGCCTCATGGAATGAACTACTGGAATCTTGGCCTTTCAATGAGAGAAAAGTCATTGTTGGATTAGCCTATAAAGCAATTCTAATAAATCCTCCTTTAACATGTCTATATGTGTGTGTATTTATTTCCTTCTATCACTTCTGTTCCTTTAGAGAACCCTATCTAATATACGTACTCTCTAACATTATTAATACTTAGTGATGGGGATACACTGTCTTGCAACCAGGCAGTGAGGAAGAAAAGAAGAGTTCAAACAGCACACGGCAAACTACTCCATGGCCCAGTGCGGACTGAAAGTGAGATCCTTATATAGCAATGTGTTGTCTGGACTCTCAGAAGGAAACTTGCCTGCTCCCAGGCACTTGATCCTGACCAGTTTACGTAAGCCTCTGGTCAAGTTTTGGTTCTTTATGAGCATCCCTAAACAAAAACCCATCCCAAACCTTATCTGCAGTAGCTGGTCCTGGTGTCGCAGGTGCATCTCCACTTCCAGCCGCTGGGCCAGAGTGCACAGGGCCTGTGCACAGCAGTGGGCCAGCCCAGCTGGCGCAGGCTCAGGGCTCCGTGCTGCATCCTGCAGCTGCTCCTTCAAGCCCAGGATGACCTCCTGTGACTTGGCATACAAGGCCTCCAGATCTGCCTTCTGGCCCTCCAGCACGCTGACCTCAAGCTGGAATGCCTGCTCCATCTCCTTTTTATCCTTCTCAAAGTTTCTCTTCAGTACCTCGATTTCCTTCTCATAGTAATTCACCTAAACAAATAAATTAGGAAGTATCAGCAGCAGCTTGGCATGAACAGGAGGATATCAGGCACGATGCTTAAAGAGCCAATGGCTCAGACCTGACCAGGCCCCAGAATCTAGAAAAGGGGATGACAGGACAATGATGTCACCAAGGTGTGACTGTGCCAAGGTGCAGTGTGCCCATGTCACCCCTTCACAGTAACCCTAAGGTGGGTTCATCAAGTGCACTCAGAGGCTTGGGACCAAGACTGGCCAAACATGTGGAAAGTACCACGAGTCCAGAGGGTGTGACAACTAAGTAGCAATCACAAGACCAGAGGGACAACACTCCACATCCTGGTAGCCTAGGGGAAGGGAAATAATCCATATATACAGGCAAGGCTATATCAAAAGCTTCCAGTGTAAAATATACCAGTGAATACAAGGACACAATAGTAGAACAGAATAGCCCGCCCTGCTTAGCAGTCTGAGAGGCTGAACGCATGGCTTTGCAGCCTGAGGTCCCAAATCCCCTGACCTTGGTCTCCAGTTGCATCCTGAGCTCTTGGTAACGTTCTTTCATCTGCTCCACCATTATCTCTGTCTCCAAACTCACTGGCGTAGACTCACCCACAAACAGATTGTCTGTAAAGAAGAGAACACGGTGACAGTATGCCTAGGATGATGCCTCCAGTGTCTTCTTGACCCTTAGCTGTGCTCTAGGTGGTTTCTAGCCTCTCACCACCAAGTGACAAAGCAGCTTTCCACCCGTAACGTGTGTGTATGCAGGTCTGGCAAGATGATCATTCTGCCCTCCATCTGCATTACATAAAGAATGTGGGGCTCGCCAGGTGGTGGTGGCACACACCTTTAATCCTAGCACTTGGGAGGCAGAGGCAGGTGGATTTCTGAGTTCTAGGCCAGCCTGGTCTACAGAATTCCAGGACAGTCAGGACTACACAGAGAAACCCTGTCTCAAAAAAAAAAAAAAAAAAAAGAATGTGGGACTGGTAGTAAGGGTCACTCCACCCTTTAGAGGTTGTGGATAGCAGGAAGGGCCGAACTATGTTTTGCAAGTTGACACTATTAAAATCTCAGAGGTTCAAAAAATTTTTTAAAAGATTTATTTATTTATTATATGCAAGTACACTGTAGCTGTCTTCAGACACCCCAGAAGAGGGCATCAGATCTCATTATGGATGGTTGTGAGTCACCATGTGGTTGCTGGGATTTAACACATGGCCTTCAGAAGAGCAGTCAGTGCTCTTAACCACTGATTCATCTCACTAGCCCTGAGGTTCAAATTATTATATATATATATATATATATATATATATATATATATATATATATATATTTACTGATATTTTATGAGTATGTGTATTTTGCATGTATATCTGTGCACCATGTGTGCACAATGTTCATGGAGGTCAGAAATCAATGTCAGATGTGCTGGAACTGGAGTTGCAGATATTTGTGGGCTACCATGTGTTTGCTTGGACTGAACCCAGGTCCTCTGCAAGAGCAATAAATGCTCTTAAGCTCTAATCCACTCTCCAGCAAGGTTCAAGTCTTTACTAAGAGAGAACCAGGTTTCTACTAGATTCACCAGGCCCCTTAGCTCTCTGAAAGATCCTAACTAGATGGTATATTCACTGCATTTAAAATCTGGCTCCAAATGATGCCAGGAACACGGAGGAAATGGGAAGACAAGACAGAATGGCGACAGCTCCATGACCTTCCTTCTGTATAGAGCTTCATGCCCAAGTCTCCACACATGTTCACATGTATGCACGGGCTCACTTATTCAGTCTCTCTCTTGTGTTTTCTTGGTGATTCTATGTGATCTGTTTTTACAGCACACACTGACATACACATAAGGTCGCCCTGGAAATCCTGGTAGTGTGAAGGCTCTGATGCGTGCAGAGGAAAAGGTGAACAGCTCCACAATGGTCTATCCCTGCACTCCTGACCAGGGCCACATGCTCTGCAACTCAGGCTCCTGAGACATCAGAGGGGCAACAACCATCATGCTCTACCCTCTGGCTAGGCTGGGCTCAACTGCACACGCAGGGGACTGCACCCCACACCTTTTTCCTCCTCCCTGAACCCCCATAGGGGTATGTCAAGGCCACTCTCTATTTCTTTGAGACTCCCTGGGAATTCTGGCAGCCATCCAGACCCCACGAAGGTAAAGTTTCTACTAAGTTCCTCTTGGAGAGCCCAAGAGTATCCTTTTGGTGTACATTTTTCTTCTTCCCAACATAAACAGTTGTAGGGTACATGGAGACTCAAGAGCTCTCAGAGGTTGGAGAATAACACTGAGGGGCTTGGGTAGTCACAATGTACCCAGGGAGGGGTAGTCAGGGCTGCTGGATTCTGTGGGCAACAGAGAGATGGGGGCCATGAGTGTCACATGCTACTGCTGAAGAGAGCAGAGCTGGAGTGACTGCATTGGTGACTGCCTGGTACAGCTAGTGGGAAGGCAGAAACCAGCTAAGTACCCCCTGCCCTCCACAAGAACTGTGGCATCTCTACAACATCCTCCCTCAACCTTGATCTCTAAAAAAGATCAAGAACACTTAAACACGGGTCCTTGTCTTGACCCCACTGTCCAAGAACAGGAGAGCCTGCAGTGTGGTTTTCACTGAACCCAGGAGCCAGGATTCCCTCAACTGGGAATATCCCACCCTGCTATGACCCTCCATGCCAGTGACCTTCCCTGTCTAGCTCTATCACAAAGTTCTCTGTGACCTCATAGGATCCAACGAGGAAACATGCCCTTAGGGCAAATTTGTCTCCTCTAGGGTCAGGTAATTATAACCTTTGTGATTTCTATAAACATAAATTTTTCCACCCTCCTCTCATCTTTTCCTCTGGGGTACCCCATGTCCAGCCTTGTTTGTGGTCATGTCCTGGAGCCCCACTTTCAACTTACCCTCCAGACTGGGCTCCTACCTGCTGGGCCACGTCCAGGAATCCTTCTTCTATGGGTGCCTGGGGTCCCAGAGGGGCTCTGTCGACTCCTGGGCAGCCGAACCCTCAGGCCTTCCAGCTCTGCTTGCAACTCATCGTTGCGGTCCTGTAGGTCCTGTGTAGGCAGAATCAGATACCTCTTCCAGTGGTTGCGGCCACTCAGCCTTGGAAGGCCAAACCCAAGATCAACCCCATCTGTAGTAAGTGTCCACTACAGGCTAGACTTACAGGCAGGTGTGGATTCTGGACTTGCAGCATGGAACATTAAATCTGCACCCAAGACTCTTAACTACCTAAAGGTTCTGGCAGAACTAGGGAAACCATTTCTCGATACTCTCGTGCTTCTATCACTGAATATATAAAAGGGGCTCAAGGAAAAAGGGAAGTTGAGACTGTGAGGAAAATATCCACAGGTGCTGCTGACCGCATGGTAAGCCACATGCATGGGGAGCAACATCTTGGGACATTGCTGGAGCTGTGTGTTTGCTCTCTCCTCTCAGCTGCTGTGGAATTGGCTTGGGGTTCTACAGCGACACCTGTCAGGCCTTTTGTTTTAGACTAAATGCTACAGAGTAGGGATGCACTTGGCAGAGAGAGAAGGTACTACCTGGGAAGCAGAGCCTGATGGGGTACGTCTGCTGGGCAATAGGGAACTGGACTGGGAGAGACACCCTCGGGTGAGGATGAAGAGTCTGCATTTGCAACAAACATCACCTTTGCACTTTAATGAAATGTGTCTGGATGAGTAGGCTCAGCCACTGGCTTATCAGAAGGACAAAAAAAGAAACTTCTAACATACTTTTCTTGGAGGTTTGGAGTTCTGCAAAATCTTGAGAAGTATGAGATCAACCAGCCCTGGCTCATATTCACAGCTCTGAGATTGCTCCCTAAAAGCAAGGCCAGCTGTCTTTCAAGGACATGTGTCTACTCAACTTGTAGGGCCCTCCACCTGGATGCAGCCTAAGACAGATCACAGGGAAAGGAGCCCAGGACACACACAAAAGAGCAGCAGTTCCATTTCTGAGTATGTGTTCTGTCTGATTCTTTACAGCCTTCTGTAATGTAGGATCAGTTTTCATATCATGTAAAATTATTTTATAACTCTTGGTATCATAACAATGCCTCTATTGGTATCCCCAGAAACAGCTATAGATTTTCAGCATGAGCTCACTCAAAGCAAAGCCTTACAGTTACCATAGCTGTAAAGTGTCAGACACAACTAAGATCAGCTGTCTGCTTTATCGCTATCCTTTAGTAATGTCTTCAAGGTAGCTATGTTATTGTTTGTCACTTTTTAAAAAAGATTTATTTATTTATTATATGTAAGTACACTGTAGCTGTCTTCAGATACACCAGAAGAGGGTGTCAGATCTCATTATGGATGGCTGTAAGCCACCATGTGGTTGCTGGGAATTGAACTCAGGACCTCTGGAAAAGTAGTCAATGCTCTTAACCGCTGAGCCATCTCTCCGGCCCTGTTTGTCACATTTTTAATACTGTAGTAAAAACAGAGAAATTAAATGAATAGTAATGCTACTGACATCCTGAGATTTTCTGTCAGTGGGGTTTATTATTGGGTGGGATTGTTTTATTCTGGCTTTGAAGACCAGACCCTGTACTTATGTGTGCTGTGTATGGTGGTCTCCTAATGAGCTACAACCTCATGTAAAATTTTAAGTATCCATTACCTGAGCACCAATATTATTTATCCTTGGTCACTTGGCAACCTTGCCTCTCAAGGTGACTCTAGAATCACCAGGGTTATTCCAAGACTATGGCATTTTCTATTAAAGTAGCAGTCATGACATATCTCGTATTTTCTGATAATGATCAGCAGCTATTGTTTTAGTCTCCTTGATGCCTGTGACATGAAGGCGCAAGTGGGCCTGTGGGCTCTCACGATTCGGTTGTTGCTTGTTTGTTTTTGAGACAAGCCTTACAACATTTTTCTGACTGCCTCCTGTTTGTGTAGGCTTTAAATGGGGGGATTGTTTGTGAGGACATAGTCTCAGACAGCCCAGGTTGGCTTCCAACTGGCTATATTGTCAAGGATGAGTGACCCCGAACTCCTAAACCTCAGGCCTCCACCTCTCAAGTTCAGGGATTACAGGCATTTGCTTGGTTTAAGGTTGACCTTTAGCTCCTGGGTGCAAGCAATCCTCCTGCTTCAGCTACTGCACTGGCTGAGACAGCACACTATTGTACATCTACCTTCAAGGGCAGTTTTTATAGTATCTAAATTTCACCACACATATGCCTCTCTCTGTAAATAATGCCACTAGTAAGTTTTACACCAACTAGCTTTTGGTAAATTAAGGCTAACCAAGAGCTGACTAATAAGGAATTGTGATAGATCATTTAATAATTCAAGTCTTTTTCTTATTAGTAATGTGTCATTTCAACTCTGATTTTCTTTTCTGGGTCTTCCGACACTGAGACTTCTTTAAGAAGATTCATTTGGAAGTACAGTCAGGGAACACTTCCTGTCTTGGGATTTGACTAGTCCCTGGAATAGCTGCAGCACAACCAAGCAATGCCCATTCATATATGGCTGACCAGAGCCTGAAATAAGAAGTATTTGCTGGAAAAGAAGCTCTTGCAATCACTTGTGGGCCACCCTGCACTTGATGACCAAGGAGATGATGGGAAAGAGACGAGGCCTCACATGGCCACTTGGTCTTGAGCCAGGGAGTTTCTGCAAATCTGTAGTGCTGGTCCTGTGTAGCAGGCCCACCCTTCCGTCACTGCTGTAGGGCAGGCTGTAGGAACAGGACTCAGGGATGCTCAAGATGGGTAAGCAGACTCAGGGAAAGACACGCACCCTGCACTTAAGCTCGTAATCGTTCAGGATGGCTGTGAACTGCTCTTCCTGGGCCAGGAGCTCCATGCTCTGAGGCTCCAGCTGAAAGAGAGAAACACGTGCATACCAGCACATCAGCTTTCCTGGGAAGATAGGCCACAACTCTGACCCCACTGACCACAGGAACTGCTCTTAATAGCAAAGGCTTGCCTTGTCCTTCAGCACAAACTGGAGGTCACTCTGCAGGCGTAGGACCAGCTTCTCCGAATCTGAAAGCTTTTCTACCACTTCTATGATCTCCTTCTGCAATCGACTGTTTTCCTAGGAGATAGGTGGGCATGGGCTGGGTTTAGGCACAGAGTAAAATACTGACAAGTCTCCATGTCACATCTCTGTATGGTGGAGGCTTGTTCCCAGCAGCTTTTGTCAGGAAAAGCCCTGAAAAGGGCAGGCATGTGGCTGCCTGCTGCCTCTGCACTAAGCAGGTAGGGTGTGTTGTTGGAACCCCGTCTCTTAGGACAAACCCAACACCTCCAAGGTGACTGTCTTCCCTTCTTGCTCCCACTCTCATGTTCAGAACGTTCACGAGTGAAGGAAGAAAAGGCTGGTGAAGCGTCACTTTTAAGCTGCTTTTAAAGTGATGGGTCTGAAGTTGTATCAAAATGGTTCAGGGGTCCAGCACAGTAGTGGTGGGTGTCAGAAGACAAGCACTGTGCTGAGAAGGGTCAAGAGAATGCCATCACATTGGTGGGTGATGTGAGTTATGTAAGATACTCTTACCACAATGGGCAGGGGCTGCAGGAACCAGGGTGGAGGGAAAAGGCCACAGAGATCCTTAGGGATTAGGAAAGAAGATGCTGGGAGCAGAACAGAAAGAAGGCACACAGGTAAGTGCTTCTGGAGCGTGGCTGTCGACACAGCTAAGATGGCTTTGGGGAGCCAAAAGCAGGGTAGGTACAAGGCAGGGACATTCACCAAAACCCTAAAAGTTGTGGCTATGAATCCAGGTCATGGTAGGCAGTGTCTAGAGGTGTTCCTGGACTCTAGGAATGCAGTCATGCTGGCTGTGGTAGCTGATTTCTGATTTTGAGATCATATGACTCAGAACAGAGGAGGACGGAGCAAAGCCAAGACCTCCGACTTTGAGTGAGAGCATGATATCACCCTGCTCTGCCAAATGTGCCTTCCCAGTTTACAGCAGGAATGTATCCCACCTACCTTCAGGGCCAATGTCAGTTTCTCTCGGAGACTGGTCTCCTCAGCCTGGAGACGGCCCACATCCTGCTCCAACACGGCTCTCTGCCTGCGGGCTTGCTCCCAGAATAGCTCTCGCTCCATCTCTACCTCAGACCGCAGGAGGCTCAGCCTTCCCCTGTACTCTTGCTCTAGGTGCCTACAACAGAGCACACGGTATACAGTCCTACTTGGAAGTGTTACTTTGCCTCTCTGGACACCTGTCTTTGGAGTACTTCCTCTACTGGACCCTGTCAATCTGCTCAGCAGATAAACTGCCTATGCCAGAGATAGAGACATTCTCTATTCTTCCTTCATGGGCTGGTGGAATTGACCCCAGAGAAGAGGGTTGGGGTGGGGATGGACACATGGTAAATACTCAAAGCTGTACTTGGAGCCCTGGGGTGAGCAGTGGGTAGAGATCTCTGTGTAGGCACCCTAGATGTCCTTCCTGTTTCTCTACCTATGTCATCCACATTGTATCACATCATCCCAGGCAGCCCTAGCCTACAGAAGTCCTGTGGCAGGCCTCTGATGCCAGAGGATCAAAGCCAGCCTCCCTTTCTAGGAGCCAGGCTGCACAAAACCTGTGGACAGTGATTTCTGGAGATCAGGGGGGTAGGCACAGGAACTTCTCCCTCAGCGTCTATTCTCATCTTCTGCAAGTGCTGCTACCAGTGGAAAGCAGTGCAAGCCTTCCTTCCTCTTGCACTCTGGTGGCAGCTACACGGCCTTTAAGTCTCTCTAGACTGCAGGACGCCTCAGCACCGTCAGTGATTAAACCTGAGAGAAGGTGTGCGTTCATCCTCCAGCTGACCTAGCCTGGACTTTTATCTCAGCTAAGAGCTTTCCAGAAACAATACCCTAAAGGGAACAAGATGGAGGAAGGGAAGCTGTGATTTGGGGGAAAGACATAACAAATCTGATTTATGCTTGAAAAACATTGGGGAATTTTTATTTTTTAAAGATATTTTAAGGGTTAGAGATTTAGGTCAGTGGTAACTCTTGCCTAGCAAACAGAAGGCCCTGGGTTCAGCCCTCAGCTCTAGAAAAAAAAAAGAGATTATTTCCACAATAGATTTTATCCTATTTAGCCCTTTCACCCCGTTTAAAAACCTCAGAAATGCACAACCAAAAGAAAGTGGATAAAAGACTGCATATTTATAATCAAATCTCTGCAGCCATCAGAAAAGAGTGTGTGTGTATGTGTGTGTGTGTGTGTGTGTGTGTGTGTGTATGTGTGTGTGTGTGCATGGACATAAATATGTGCATGCACACGGGCACGTGGAAGCCAACATCAGGGGTTTTCTCCAGTTGTTTCTCATTATTACATTATAATTATAATAATATAATAATAACCATTATTATTATTATTATTATTATTATTATTATTATTATTATTGCACACCTGCAGACACATGCATCCCATCCCCACATTCACTCACGTATATGATAAACACAGAGTTTATGCTCTTCTGACTACCCCCATCCCTCCAAAAGACACACCACCAAATCTTCCTAGCTGGATAGGTGAGGACCAAGCCTTACACATGTTGACTAGACAGATCAGTTCTACGACTCAAACTAGGATATGAATTCATTTTGCTCTCAGTGCTGGAACTCAATGTTTAAACAGGAGAATCTTCTGTGAACGCCACTATCGCAAGGCTGGGACATGGCTTGTGTGTGACCCCAAGAGGATGCTCCTTAGCAGTGTGACTCTCCTCTACACCTAGCATAAAGAGATCCTGGGAAGCATTGAGTCCTAGTGTCATACACAAGGAACAGCCAGAAGCAGCCCTGCACCACTCTGGACCCAACACTTGGGAGTAAAGTGTTACTGCTGTGTCAACCCTTAGGAGACATCAAAGGAGAGAAAATGGCATTCTAATGACTGAATTGCTCACCTGTTTCAGTCACCTGCCATTTTTTTTTCTAAACAAGCACTCTGGCTTTGAACCATACCCAAAGCCCTTTCGATATCAGCTTCACTCTGAAAAGAGAAGGACTTCATGAACAGTTCTGAGAAGACAGGCAAGTAAGGAGAGGGTCTTAAAGGAGCCTGGGCCAGAGCTCCGGGGAGGAGTTTAGAAGCTGGGAAGCCAATAATCATCAAGTGCTCATGAGAGCAGAAACATACCAAGGCATTTCTTACAGAAACATCCTTCTGTGATAAAACAAAGTAGTCTATGCCAAGGGGAGGTGACCTAGACCAGAAAATCAAGTTCCCTGACTCTACCACTTTGTGGGTCTCCCATACGTGGTTTCAGCCTTATACACACACTCCTATAATGAGGCTGCAACTCAGATTGACTGGCAGGTAACACTTAAAGTAGATACCATTGTCCTATGAAGATATTGGTGGAGAAGTAAGCATGCAGCCATGCTTACCCATATACTCCCAGCCGTGCATCCACACGCACTTCATGCTTACCCATATACTCCCAGCCGTGCATCCACACACACTTCATGCTTACCCATATACTCCCAGCCGTACATCCACACGCACTTCATGCTTACCCATATACTCCCAGC
>NW_022196897.1:136632046-136655109 GCF_008632895.1 Mastomys coucha
ATATACTCACAGCCGTACATCCACACGCACTTCATGCTTACCCATATACTCACAGCCGTACATCCACAGGCACCTCATGCTTACCCATATACTCACAGCCGTGCATCCACAGGCACTTCCATGCTTATTTTCAAACACAGCTGCAGTCAAGGCTCACATTCTCATCTCCATAATGTCAACTTATGCACAACATGAGCCTGCAGCATCTGTTCTTCCCCAGACCTCAGAGAGGGGCACATGTGGACACACACACAAAGCCCTGTCCTACTAGAGATGGACAGTGTGGGGCAGCACTGGATGCAGGAAGGAAGGCAGGGATTCCCTCCTATACAGCAGATCTATAGGAACTCGAGTGCACAGGTCAATGAGAAGGAGGGGCTCCTCACAGTGGACCAAAAGGCCCCAGCGGACTCTGAGATGCCTAATAATACACTTAGCCTGACAAAGCGAGCAGGCTTTGCACCTCCAACCTAAGGTTCCTACACTCCCTAACCAAATAAGCTATCTTTGAAATAGTGTAAGGCTGGCTAGGCACAGTGGTTCGTGCTACTATTTACAACCACAGCTACTCAGGAGACCGAGGCAGGAAGATTCCAAGTGGGCAGCCAGCTTGGGGAGCTCAGTAAGACTGTCTTGAAATGAAATAAAAAGGGATAGGGACACAGCGCTGTAGTACAGCACTTGCTTAGTATGCATGAGACCTGGGACAAAGGGAGAGAGGAATGACGTAAGACCGGACAGAGAAGACTCGGGCTTCACCTCCATACATCCACGAGTAATTGTGAGTTTGTCTGACTCTCCATTTTTCTAACTGAAAATGGGAATGGATGCGGGGGTGGGGGGTTAGGTGAGGCAGCACTGACACAGACAGGGTGGCAACAGCTTGAGGCCTCACCGTCTTCTTCCTTCACCTCTGGCTCTGGGATGCCTGGGAACAGTGCCAGAACAACCGTGGGGAAGGAAGAAAGGGGGTTTTGTCTTAACCCAATATTTAGCAGAACATAACCAAACTGATAGGAGGTAGGGGCTAGCTGCTGAGCTCCAGATGCAGAGGGATCACCTGCAGAGCCTGTGGGACCTGAGGCTAGCTGCTCTTAGCTACAGAAGGTATTGTCTAGGCTGCTGTGGCTCCAATCCAACCCTACCCTGCCTGTCCCTTGTCCCTGTGGCCATGATGGTCTAATAGCTCCTTGCCAGATGGGTGGACACAGGCACCAGAGCTACAAAGGTAAATAAAGGAGAATGAAAATCCCTGCGAAGTCCCCGAACTCCCATCAGGGAGACATGTAACGCCACATTCCCAAGCTGTCAGGACTGCTGTGAAGAAGCCTGGCCTTTAGATGCCAAGGCACTCACAACAGGACGCACAGACTCCTCAGCAAGTGCACAACCATTCCTCGTGAACGGCCTTCCTTTTCTCTCCTCGTGCAGTACAGTCCACACGAGACAAGTGCTGCCACTCAGTGCTAAGCACAGAGATGCAGAATTGGCCCCACCTAGCCCACAGGAGAGGAGCTGAATGAAGGGTTCAGGCATAGCAGAATTGGGATCTGGTCTTGGGCAGGCCTCTCCTGGATGAGTGCCCAACTCAAGATGGAGAAGACGGGAAAACAACCCGCACTCTCTGGTCTACATCATAACACAGATGTGGGTGAGTAAAAGCGTCAGGCAGATGACTACCTAACTAGGGATGGCCAGGAAGCCTAGGACTCCCACAGCAGAGTTGAAGATGTTCTTCTGATACCTTAGCTTTGATTTTCATGCCAGGGCTTCTTCCAATGTCTGGTTAATAAACCCAAGAGGTAATTTTGTGTTATTCATTTTGGCCCCCTGAGCCACCTTCTCTCACTAGCCCTTATGGAGCAGTTGTGGTACTGTTCCTTCCAAAGCACTCAGTGTCTTGCAATATAGACAACTCCAGTTAAGAAATACCCTGGTAAGTTCATGGACAGAGCTAAGATTATTTCCATGGCCACAGGCACACAGGAGACACCAGGGGCCACTGTACCCACATCACAAAAAGCAGGACATGGCTTGTTAGCCACAAACTTCCTTTCAAAATAGGTATCCCCAAAGTTGTCCCAACTTCCACTGGCTCCAGAAAGACACCAGATCATCTGGCCCCTGGCTGGTTTCCAAGGATGGGAGGGAGTCATTGCTGTGTCTGCCCAGAAGCTGTGAGCCCAAAACCTACTTGATTTTCTTTTCTGTGAGTTGTTCCAGCGCTGAGTGGCAGTCATCCATTTCTCTTACAAAGTCCAGGTTCCTCTTCTCAGCTTTCTCCAGGTCCTGCCTTGCCTTGTCCCGCTCCTGCACCAGCTGTTCCACTTGCCCTCTACCATGGGAAGGACAGATGGACACTGTTGTCAACCTGACAGACTTGCTCAGGTTTCACTGCCCCACAACCACCTCCTTGGAGCTATGTTATGACCATTTTCCCAGTGCACATGTTAAGAAAGGCAAATGACGGACTCAACAGTAAGATGAACCAGATCCCAGCCCATCAGGAAGGTTCATTCAAAGGGACTTTTTCTCTGTTGTCAGCCTCAGCTCAGATCCCTTGGTTACTCTTGAAGCAGGGCCCTCTCAAACCACATGGTTTCTGCCTCCACAACAGTGAGCTCTAGAATCAGCAGGATGAGGCTCAAGTTCAAAATTTAAAACATAGTAAAAGTGACTGAATGAGTTCCTGGACATAAGGATTTCTAAAATGCCCCCATATTTAAGGATACACATGTAGTCTTTGATTCTGGGGACATATAATCCAAGGAGTAGCAACAATGAACAGCTATGGGCCCTCAGGCCTCCTCTGTTCTCTTCATTTGAATTCTATTTACAGGGGTGGGAGAGCAGAAAACAGACCAGGAGTCACCAGGGGAGATGGAGGTAAGGCACAGGAGGTACCGCCTGAAGTTCCTGGGAGGTGGACCCCACCAGCAGGACTTTATCCCATTCCCTTGTGGGCTCTTACTGGTGGTAGCTCAGTTCCTGGCGGTAGCAGGCCAGGGCTGCCTGCTGGATGACGCCATCAACTGTTAGGAGTTCATTGTCAAGGGCCCAGGTCAGCTCCAAGAGGTTCACCTTCTCATCCACATTGAAGTCCAGGCTCTGGAATCAGGAAGCCCGGGAAGGGAAGGGGGAGTGAGAGACTTCTCCAAATGTACTCTCTCGCCCTGTGACAGTGCAGGGGCCCATACTCACAGCGGCTACTATAGCAAGCACCTGCCCCTTTCCTGTCTGCAAGGGTCTCTGGTTGTTGGGGTGCTCTTCCTCAACCCCAGTAACTCAAATGGGCTGTCAACATTGGGCTTCCTCATCACACTGTAGTCCCCAAGACCCACTTCAACAGTGGGTACAACTCAATGTGGACGGAGTTCTTCTGCCTAATCAAAGTACAGGCTACAGTAAGGTGCATATCCCACCTCAATACACCACATGGACTGAAGAGGAGAACTGGGGAGGAGGGCCCTCTCTTCCTCTGAAACCAACAGTTTTCAGTACTAAGGTAAGCCTTTGGATCACCCATGTGAAGAGGAGAGACCAAAGTCCTGATATAGCCACCTAACACTTGACATCCAACTGCTCAAGGCCAATCAAGCCCCTGACAGGCTCTTTTTTATGTGAATGAAAAGGTCTCACTGTACAGCCCACAAACAGGGCAAGAGTGCTGGGAGCCCCTTGCAAGGGTCCCCAGATGGATCAAGGTCCGAAAAGTTAGAGAAATATGTCACAGCAACAGCTTCTTGTCTAAGTAAAAGGGAGGCGTCAAAACTACCCCGGAGAACTGTGGAGCTGGGTCAATGAGTAAAGTACTTGCTTGTAAGTGCCGGAACTTAAGTTTGAGTGTTCAAGTGAAGCTTGGTGCTGTAGCTCGCACCTGCAATGCCAGCACTCTTATGGTGAAATGAGAGGGAGGCAGGAGGAGTCCTCAAAGCTCACAAGCCAGATGGCATATGCACTTATGGACAAAAGAGCTCATCTTAAACAAAATAAAAGGCAAGGACTGATACCTGAAGTTATCCTCTGAGCCCCACGTGTGTACCATGGCATATTATACATGAACACATGCATGCACGCATGCTCACACAAACCAAAACCAAAACCAAAATGAGTAAAGCTAGGTGATGGCTTGTTGCAACACAGCATAAGCACAGAAGCTGAGATGAGGACAGAAGTCACGGAAAAACCTACTTGTCCAATCGCAAGGAAGGGCTGCATAAACTAATAGTGACATAGTATGATACCGATACTAAGAAAATTAAGCTAGAATGTGTAACACATTTATTTATGTTTGGAAAAATTCTACCAGAGGCTCACGTGCATGTGGGTAAACATTCACAAAAGGAAGCCCATGGTGTCCCTCTTCAGATGCAATTCTCCTAGATTTTTGTTTGCTTGTTTGTTTGCTTGCTGTTGTTGTTTTGAGAGAAGTTCTTTTATTAGCACCTTTTATATGCACTTTTGTCCATAAGTGCATATGCCAAGTAGGTTAAGCTGGTAGGTCATAAAGCCAAACTCTGAGGATCTTCTTGTCTCTGCCTCATCAGGGCTGGGATTACACACACTCAGCTCCTCGTGCATGTGCATCTAGTATTTTATGAACTGAGCCATCTCCCCAGGCCTCCTTAAGATTTTTTTTTTTTTAAATAAATATAGGATTTCTTTGTGTAGCCCTGGCTGTCCCAGAACTTTCTCTGTAGGCCAGGCTGGCCTTGAATTCACAGAAGTCTGCCTGTCTCTGCCTCCCAAGTGTTGGGATTAAAGGGATGTGCCACCACCACCTAGCCAATTGAAGTTTTTGTTTGTTTGATTGTTTGTTTTCCTGGCAGGGTTTCTCTGTGTAGATCTGACTGTCCTGGAACTCACTTTGTAGACCAGGCTGGCTTCAAACTCAAAGATCCGCCTGCCTCTGCCTCCCAGGTACTGGGATTAAAGGGGTATACCACTACTGCCCAGCTCCCTTAGTTGTGATTTAAAAGTATATATATTTAAATTTTTAATTATGTGTGTGCATGTGTGTCTGTGTGGGTGTGTTTCCCTGAGTGCAGGTGACAATAGAGACCAAAGACATGAGGTCTCTTGGAGTTATTAACCACTCGATGTGGTGCTGGGCGCTGAGTCTGGGTCCTCTGCAAGAACAATAGGCAGTCTTACCTGCTGAGTTATCTTCTGACCCCCAACCAAACAATGGGAAGCAAAATTTGGAAAAAAAACTAAATCTAGTTTACACCACTTCCTGGAGGGAGGTAGTTTCTCATCCCTGCTGTTCCCAGTGAGCCTGACCTGGCAGTCCTAGGCAGATCTTTATCTAAACCACACATGCAACTCAACCAAAACCTAGGGAGCAAGGATAAGCCCAACTGTGAGCAATACCACCTATGAGGGCTCACCATGGGCTCCCTGTGGGCTCACCGTGGGCTCATCATGACTGGCTGATGGTGCTCATTAAATGTCCTCTTAGCACGAAAAGACTGTGTGAAGGGGGGGGGGGCAGTGAGTGGGATGGGAAGTAAATAAGTAAAAACAGAACAAACAAACAAGAAAAAACAATAATAATAAAAAGGAGAAGACTGTGTGACTGGGAGGGGGACAGTGAGCGGGATTGGAAGTAAATAAGTAAAAACAGAACAAACAACAAAAACCAAAAACAATAATAATAAAAAGAAGACTGTGTGACTGGGAGAGGGCAGTGAGCGGGACGGGAAGTAAATAACTAAAAAAAAACTAACAAACAAAAAACAAAAACAATAATAATAAAAAGACAAAGACCGTGTGACTTCCTTCTTAGGTGACAATCAGGGAAGGTGTGTACGACACTGAATCTTACCTCTGAATGGACATTTCCCAACTGTTTTCCCTATGTTTTAAAGTTTCAAATTAAAATTTCCTACATTTTAATTGCAAAAAATTTATGAAAAAAAAATGTTTCCTTTAGGGGCTCCCATGCATTGGGTGAAATACTGTCAGCACACGCTCTGCTGCATTTATCTTCCATGGACATGCGGCCCCCATGTTCCCTGCTCAGCCCCACAGTGCCTTAGATACTCCCCAACGGGCAGCCATAAGCAGTGAGTTGCAAACCTGCAAGATCTCCCTTCCGTTCTGAATGCCCTCCTGGGCCCACGCGGAGATGACCTGCTCAGGAAAGGCAAAGCCACTGCCATCGTCGACACTGGAGAAGAGGCGCAGCCCTGACAACACAGACACGAGGGACGAGGTCGTGGTGGTGTGGCAGCCGCTTTCCTCCTGCACATCAGGAAGGAAGGAACCCTGAGCACTCAGGCAAGTTGAGAATGTGGTGTCTGTGCACACTCACAAACATCTCACCTTGACAGCCTGTGCTCAGTATTTTGCCTTCTCATGGAAGCCTAAAAGAAGAGAATGCATACCCGCAATGATCTGCAGCCCCCTTCCCTAGGGAAGACCCGTGGCATAGTCCAAGGTTTACCTGGGACCACAAGGTTCTGCAAGGGACAGAAGTGCAACCACACCTAGTCCTTGGACCCCAGCCCCAGGTCTTGCAAGGGTCCCTGCACACCTGCTCTTATTTATCACTGTCACCTCATGCCTGAGAGGCCTGAGCCAGCTGTAGCAAACAATCCATCGTGTAAAGAAGGCACATAAAGGGATCTGGCCATTTTGTCCTTTGTTAAGAAAGTACATGTACCAGGAAAACCCAGGCTAAGAGATGAGATGAAATAACAGATGGGCTCAGAAAGGGGCAGAATCGTCAAAGGAGAACTCCACATTTTCCAGAACTCAGCCCCACAGCCCAGTTGTACTAGGTTGTAGCAGTACTGGGGAGGTTTATGGGATAGAAAGTCTCCAGAGGGAAAGCTACCTGTGAGACTTCTCTACTCCCTGAACCCAAGGGTGAGAATGATTTCCTGCCCTCTCCTGTCCCACCTGGGGTTCTTCACAAGTCTCAGCTGTACGGAACCTTGGAACTGAGGGAGGTAGTGCTTGCTGTACACTAGGGAACACCGTGCACCCACTGCACCCAGGACCCAACTCCCCACTTCAGGAAACAGATGGGCTGTTGCCAACTCTCCTCACCACCTCGAGCTCCTCCAGATCCTTTCTCTTCTCAAGACTCCTAGGCTGAAATGCTTTCCCCAGCACTGACCAGCCTGTCTTCTCCCAATCCTAGCTTGCCCCTTTCTTGAGCCTCAGTCTGACAACTCTTCCCAGAGCAGCCTGCAAAGGTTTCATCAATGTGTAGCATTCCGGGAAGGGCTTGGTAGAGCCCACCATTCCTGCAGCTCCAGGCCCCCTCTTGTCCAATACACCAGCTCTTTCAGCTGGCCCAACCTCTCCAACATGCCTGGGGAGAGAGTATTTGCTGAGCTGTGTGGCTGTCTTTCAATCCTTTTGTTTACAACAAAGCAGACATCTTGTCCCATTTACAGAGGGAGAGAACATCTCTACTGTCTACTGACGGCCACCTGAACACAGCTCTTAAACCCAAATTCACTGAGGAATTGCTAGCCTCTCCTCAGGATCTAGAGGAAGGACAGGGCAGAGGTGAATCCCTCTGGAGCTTGCCTTCCTGGAGCTGGCTCAGCCACAGAAAGCCACCAGAGCCCACATGGACATGGTAGGCTCAACCTTGCAGTCAAGCTGGTTAGTTTGCTGAAGTTTTGAGTCTTGAGTGTTGCCCAAAGTAAGAGGCAGGCATTCTGAAACAGGAGACGTCAGAAGGACAGGAATCCGGTGCCTTACAGACTAATCAGACACTGCCCTCTCCCTGTCTTGGCACCATGTGCCATAAGTGCACAGTGTGTGTGCACTTACAGAGTGTGCACAGTGAGTATAGGCTTATGTTAATATATGTACATATTTGTGTACAAATTGTGAGCACACATGACTGTGTGCCATGTATGTAAACACACACTGAGTTTACACATTTGGTAGATAAATGTCTGCTGTCATTATGTATGTTTATGGTAGGTACACACCTACATTTGATGTGCACCTATGTATAAACATGTACAGTGGATAAGCAAATGTTTATCTGGGTGTGTATGTACAGAGCCTGCATGTATGTTTATAGCAGGAGCGTATATAGTAAGATGCGCTTGTATACAATGAGCAAGTATAGTGGATGTACACATATCTATAATGAGTGCACCTTTGTTCTGTTGTGTATCTACAATGGTTGTGCATATAGAGAACCTGTGCTTGTCTTCTGCAGATGTGCACAGACAGGAAATGTGGAGTACATACTAGGTACACAGACAAAGACATCACAAATCTATAGTGCGTGTGCGTGCACTGTAGACATGAATGTGGCTACAGAAGGTACACACATTCAGTGGATGTGTGGATGTGCATGTTTCTATACTGGGTGATGCATGTACAGAGCCTAAACACATCTACATACAGTGGATGTTCAGGCACAGTGGATGCAGATAGGTCTACAGCAGGTATGCACTTTCAGTGAATGCAATGTGTCTTCATGAAGTTCTCATGTACAATGGATGTGCACATGTCTAGAGAGGGTACACACATAGAGAGCCTGAGCACGCCTAGAGTGGGTGCACACATACAGAAAGTGTGTACATAATTGGTAATGAGTATACAGTGAACATACATATGTACAACTGGTGAGCATTTATAGTGTGTGCACAGAAGATACATAAAATGGATGTGCCACATCTACAATAGCAATGCAAGCATGGTGGATGTGTGTGCACTCACTAAGTTGTGCATGTAGAGATGATGTATGCACAGTGAGCACAGTAAAGTATGTATGAATGCAGCTACATGCCTGTGCTGTATGTAGTTTGTGAGCAAAGCAAAGCGAACAAGGTGGGAAGATGGTCCAGCATCCACAGTGCCAGAAGCATGGGAGCAGTTCACCAGGTGCAGGAAAGGAAAGGAAGTAGGTATACAAAAAGGAGCTGTAACTTCTAGAACATTCTAGACCATGACCTCTGCCACAGAAGAGACCACAAGATGAAGAGGTAACTTCTGAGAAGCACATGGGACCCACAGTCCTCCTTATATGCTAGCCTGTGGTGTCCAGGCAGTTGCTGGGTCTTGTAGGAGGAGGTTCAGAGACTGTGAGGATACCATTTGATAACAGGTGACAGTGATATCAAAGCACGAGAAACATGTGGCCTTACTCAGAGGGGGTATCCAGATGAACCAACACTGAATATGACTTGTGTGTGGGGAGTCCCATCTTCAGGTTCTCAGACTTGCATATATGTATGTGGTGCTAAGAATGGCCCAGAGCTTGCCCATGCTGGGAAAGAGTTCCACCACAGATCCACACTCAGTTCCTTGGTATTTCAGACTCGCAGGGCTGTTACCATGTAGTGCTTGCCCTGCTGATCCCCACTGACTCAGTCAAAACCTCAGATTCTCAAGTGTGCCTTGTCCATACCAGTGCCTGTCCCCAGAGCTAGCCTGTGCTATGTCCTAATGCTAATGACACAAAGTTTTGGGCCAGTCACCTCTGAGCAAGGTGACCTGGACAACATAAAATTCACGACTTCGGGACAGGAAAAATAATCCACATAGAGGACAAACCCCAGACACGCTGCATTACTCTACAACCCATTTAGAGTGCACGAAAGGGAGAAGAGACAGTTGTCTCACTGAAAATCATCACTCAGTGGCACATAAAGAGGACAATCTGAGGAATAGCCATGTTCCCCAGACTGCATTATTCTCTGAAACTCCTGATGCTTCCATTTTACAGATGAACACAGCTCAGAGAAGGTGAGTTATACACAGTCAGGAATGTGTATTGAGCACCACCAGACAAGCTCAAGGTCCAAGAACACTGCTATGCACAGGTGTGTGCACATTTACGCAGCTTCTGTGCTCAGTGCCATGACACTGGCAGAATCATCAGCCAGCACACTCATCTGGCAAGGAGCAACACCAATTACTGTTGGTGTTTGACAGCTAGTTCTCCCATTTTACCTGATAATGAGACCAAAGCCTGTTTGGTTTGGTCAGACTGGAAGATGCTGGAAGCAAAGGAGGCTCATGACCAAACAGGCCAAGCTGAAACTCTGCAAGACTCACTCTGCCATCTCCATCTTGGTCCAGTTTGCTGAACAGTTCTTCGAGTTCCTAGACAAAAGCCAGCACCCTTCAGGCCTGGAGAGCCACCTTGTTCTGTCCCTCTGGCTCCAAGCACCCAACTAGGGCTCTGAGCTTATCTAAAGATTAAACTGTCTAACTGTTTCATGAAGGCTGCTTCAGCTGGTTCATTCCTGCCTTGCCAGGTGGGAGGGGGCAGCATCTGAGCATCCTAACTCTAAGATACTCAAGTGTCCACTGGGGGCAGGGATTTGCTGTAAACTCAGCCTGAACTGTAACAGTTCATGGTCCAGCAAGGATATCAGGTAGGAACTATAACAGGTGGGAACCTACAGTATCACCATAGCCAACTTCCTGTCCAAGTCTTCCCAAAAGGCTGGAACCTCCACCTAGGGTGTAGCAAGGCTCATGTGCTGTGTTGGGCTGGGCAGAAGGAGGATATTTGGTTCAGGCAGAGGACAGCTGGAAGGGAAACTTTTAGAAGCAGCTGAGACCTGCAATGGCAGCTGAGAGTTTATGAGGAAGAACTGTGTGGTTGAAGATGGACTCTCAAAGGTATCTCAGAGTTTTAGGCAACAGCACTAGGAGCCATCAAAAGATCTGAGATTACAAACTGCAGAAGAAAACTGCTGTCTGAAGGTGAACAGGCTTTCCAGGCTTGGCACTAAATATGATCGCTACAAATACCATGTCACTGAGGTGGCCCCAGGCCTTCACCTGTTTCTCAAGACCATGGAGCCCAATGCTTCGGCAGACCACAGCCAGCTCCTGCTCATTCAGGTGACCACTGCTTCCAACCCCCAGCTCATGCCAGATGCCCTGGACCTGGTTCTCAGGAGTGTTGAAGGAGGGGCTACAGGATTTCCGGGGTGTTCCGAAGACCTCACAACCCCAGGATCGCAGCTGGCCTGAAGCAAGGGAGGGTCATAGTTAAATGGTGATAAATAATAATAATAAAGAAACCACAATGGAATACTTAGGCTTTATGGGCATTAGTTACTTTCATAACTCAACAAGTAACATAAAAGCCAGTGTCCTCCACAGAGAGCCAAGCTGGAGTATTCCAAATGACACCATGGGCTGGGCAGTGGAAAACATACCAAAGGGCCTGGCCAGTGCAACCTGATCCAAGACGTAGACTGCAGGGCATTATCCCAGTGTTAGAGACTTTCTGTGTGTAGGACAATGAGGCCTAAACTCTGCCCATGGCCTGTGGGTAGTCAAAACTAGAAGCTCTGTGTTTTCATAAGTGGGCTAGTATCTTTTCAGCTCCACAAATGCATCCATTGAGCACCTCCCAATTCTTTACAGGAGGATTGGAGCTGGGCAGTCTACAGGCAGAAGAGAATTCAGTTTGTTCAACCAGCCCTAGTCACCCCCTTCCTGGTCACTGCAGCCTAACCCACGAGTGCCTTTCATCACTGGCCTCGCCAAAGGTTTTCAACAACTTCCTGCTGCCCTCGTCTCACAGGGCTGGCTCTATGCTGCCCTTGTCTCACAGGGCTGGCTCTATGCTGCCCTCGTCTCACAGGGCTGGCTCTATGCTGCCCTTGTCTCACAGGGCTGGCTCTAAAGGGTCTTGCAGTTTGCTCCCCACTTGCTTACTGAAGCACATGCCACATTCATGTTCCCGCTTCTCCCCTTGTCTCAGATGACTGCTTTCATCTTTTTGGCTTTCCCCCACGAGGCAGTTTAAAAACACAACTCCAAATCCTGATACCTTTTCTTCCACCAACATCCAGGGGTCTCTAGCCTCTCTGCAACCTAGAAGCCTTGAGACAGCTTTCACCAGCAGAACATAACACAAGCCATGCTGTGTGATCGTAGGATGGGCTCCCACAACACAAGAGATCAACAGCCCAGCTGGCCAGCCCTTGTATGAGGAGACCTGAGCCATTAAGCTATGAGGAAGCCCTGCCATGCTAAGAGGTCCTCTGATTCAAACGCAGTCCACATCTGAGCCTCAGACCAGTTATGTGAGCCATCTTCACACCCTCCCATCCTCAGCCTTCACAGGTCTCGATACTGAACCACGCTACCCACCTTCTTGGGCTTTTCCTAAGTACTGCAATCCTCTTCCCAGAGAAGCTCTGCAGCAGCATGAAGCATTTGGCTGCTGAGGCCATCAAGGCCTGGTGTGAACTTCACTCTTATTCATAAGCTCATCAAAAGCCTTCTGCGTGAGCCTTGGGTTGCACTAAGCAAGCGTTGCTCAGACAGCCTTCAGCCTGTGGAACGGGTGAGAAGGGCCTAGGTAGTGCCCTCTGGCCAGCTCCTCAGGCCCTGACACCCCCAAGCTGTCAGGCTACTTTCATCACTTCTGCGGCATGGCTGGTGTTGGCAGCTACTTGTATATTGTCCTCTTGCTTTCAAGCTGTTTGCCACTGGCCTTGGTATTATCTCCCTAGTTAAGTTCCAGGAGTCAATTCATTTTTTGTTAGTGTGTGTGTGTGTGTGTCTGTGTCTGTCTGTTTACATGTGTTCACTGATACACATACATGTAACATTTGGAGATGTCATGTGTCTTAATCACTTACCACCTTATTCTCCAGGGCAGATTCCCTCACTGCGCTTTGAGCTTACTGATTGGGCTAGCCTAAGTAGTCAGCAAGCCCTAGGGATCCCACTGTCTCTGCCTTACCAGGGCTCAATTTCAGATGTGTGCTGACAAATCCAACTTTTTTTTATGAGTGCTGGGAATCTGAGTCAGGGTCTCTGGATATATGACAAGCACTCTACTCAGTGAGCCAACCCAGGATTCTTAAGCACCATTTCATCATCTCTCATCACAGAAGCAACACAGGCAAACATGAGTCTGAATAAATCAAGTCACTTCCCTATAGAACCTCTGTAATGTCTCCCAGGGTACTACTAAGAAAAACTTTGTGTGAGTTTCTGGAGCCCCAGGAACATATAATGCAACTGCCATCTCAAAAAGGTGCCGATGGATTCCACACCCAGCTCATGCCCGTGCACCCAGTGGCTATCTGGAGCTCAGCACCACACACACAACAGCACTTCTGATGGCCAAGAGCCCCTGGTCCATCTACACTCTTCTGATGCTGATGTACTGATTTGCTCCAACTGCGGGTCTTTGGTTGCTGCATCAGGCTCTTCAGAAGCAGGACCATGTGCTACTCTCTGCTAGAGGACAACTCACACCCTGGTAAGGTCTGAGACTACCCCTTCACAGTACAAGAGACTGCAAGCAGGCCAAGCAGATCCCTTTGGCCTAAGAGTCCCGGGTGATACTTGTCATCTGGGTTCACACTGGAACTCACAGGCCACGATTAAGAGCAGCAGCACCCTGCGACATTGTCTGGAACTTGGGGGAAACTGAAGACCAAGTGACTGTCTCTGGGGCGATGCCATCATTCCAACCACCTCTGGAGGAGGAACCTATGAGGGCCTCACACACAAACAATATGCAGTTCCCAAGACCACTGCCCTCTGCCACAGCCTGGCTCTCAGAGCTCTAATCAGGTACAGCATGAAATATGAAGCTACAGTTTACCTTGTGCTTCAAATAATTCATTCTGAGGTTCTTTAGCACTCTCAGCGTCTTCATCTGACTTGAGGCTCTGTGAAAAAAGGCAAGAGAAGGATATGAGTGCCCCAGTGGGTGACACAGTGGAACACCAGGAATAAGCACAAAGGATGTTGGGGTGGGAGGGGTCACTGAAGATGTTCTCTGGGCTGGCACCCCTGGACTGAAGCTCAACAAGCTGTGGTCCCACTAAGCAGAGTCTTTGTAAAGACTAACACTTCTCCAAAGCAAAGGGTTCAGACATAAGGTTGGTCACATGCCTCGTTCTTTATACTCTGGCTTCTTAGCATAAACTACCAGCAGGCCACACTGAAAACACAGAAAGCTCCTGCATCCCAGAGCAGAATCTAGCCAGCTTTGACAGGAATTGTCTCACAGTCCACCCGTGGACACCTTCAATACATACTGCGATTATTATGGCCCTGTGGACATTCTTTACCATCCCTATTATATTAGTTCAGCAAACAGAAGGGCGAGCCTCTGTCCCTTTAGGGGTTCTGGGGATAGCATAGTCCACAGTAAGCCTAGATAGCAGAGAAGACAGGGCCATCAAGGAATGGGTCAGCTGAATAAAAGCCTCACTACATCAGCAGACCAGAGTTAACACTAGCTGCTGAACAAATGCTGTGTGACCCGCTGATTCCCAAATGAATGCTTGGGTGACCCTCTGGGTGACCAGCTGCCCCCCCCCCCATTCTCAGGAGTCAGAATGCATGTTGGTGATAAATAGTTTCATTTTTCTAATGTGTTTAACTCAGCTGACAACACAGTGTTCCCTGTGTCTGTACTCTGAGTCGGAGATGAAGAATCACAACGAAGGTGGAGGGTCACTAGCTTAGACGTGTCCTCTCTCAACCCACCAGGCTTTGCAGAGGTTCCTTTTCCCACTGAAACACCTCACCTGCCCAATGCGCAGGTTTCTTTACCTGTAGTTGGAAAGGCTCCACTGTTAGCCACAGCAGGCTCAGGGGCAGGGAAAGAAAGGTTTGGCTCCCACGCTTCGGGAGGCATCCAGCTCAACCTTGCTGGACTACAGACGCATGGGCCTTGGCATATCCTGAGGCAGACAGTACTGTGGATTCAGGACCCACTTTCCTCACCCTGAGGCTTACCAAAGGCTCCATTCCCACTCTTTGGCATGAAATGTTCCCCTGTTCTGAAGCTCTAACTTGGACTTTCCAAAATAAAAGAAAGGTGTGGCTGGTGAGCCAGGAGAGAGAAATAAAGGTCACAACAAAGTCCCCATCACTCAAATCTGAAGGAGCGTGGCCTGGGACCAGGAGTGCCCCAAAGAGAGAAGAGCGCTTCTCATGAAGCACAGCTGCCATGTGTGCCCAGGCTGCTAACAACTCAAGCTGCTCAGGAACTTGGTTCCCTGCCACATTCTCCAGGACCATTCTTCGGAACAGTGGCATTCCCTAATGTTTGGCAGTCTAAATGGGAAGGGTTGGCTGACTAACCTCCACACTTTCCAGAGATGCAGAGCGTCTCAGCGGAGGCTTCACACTGCCCTTGGCCTGCTGTTCTGATCCATATTTGGTTGCAGTGGCAGAGTCACCAAGCTCAGGTAGGCTCCGACGGCCATACCACTTAGAGCCCCTCATGTACTTTGGAGGGACAGCACAGGAAGTAGCTGGAAGGAGAAAAGGAGACAAATGAAGAGGGGATGGCTATAAAAGCAGGCTATAGGCCCTGCATGGTGACACGATCCTCTCTTGGAAGCTGGACCATTAACCTCCAGTATGGCTCACAGACACACTGTTGAACACCCATCTGGAGGACACAAGGACATGATCAGCTGATAGTGGATGTCCTATTACTCAAAACAAAACTGGGAATGTCAGGTTGGGCAAGGTGCACTCCTACTGAATAAATACCAGGTGCTCTTTATATTCTCTCAAGTATATTTTGGTTTCGTTTATGAAGTGAGACACCAACAGTCCAAGAACACATAGCTAAAGAACTGAGGACTATTTCCCACAACTCAGGGTTGCAGCCTGTGCTCCAACAAGCCTGGCTCAGCCACCATCACAGTAAGTCAATTAAAAGAGCCAAGTTAACAGTGAAAAGCAGGTGCACTCAATGTGCCCACATTAAGAACAGGGATAAAGAGATTCAGTGAACCCCTCTTGTAGGAGAAATGTACCCACTGTCTTTAAATTTATCACTAGTAAGTCTATCTTCAGGGTCCTGCCTCAAAGGTTAAGGTTTAACTAGAAGGCAAGAGATATGGATAAAATGGTCCTGCCTCTTCTGTGACCCATTACTGTTTTGACTCCAGTCTCTCCTGCAAGGTAGTTTGACAAGCTGTCAGCCCTATGTGAAATCCTTTTGCCTTCCTAGGGACAAGATCCCGCTCAACTCATACCAGGAGTCAGCAATTTCCTTCTCTCAGTATGAGATTTCTGGCGGAAATCCCAACTCCCTGGGAGCTTTGTTTCAATGGTCCAGATAGCCAGAGTGAGGGACACATGTGTCTCTTTAAAAACTCCTCACTCTTGCTAGGTAGGCTGGTTACATTAGGATACCAAATCTTTGGGGCTAGAGGTACTCCATCGGCAAGCATGAGCCACAGACAAAAACACACTCTGCAATCCTGTGCAGTCTGAAGGCCCAGGGCAGCTGCAGCATGGACTGTGGTCTCCAGACTGAAGGGAGTACTCTACACCCAACACTTCCCTGTGGTTCCTTCTTCCTCCAATCTGCACAGCTACACCATTCTCACTAACATGGGAAGGGAGCAGAGAGGAGGCCATAAGACAAGCAGTCATGGGTCAGGCAGTGGGTTCAGGAGGAGAATTCAGGGTCAGGATTCTGAAGGAGTGCAGCTGCAGAGACGGATACACCCGTTGAGACTGGCCTGCCGTGAAGCTGAGGAGCCTTTAGACACAGCAGATATGGCTTGGGTTTTATCCAACAGAAGGCAGCTTCGTAAGGCCAAGGGCCACCGGGCCTCTGTCCTCTGTGCTGATGGTTAAGTTACTACCTGCTGATCATGGGGCCACCAGAAGAGAAATCTGGGTGACCTGAAGACAGACAGGAGTTGGAGATGAGGAACAAGGCTCGGTGAGGTCAATGCTAAGTTCCAATCTGGATATGCCAACTATGAAGTGCCAGTGCAGCAGTCAAGGTGTCTGAAAATCCACAAGATGATTGTTGGGGTACATTACCAGTCCTCATGACAATTGCACCTTACGTTATCTGCACCAACAGAACAGGCATTGGCAGGCCAGGTATAGTGTCCTTGAAGGGACAAAAGTCATGGGATATGTTGAAAAGAAAAGGTTCCATGCCCACAGAGAAATCAAGAGAACATATGAGACAATGCCCTGAGGCCAGAGTCAATTCCCCACAGGCAGAGAGGGAAAAAGGGGGCCACACAGTAAAACTTCAAGCAGGCCAATCACACTTCTTCAAGAGCTGTGGATGTTCTCCTTAAAACCGTGAAAGCTTTCTCTGGTACCGTGGCCTGAACTCTTCTTGGAGGCCTTCTTGACATGCTGTTATCTATCTATCTGTGGTGTGGATGACATTTTTAATAAACTTCTTATCTCCAACAGTTTGCCTCAGTATGTTTTAACCCTAACCCAAGACCTTCCAGGCACGTAAACAGAAGAACGAAGAGAACACAATTTCGTTAGCAGCCAGAAAGGACCTGCCAAGGTCAGAGAGCAGCAACACTTGCAAGGGCATAGTTAGAGTTTTCCAGGGCTAGCAGCCAACACACAAGCAAGTCAAAGATGGAGACTCAGCATGTAACCACCACCCTAGCTGGGAGAGCGCTGCACAGTCATCTCTCCAGGAGATATGTTGAAAGTACAAAACATCAACCGAAACCACCTGTCTTTGTCCAGTTTCTGCCACAAATCCTATGAAAGGCCCCTATGACAACATAGCTCTGCAGTGTTTCCTTTGTTTGGAGCCCCTTGAACCCTACAGACTTTTTCTCATGTTTCCTTAGTAAATCTGTTTGCTTGGCTCTCAAGAAGGAACAGTTATAAAACATAAGCTCTTGTCAGTGACTAGCTTCCATTTGTAGGTAAGGTGCGGCTCGGCATGGCTCTTGTGGAAGCACCTTCTTGTAGGGCTAGAAGAGGACACCGTCCTGTGCAGTGGGGAGCACCAGATACCTGGGCAACCTTACAGAGGATGCCCACTGTCCTCCTCCCACCAGGAGACCTGCCTCCAAGGAGACCCAGGCCACCAGGCCAAGGCTACAGCCCCATCCTGGAGTCATTCGGGGACAACTGAAAATGCTGCAACTTGCCCATACTTATCTTCCTTGTGGGCTTCCTTTTGTCCAGTGGCTCCCTTCATACCTCTGTTGTCCACGTTTCATTGTTCTAAGAAGCTAACCAGAACAGGCTAGGAGAAATCTCCCTCCATCATGGAGAAGCACTACTCAGAAAAGGGGAGCCACAGGGCTCTTCAGCACAGGAGTGGCAACAGCAGAGCAATGGCAACAATGACTGGGCAGTGTCTGCTCCCTACAGTGAGCTCTCCCATGAGGTGGGAGCACAGTAAGTCACGGGGACCTAGCATTTTCCACCATTCTCTCAGCCAGCCCATCACATCACCTACTTGAGACATATTGCACAACACCCTGCAGGAGCCCCACACACTGACTAAAGCCCTGGATACCTATGCGTCAATATCAAGTGTGCTGACTATTGAGAAAGTGTAACAGGGTTGGAAAGTCAACACCTGCTCAGTTTCATGTTAGTGGCCTTTAACAACAGGAGGGGGAATAGAAGTGCAGGCATTTAACCACATAGATAAACACGTTCAAATATCAAGGCAGAAGGAAGGCACTGGGCGAGAAGTAGCTAGAAATTAGGATGAAGATGTTGCAACTGGAACCAAAAAAGGCCAAGAAGCATAGATGGGTGAGGAGCAGGCAGTGGTGAGGCACAGGAGACAAGGAATAGCCAAGTTAGAGAATGAAAAGAACTGAACCAGACTCAACTCTGGAAGGGGAACATAGAGCTGGCCCAGCTCTGTCACCACAGACCCATACCACAAGGTCAGTTAGGATCTAGGATCGTATGTTTCCAGACTGCTGCAAGCTATTTCCTCCAAACCGAAACATTCCCTCCTCCAGTCAGGAGTTTCACAAGACTAGCAAACCTAATAAAACTTATCAGACTGAGGAAGCTCAGAAAGACACCAAGATTCACAAGACCCTTGCCCAAGGTTATAACAGCACGGAACAACAGCTACAGGAAAGAAGGCTGGTGGCGCCTGGGTGAAGTAGCCATGCTCCCGCGAGTAACCCTACCAATCACATGGGCTTCCCCACTGAGGCTCCGGTAAAATCGTGTTTGGCCTGCTGTTAGTGCTCGCTCTGTCTAGAGAACACTGTTGTTCACATCTTGTCCCTAGAGTTACACAACAGAGATGGGCAGAGGTTGGTCTCTCTCCAATGGCATTGGGGCAGTGTTTCAGGAAAGGCATGGGGCACTCAGGTGAGAAAAGTTTTTCAGTTTCTAATTCTAAAGAAAAAAAAAAGGAATCGGTAGTAACCCACTTTATGTCTTTGCAGAGAAGGGTATGAGACAAATAAATACCTGTGCAAGTGGTCTGGGCACTAACTTTGTGCTGCGCCCAGAGCCTCTGCAATGAGAGAGGAGGTAGGGAACGGGCTGACCATGTCATCCAGGGCAAGAAGCATAATGTTCTGACACTGTGTGCATGGGGCTCAGGTACTAGGACACAGGGACTCAAATCCTAGCCAACATGTACTATGGAATCCTCAGGTCAACTGTGGGTAAGACTGCACCGTGGAATTTCTAAGAGGGTAGACAGAACCTATATAGAATACACATGGAGCTCAAAGCTTCACACTTAGAAGACACTTGGTGTGAGCCAGTCTCTCTGCCTGTCACTCAGCTCCACACCTCTGGTCCTGACTAGGATCCTTCACCCTGCTATATGGTCATACAGCAGGCCATGGCAAGTAGCTGTTTCCAGTGAACCCTGAAATCATCACTGTCTACCTCACACAGTCCTCATGTCCCCAAGCAGACCAGCCTCCAGCTGCCTCACACCAGGCCCCATTATTTTGTACCCACAATCCTTGGGCCTGGTGGCTTCCTGCCATGTGTCTGTTGTACTTCTCATCGTGTTCCTGCCCCACAGACCTTTCCACAGTGGTATTCCTGTTATCCCTATTGGCACACTGCAACACCACTGGCTATGAGAGCAGATTAGTGTCCAGGGCAGAGGGCCAGTCTGCTTGCTTGGTATACCTAAGATCCCTGAGGCTCCACCTCTTGCTGCTCCACACCCCTCAGTGCCTTGTCAGTGGCCCCTACAGGTAATGCAGGTTACAATCTGATGATAGTCACAGAAGAGGAAATTCCAGATATTCTGCTCAAGTCGGCATTTGATGGCTTGTTGGTGACAGAAAAAGAGGCTAGAATTTGGAAGAGTTAAACTACACCCTGAAGGGCCACAGATAAATAAGTGAAAGAAAGAGAGGAAATCCTCTTACCTGACTCTGAAGAACTACCTTCCTCATCAGAGGGTTCCACGGCAGACCCGGATGACAGCACAGCCACAAAGCCTTCCTTAAACTCCTCAAAGGTAACCTGCGGGAGTTTCAGTAAGGAGAGGGCACTCTTAACTTTCCACAGACTCACATTTAATTTCATGGGCCGAAAGCCCCCTTGGCATCTTTTTTTCCTCAAAAGACCTGACTATTGCCTTTCAGAGTAAGGATGTTCATTTCACTTTTCCAATTATGTACTAGAAGAATCTACCACAGGAGGAATCTGAAACTGCAACCAAATAAACCATTTTACCAAACCAAACCAAACCAAACCACACCACACAAGTAGAGAACAACGGCAGCTGGAGTAGAGGGCCACATACACATGGGGTGTGGCTGCTTACACTCCTTGAAGTTCTTTTTTCAGGCCCTAGAACGACATGGTTCATTGCTGGTGACTTTTCTTCCCCAAGCGTCTTCCTTTGGGTGCTGTGGACCAAATGCCCACACTAGCGGAACAGCTCTGCACTGTCCCTCGGCAGGAGTCCACAACTCACCCTGGCCAAGCGGTCATCTCCAAGAAGAATGTGAAGGAGGGCCGGCAGCTGCTCTTCCAGGCCAAGCTTAGTACACAGCTGGGTCAGCTCTTCCTGATCCAGGAACCCAGTCCCCGTGGTGTCACAGCTGCTGTAGACATCCCTGAGCTGTGACACATAGTGGTTCTCTTCTTCGTTGTCCATCCCATAGCAAGCTGGTCATGAAGGAGAAAAGTGAAGTGTCGGGTTAGGTAGGGTTCTTAGCCCCATTTACCTCAGGCCTACACACTGGACAAAAGCAGATGACAGAGCTAGCATGTGGAAAGAGGTACGGGGAGCCCTTGTGGGGTCGAGGGGAGTGAGAGGAAACAGCTCCTCTTTGCAGGAAAGGCTAGTGTCTATGGCAGGGACCCAAGCCATCCATCACTCAGCAGTCACAGGAAAAAAGATCTCCTTCTTGTATGTATGTTTGTTTGTTTGTTTGTCTGTTTGTTTTTAAAAAGCTACAGAGTAACCAGAAGACAGATGGAACCTGGCACATGCCTCCACACCAGCTCACATGAAGCTGAAGCAGAGGACTTCTTGGGTCCCATAGTCTGAGGTTGGTCTGGGCAACACAACAGTATTCTATCTTCAAAAATGGAAACAAGAAAGGGAGAAAGGAGTGAAAAAGAGAGGGAAAAAAGAGTGGGGAGGAGGAGAAGAATGGAGTAGAAAACAAATAAACAGAAAACTATACACAATTCCTACCTAAAAGAAACAAAACAAAACAAAACAAATCTGTGATATTTTGGTGAGCAAACACTAACTTTCAAAATACATCTCCCCTACTTTCATTTTACCTTATAAATACAAGGTTCTCCCCATATACATAAGAATATCTACTTAAAAACTAAATTGGTAGGGCAGAAGACACATCCAGGGTGCCCCCACCGTGCTAGACAAATACATGATGGGGAGGTGAGAAAGATGGGGAGCAGAATGGTAGGTGCACAGGCCAGACCAGGCTACATATGAGACTGAGTCTACAAGCAAATATATCAATTAGTTCATAATGTAAGGATACCTAGCACTCACTTAAAATTTACTCGTTCCCTTCTCAATCATCTACTAACCAGGTAATCAATAATAAAGAATTGTGAAGAGGTTGAAACAGCGAACTGGTCAGTTTCTTGATTCCTAAAATATACACCGGGTAGATATGAGCTCTGTTCAATGAGTAATTAGTGCTTTGTATAGCATTTCTCTATTAGAGACCTAGGGAAAGTAGAAGTCAGTCTATACCCAGAAATAGTTGTCTGTCAACTTTTGACATTAGAAAACTTCAGAATGTCATGCAATTGATACTGTTGGATCTTTCTGTAATCGTGAGACCTTGCTCCACCCTCACCACAGATTTACTCGAAGGCTGAAAAAACTACAAGACGTATATTAGCATCTTATCCCTAGTTATAAAAATCTGGAGTGTGTGGGGTTAGAAAGGTTGGTTAAATGCCTTTTCTGCCAGTAAAAGAGGATGGAAGTTCAAGTCCTGGCACCCACACAGGGTGGCTCACAGCCCTAAACTGTCAGTTCCAGGGGATCTAATGCATGTAGCCTACACAGATACCTTAACTCACATCACCACACTAATACCTTTACCCACTCACACACTGACAAACACAATTAATTAAAATTAATTGAAAAGTTTATAAAAATCTATTTATTAGGTTATAAAATAATATTTAGGTATCTTTTAAAGATATTAGTGCTCTAATAAAAAAAGTCACCAATCCAACTAGAACATTATTTTTTAATCTACAGCAAAACATTCTTTATTAAAAATTTATTTTTAGTCTCTCTTCTTTGCCGGCTTGCCTTGTGGGACTGAGCAACTGCTAGATCCTTGGACTTTCATTCACAGCTGCTGCTGACCATTGTTGGGAGTTGGACTACAGAATGTGCCCTGAGAAGACCTTGGGCCCAAGCTCCGTAGCCAGTCCCACAACACCCAGAGGAAGCTCCACTGCCAGGTGCTCTAACACACCGAGGATCAGAGGTGAGGAGGACACAACATCTGTCCCAACACTGGGAGTAACAGGGAGCAGCTGGACCAGGCACACAGGAACTCCGCCAGCCCAGTGACTTGGATTCCTTCTGGTCTGTCTGGGCTGGAGTCCAGAGCAGACCTAGGGCACAAGCTCTGCAGCCAGTCACACTACACCCAGAGGAAGCTCCACTCCCAGGCGCACTGACACACCTAGGATCAGAGGTAAGCAGGAACCAACATCTGTCCCAACACTGGGAGTAACTGGGACCAGCGGGACCAGGCACTTAGGAACTCCACCAGCCTAGTGACTCCGGTTTCTTCCGGGTCTGTCTGTGTTAGTGTTCTGAGCAGACCTTGGGCACAAGCTCTGCAGCCAGTCCCATAACACACAGAGAAAGCCAC
>NW_022196897.1:136656262-136656614 GCF_008632895.1 Mastomys coucha
CCTGGGCAGATGTCATACAGACCCTACAAGAACACAAATACCAGCCTAGACTACTATACCCAGCAAAATTTTCAATTACCATAGATGGAGAAAACAAGATATTCCATGACAAAACCAAATTTACACAATATCTTTTCCACAAATACAGCCCTACAAAGGATAATAGATGGAAAACATCAACATAAGAAGCAAAGCTATACCCTAGAAGAAGCAAGAAGGTATTCTTTCAACAAATACACACAAACCTAATTCCACCTCTTACAACAAAAACAACAGGAAGCAATAATTACTTTTCTTAATATATTAATTTGAAAATTAATATTACCAATATATCCTAATCGATTGAAATCCA
>NW_022196897.1:136657781-136661603 GCF_008632895.1 Mastomys coucha
AGAAGACCAAACCTAAGGATAATAGGTATAGAAGAGAGTGAAGACTCCCAAGGTAATGGGCCACTAAAGATCTTCAACAAAATTATAGAAGAAAACTTCCCTAACCTAAAGAAAGAGATGCCCATGAACATAGAGGAAGCCTATAGAACTCCAAATAGACTGGACCAGAAAAGAAATTCCTTCCGTCACATAATAATAAAGACACCAAATGCACTAAACAAAGTAAGAATTTTAAAAGCAGTAAGAGAAAAATGTCAAGTAGCATATAAAGGCAGGCCTATCAGAATTACCCCAGACTTCTCACCAAAGACTATGAAAGCTAGAAGATCCTGGGAAGATGTCATACAGACCCTACATAAGAATACAAAGGCCAGCCCAGGCTACTATACTCAGCAAAACTCTCAATTACCATAGATGGAGAAAACAAGATATTCCATGACAAAACAAAATTTACACAATATCTTTCCACAAATCCAGCCCTTCAAAGAATAACAGATGGGAAACAGCAACATAAGGAGGGAAACTACACCCTAGAAGCAAGAAAGTAATCTTTCAACAAACCCACACGAACCTAATTCCACCTCTTACAACAAAAACAACATGAAGTAACAATTATTTTTTCTTAATATCTTAATATGAAAATTAATATTACCAACATAGCCTAATCGATTGAAGTCCAAAAATATGAGGAATTAGAAATTTGTTGATTGTCATCCAGTGGTCTCTCTAATTTGGAAATTGGAGAAATAGGTCCAATATTGTACAATCCATATACACTTTCAGCTTGTTCGTGACAGTGTCTTGCTGTGTACATCATAATGGTCTTGAACTCTTGCTTCTCTTATCTTAGCCTCTCTATTAATAGTATTGTTTATTTCATGTTTTTACACTATACTATGGTTTTCAGAACAGCTTACATATTTCAAAAGTATTTATATACCCAAAAGAAATATAGACTATTGACTAGGGAGGTTAACTAGGAACAACAAAGAATGAGACTGAATGCTTTGCTTGAGTTTGTAACTCTTGTATCAAGTTTGAAGAAGAGGACTTTATAAGTTACTCTTTCTCTGAGATGAATGCTTTTCCAAATTATCACAGCCATTGAACCAAATTCTTACCCTCACCTAATGTTTGTGCCACCCTCCAAACAGAACCATTGTTCACTGAAACAGTTGGTGAGTGACTTTATGGATAGACCATCTTAACCCACACACCATTTCTTAAATGAATGTAACCTGTTCTCTGTGGGCTGAGAATGAAGTCACTCACTCAAGTCAAATAGCTTTGACCATAGCAGGAAGTCTGTATCCAAAAATCATGCCTACAATTCATTTCTTGGTGCAGCAGAACTGTCAACTCTCAGCTTAGCTAAGATGGAGGTAAAATCCTTTGGTGATGTGAGGGTCAATGAAGTACAGCCTTATTACAATGAACTCCAATGTCCAAAAATTGTTCTTATTTTGGGCTTGTACTACAGTAAGAGCCAAGATTTTAAAAATATAAAACAATCAAACAAACAAAAAGACTATATATTTATGTTCATTTAAGAAAATATTAGTAGTGATGTATTATTTTGAAATATACAGTTAATGTTTGGTGTTATTTAAAATTTATATTGAGAAAAACATATGTATTTTCAGTATTGCTGTAGACAAGCATCTACATAAGACTGTTAAACTGATTGTTGTTTTATATCAAACAACTTTTATAATATTCATTTTTGTTGTTATAATATTTTATAAATTTTAAGAATATGACAAAAAAGATATTGTAGGTATTGAAGGGGGGTCTCTGGGAGAAGTTGGGGTACAAAAGGGAAACAAGAATGGGATGCAATTCTATTTACTTAAAGTATGTATTTAAATGTTAACAAATTCAGATAAATTGTTGATATGTAACTTTTCTCATCACAATGCAATAAAAGTTAAAAAATAAAATTTAAAAAATTTATTTTTATTTTATATGTATTGATGTTTTATCAGGTCCCCTGGAAGTAGAAGACCAGACAGTGTTCTTAACCTCTGAGCCATCTCTCCAGCTCCACAAAAAAGCATTCTTTTTTTTTTTATTAAATATTTTCTTTATTTACATGTCAAATTATCTCTCCTCTCCCGGTTTCCCCTCTGAAGAGAAAGAAAGAAAGAAAGAAAGAAAGAAAGAAAGAAAGAAAGAAAGAAAGAAAGAAAGAAAAAGAAAGGAAAAAAAACCTGTTCTCTTCCCCCTCCCCCTGCTCACCAACCCACCCTCTCCCACTTCTTGGCCCTGGCATTCCCCTACACTGGGCATAGAACCTTCACAGGACCAAGGCCTTCTCCTCCCATTGATGATTGACTAGGCCATCCTCTGCTATACATATGCTGCTGGAGCCATGAGTCCCACCATGTGTACTCTTTGGTTGGTGGTTTAATCCCTGAGAGCTCTGAGGGTACTAGTTAGTTCATATTGTTGTTCATCCTATGGGGCTTCAAGCCCTTCACCTCCTTGGGTCCTTTCTCTAACTCCTTCATTGGAGATCCTGTGCTCAGTCCTTTGGATGGCTATGAACCTCTGGTTCTTTATTAAGTCGGGTACAGTCAGGAGACAACTGTATCAGGCTCCTGTCAGCCAGCACTTGCCGGCATCCACAATAGTGTCTGGATTTGATGGTTGAATATGGGAAGGTGCTCGTGGATTGGCAGGATTAATAAAGTAAAAATAGCCATCTTACCGAAGGCAATCTACAGATTCAATGCAATCCCCATCAAAATTCCAACTCAATTCTTCACTGACTTGAAAGAGCAATTTGCAAATTCATCTGGAACAACAAAAGACCCAGGATAGCAAAACTATTCTCTACAATAAAGGAACCTCTGGTGGAATCACAATCCCGGACCTTAAGCTGTACTACAGAGCAATTGTGATAAAAACTGCATGGTATTGGTACAGTGACAGGCAGGTAGATCAATGGAACAGAATTGAAGACCCAGAAATGAACCCACACACCTACTTGATCTTTGACAAAGGAGCTAAAACCATACAGTAGAAAAAAGACAACATTTTCAACAAATGGTGCTGGCTGAATTGGCGGTTAGCATGTAAAAAAATGCAAATCGATCCATTCCTTTCTCCTTGTACAAAGCTCAAGTCCAAGTGGATCAGGGACCTCCACATCAAACCAGATACATTGAAACTAATAGAAAAGAAAGTGGGGAAGAACCTCGAGCAAATAGGCACAGGGGAAAATTTCCTGAAGAGGACGCCAATCGCTTATGCTCTAAGATCAAGAATTGACAAATGGGACCTCATAAAGTTGCAAAGCTTCTGTAAGGCAAAGGATATTGTCAATAGGACAAAACGGCAACCAACAAATTGGGAAAAGATCTTTACCAATCCTATATCTGATAGAGGGCTAATATTCAATGTATACAAAGAACTCAAGAAGTTAGACTCCAGAGAACCATATAACCCTATTAAAAAATGGGGTACAGAGCTAAACAAAGAATTCTCAATTGATGAATACCAAATGGCTGTGAAGCACCTAAAGAAATGTTGAACATCCTTAGTCATCAGGGAAATGCAAATCAAAACAACCTTGAGATTCCATCTGACACCAGTCAGATTGGCTAGGTTAAAAAACTCAGGTGACAGCAGATGCTGGAGAGGTTGTGGAGAAAGAGGAACACTACTTCATTGCTGGTGGGATTGCAAGCTGGTACAACCACTCTGGAAATCAGTTTGGCAGTTCCTCTGGAGACTAGGCATAGTACTACCAGAGGGCCCAGCTATACCACTCCTGGCCATATACCCAGAAGATGCTCCAACATGTAATAAGGACACATG
>NW_022196897.1:136661904-136683685 GCF_008632895.1 Mastomys coucha
ATTCTTAGGGAAATGGATGGATCTGGAGAATATCATATTGAGTGAGGTAACCCAATCACAAAAGAACAAACACAGTATGCACTCTCTCTGATAAGTGGTTATTAGCCCAGAAGTTTGGAATACACAAAGAACAACCCACAAACCACAAAAAACTCAAGAAGAAGGAAGACCAAAGTTCAGAAACAAAGATGGAGCAGTGACTGAGGGATTGGCCAGCCAATAACCAGCCCAGCTTGAGACCCATCCCATGGGCAAGAGCCATGCTTGTAGATAGGAGTCTTTCATACCTGTCTGAGAAGCTCTACCCAGGAGCTGACTGAAACAGATACAGAGACCCCCAGCCAAAATCAGATGAAGCTTGGGGAGTCTTGTTCAAGAGCTGGGGGAAGGATGGAGGGACCGGGAGGGGATATGAACTCCACCGGAAGACCAACAGTCAACTAACCTGGACACTTTGGGCTTCCAGAGACCGAACCACAAACCAAAGATATGGGTTGAGCCTACGCACCCTGCACATAGGTAGCAGAAGAGCAGCGCAGTCTTCATGTGGGTCCCCCAACAACTGGCATGGCTGCTATCCCTAAATCTGTTGCCTGTCTGTGGATCCTGTTCCCCTGAGCTGCCATGTCTGGCCTCAGTGAGAGAGATGAGCCTAGTCTTGCTATGACTGCATGTGCCAGGCTGGGGTGATACCCAGGGAGTAGGTCTCCCCCTTATCAAAGGAAGAAGTGGGGGAGGGGCTGTAAGAGGGCACACAGGGAGAAGGGGGCCTCCAATCATGCTATAAATTAAATAAATAAATAATTGAAAAAATAACCATTTACGTGCTATTCTTAATCTCTAAGAGATTTCTTAGAGTGATTTCTCATTGGGAAAGCTTATGAATTCTTGAACTCTCTTGTCTCAAAGGAATACACTATCTCTGATAAAACATCCACCATGTGCCTCCTCACACTGCTTATTATTTACTAAGACTCTCATATCTCTTCTCATTTTGTATATATTATACTCTTGTAGCTTGGGCTCCTTCCTCTCAGCAGGACAACTTATATACCTGAGCTATACTCAACTTACCAAGGACATTTCTCCCTCGTCCTTGAACTACTGCTCCGTGCCCTTCAGCTAGCCCGATGGACTCTCCTCAGAATGGGCACCTCCAATGGCAACCAGCTTCAGTTCATGGGTTATATTGTGTTAATATGTTGTTGCTTGATATTCCTGCTGAGATATCATTAAGAGGCGAGGTGTTTTTGTAGGTTACCACGTATCTCCATCATGATGGAATGTAAGTTCAAACTTTCCCGTGTGAAGACTCACAGCCAAATGATTTGTGAGAACAAGAAAGCAGCCTGCGTTATGTTGTGCATTTCCAAACACCTTTATCTTGACTTCCCAACCTCCAGAACCCTAAGAACTGAGGGAATATTCTGGGAAGGTGGTCTGGGCTATGCTCTGCCCATGCCTTGTAGGGAGCTCCACATTGTGCAGAAGTCCCAGAATAGCCCTGGCTCAGTGCATTGCTCTGTATAGGATTCAGAAGCTCCTGGAATTCCGAAAAGACCGATGGATTACTGGTGATTATCAAGGAAACTAAGAAGAAACACCAGACTCCAGAGAACCTTCATTCACAGTGACAATGTCAGCCCAGCTGCCTGTCTCCAGGTGTTCCTGTGAGCTGAGGAGACACTGGTCCCGGAAGCCAAGGAAGCAATTCAGAGGACCTGACCTGTTGCTTGAGGTATGTGTGACCAGGGTATAGGCAGCAACAGAACTGAGAAGCAGCAAGGATGCATCTGGAATCCAGAAGTGAATATAGAGGGGCAGAGATGGCTCAGCCCCACAGCTCTGTTGCAGGCCTCCATAGCATTGTGACTACTGCAGTCAAAATGAGAGAGATCCTGAAAGCCCTCACAAATCTGTCAGCTCTAGTCTCGGATTGTGTACGTTGCATTCACACTTGAGTCATTTGATGAGAATCCTTTACAGCTGGTTGAAAACATAACACACACACACACACACACACACACACACACACACACAGACACAGACATAGACACACACACACACACACGGGGGAATGTGGGGGGAGAGAACCCTACTAATGTTCTGGAAATGTCCCTCCAAATCAGTTTTGTCTTGTCTCCACTCCTTCTGGCACATCAACTCCCTATTCTTCTGCTTTCTAGGAGTCCTGGGAAGCCAGGATGGGCCTTGTTCCCCACTTTGGCCCAGAGTACACAGCCATGTGCAAGGTGAGGCTTTCCTATGGACTGAAGTGCTTGGTACTTTAGTGCAGAGAAGGTGCTGGTAAGAAGTATTACAGGGGCACAGGGAAATGTTGATGGTAAAACAGATGAGATTCCCTGATATGACAGTGTGGCTCATGGTGACTTGTCCCATTCCCACCAAGTAGAAAGACCCAGAGACCCTCAAATGTGGTTAAGGAGATACTGGATTCCTCCACCTCCTGACCCTATTCTCTATTGCAAACTATTTGGCTTATTTTGGTCAATTTTACCACAAAACTGGAACCTGGCATACACTTGTTCTTGCTGCCCCGGCTGCTGCTACCTTGTTATCTCCATTGCAGGCTGAGGAAGGCCAGGTTTCTGGCACCAACCCATGAACATTCCAAAGCCTGAAGCTGTGGAAACTGCAGAAAAATACCAGGAACATCACTCAACACTGAACAAGGCCTGCAGCCAGCCTTACCTGCAGGGTCCTGGGAAAGGGCCTCCTTTTTGAGCACAGACACGGTGGGTGGAAGAGAGGCACACAGGTGATGTTTCCTGGCTCAGGCCATCGAGAAGGAGTGGCCAGTTACAGGATCATGCACAATTGGTCTTTTTGTAATTCTTACCCAAACCCCGTTTTCACATCTCCTTGATGGAAGAGGCTCCTGCTGAGTGACAGAGAAGTAGGGTCAGATCCAGACTCACAAGTGTGTGGACTCAGAGGAACAATTAAAAATGTCTGCTGGTCCTGGGAATACCCGGGATGCTTTACTGATGCCTTGTTGTAAGGGAAAAAGTGTCTAAAGTAATCTGGAGATTTTATTGAGAGTGATACCTCTCTGTCTCAGCAGGAGCCAAGGTGTTTCTCAAGTCAGCCCCTTCATTACCTCCTCTGCTCTGTGCATGGAGCAAGGAGAGACAGCTGATGTTACCTAGAGATAGCTTAGTCACCTAGGCATGGACACCACTTCCCCATTAGGAAGACTCAAGAGAGACTGCCATCTGCAAGAGAGCAGTGCCAGTTACTTTGTGGGCTCTTTATGTAGGCACCACACACAGCAGAGACATCACCACATACCTTGCAGAACTGAAACCAATTTCATGGGACCCAGAGTTTGAAAGCCAAGTGGTTGCTGATTTTAGGCATTGTGTGTCTAGGTGAAGATCAACCACCAGGGATGTGGACAGAGAGCTGGGTGCCATGCTGTGCCTGCACAAGTCTTACCAGGATTCCCACACAGGAACCTGGACCAAATATCTCTATGTGGTATACAAAGATTACTATTTCATTTTCAAAATAAAATTTATTGTATACTTAAGCCACCAAGTTCCACCACTGTTTCTTGATACTAGTAGCTCAGGTAACTGGGTTACTCACAAGAATCCACCACATTCATAGCCTGCAGTACATCTCTGACTTTTTCCTGCTACACATCGGCTCGTTTCCATCCTTAGGCCAATATCATTTTAACATCTCGTGTTAGGTTCCTCTAGCCGATATTTTCCTCCTTTTGTGGCTTCCTCTGCTCAGCCTATTACCCTCTCATTTTACCTATCTTGACATAAATGGCAGGATATCTTGGCCCTTTCTTTCTCTGAAGCAGGTTGCTCTCGTGAAGCACAGGCTGCCCAAGTAGTAACTCACCATCCCTGTCAGGATCCCCTAACCCTTAAAATTCCTCTTCCTAGACATGTGGGTGTCTTGGGTTTCCAAACCTAATCATGCAGGTGTTGATGTCCCCTACCCAGGATAATGGGACTGTAGGTAGAACCAGAAAGGAAAACTATAATGGTGTTTCTCTATCATACAGTTGAAGATGCAGCATCTAAAATTCTATGGGATATGATGAAGAGAGGGGTGTTATAGCTGTGTCTACATAAAAAAAAATCAGATCTAACAAATAGCTTGATGACACATCATGAGAAACATGTCCGACACAGTAGCAGTAGATAGGGAGAAAGAAAATCCGAGCAAAAATAGTATAGATACAATATAAATAATTAATGCAACAATGAGTTGGCTCTTTGAAAAGTTGAACAAAGCACACTCTAACTAAATTAGAAAAAAGACTCAATAAAATTAGAGCTCAATAGAGTTATCACAACAGATATCAGTGAAGTCCGGAACATCACATGGATATACTCTGCCAAACTGAAAAAAAAAAATCTAAAAGTAGTTGATGCATTCCTAAACACACTTGACACCAAAGTTAAATCAAGTTGAAATTAATTATTTCAACAGTTCTACATCCAGTAGTGAGAATTGCCCACTGGTAAAAAATTTAAAAGCTCCAGGCTAGACAGACTGCAGGAGTCTACCAAGTCAAATAATTCTACAAAGAAAAAGGAAGAAATGCTACCAAATTGCCTTTATGAAGCCAGTATTACCCTAATACAAAAACCAGAGCCGCCTCAAAGGGGTATCCAGAGAGAAAAATAGGGGCAATGAACCAGCAGGAAAAGGAGACGAAAGGAATAGCCGTTATTTTCTGTTATAGCTTTGTTTGGTTTATGGTTGGTTTGACGTTTTTGAGAGAAGGTCTTACACTGCGTGGCCCTAACTGGCCTTGAAGTTGTAACGATCCTACTGAGGGCTGGAGTTAAAATAGGTGCACACGAGTACAAAGGGCCGTTCTTGCAGCTCTGATGGCAACTTGGATAGAGCTCTGCTCATCTGTTAAGATCGACAGCTCTTGCAGTGTGATGAGTTAGATGTGCAGAGTCTGGCTAGGATCAGTGACACTCAGGAGAGCCAGCCCTGCACCAGCAAGGTCCCCCTGAGTGTCTCGGGAGTCCTCACATCAACTCAGCCTCTCTATTTACCAGCCTTCCCATTTGAAACCCCACTATACTGAAAGCTAGTTCCTATGTTTTGTTTTTAGTTTTTGTTTTTGTTTTTTGTTTTGTATAATATGAGAATCTTAAGTGGCTTTAAAATGCACTGGAAAAGATGCATGTGATATAAAGCAAGGGCTGTAGACGTCACATTTTAAATAGAGCCATGCACTGGCTGACAGTGGTCTCTGTTACGGCTGGGGACACTCAGAAGCAGCCATTGGTGTCCTCTCTCCTTTGTGCTTTGCCATCTCTCTGACTTCCTTCATTATTAAAGACAATTATATATATGCATATACATATGTATATATGTATATGCATATACATACACACACACACACACACACAAATATAAAGGCAGGGGTTGTGGATGTGGCTCAGTAGTCTAGACTGTTTCCTAGCATGTATGAGGCCTTGAGTTCAGTCCCCAGCAGCCCATAAACTGGGTATGATATTGGCAGCACATGCTTGTAATACTAGCGCTCACTAGGTGGTGGCAGATCAGAAGTTTACGGTTATCCTTGGCTATACATAAAGTTTAAGTTCAACTTGGGCTACATGAGACCCTATCTCAAAAAACAAACAAAAAAGAGAAAGAAAGGAAGGAAGAAAGGAAAAGAAAGAAAAAAAAATAAGTAACAACTGTAGTCATTTTCTATAGCAAAACAGTTTCTCCCCAAGTCCAGAGGAGATAGGAGTTAGCCTAAACATAAATAAGGCGGGTCAGCATCAGCACCGGCTTGAACTAGAGCCTCGTAACTTCTGATTCTCTTAAGACAAACACAGGCATTTAGCACGCAGGAACCTGGGTGGGAAATATGGCCTATGACAGGTTTCCCCACCAGATGGCAGTGAGGAGGGTGAGCCTCTCTGGGACACACAGAGACAAGACAGGGCTCTGGTCTTACCCATGGTGCTTCTGAGTGCAGCATATTCTGCCTGAAAACAGGAAGGTCAGAGCAGACAGACTGAGGGAGGTTCTCCTATGTGCAGGAGGGTTAAATGTCCAGTCCCCAAAAGATGCAAAGAATTCACAAGCGACTCCCCCGAGCAGCCAAGGCAGGTTGCAGCAAGTACTTCAGGAAATCATGTGTGAATTTCCCCGGCAGAGCTCAGGGGGCAGGAGTCTGGCATGACTAGATGGGTATGTTTACTCAAGGGGTGTTTATAAAGCAAACGCATAACCACCCTCCGGAGAAAGGAAAGACACACTGACAACACGTCCAAGAGGTCCCACTGTGGCATCCTTGGCAAAAGCAGCGGTTATTACTCTATGATGCAGTGTTCCAGTGTACCTTGAAGATGGTAAAAATTCATTCAAATGGCTTTAAAACATTTTCTGGCCCCAATATTTGTAGGAGTTCCCTTGGAAAGTGATATTTCTCTTGAAAATCACAAAGCACGGTGTAATGAAGTACATTACATTTTTTTTTCCTTCAGAATTGTAATTCAAAGGTTAATCATCCGGGCATATCCCATAATCATAGCCTCCTGGAAGGCAGATGTGGAAGAACCATTTATGTGCAGCAGTTCAAGACCAGCCTTGGCAACGTACTAAATCGCAGAGCCTTAAAAAGAAAACTTTACTCAGACATTTCAGTTCCATACAATCCACACACATGCTTTGACATGTCATAAAATTGATACATGTCTAAATTTATATTTGAATTATATCACAAATCTTGTTCAATGCAAATCAGTGTCTGAATGAAGAAATTTTCAATCTTCTATAAAGTTTTATGAAACCCACCCAAAATACTGAATACATTTTAAAACCACTAGGGGCTATAATCCAGTCAAAGTGACACGTTCCCAGATGAAGACTCTGGAATCAGTGAAAGCACCAGTTCTCATCTCAAAGGAATGAAAGACATTGTTTATTCCATACCTGAAGGTGAATGATCATGTCCTAGGAATACAGATTTGGGTCTCCCCAAATACCATATTCTGACAAGGCATCAACTTACGAGTTTTTTAGTAAGAGAACAAAAACGCCATAAATCAACACACTTTTAAAATTACACTGGTGGACACATCAGGTGGGCAGATCATAGCAAGATGGATAGGGCTCTGCAACAGGTCTTAGAAGTCAACACTCTTAGTCCTTTTATTGGTGGAAGATGAGGGTTTTGTTAAGCTAATGAATTCCAGAATGCATTTGATGTTAGTCACAGGATGTTAGGTCTGATTGAAGGAGGCAAGGAATGCCTACTCAGAGGCTTCAAGAAAGCTTGAGATAAATTATAAGTAGGCTTTGGACTTGCACACTGCAACCTCTGTACAACACTGGAGTTCTAATCAGTCAGTCAGCCTTTGCAGACACAACTCTTTTCCAGGAATTCTGATTCACAGCTTCCCCCATTGGCCAACCATCAAATTTTGTTCATGCTTATATATATAATAAAAATATTATTTATTAAATGTTATAATGTCCCACATAGCTAAGAAGGCTCATTTCTAGGATCTGATGGAAATGAGAGTGAACACGGCAAGAGAGTAATGGGATAGCTGGTAAGGCCATAAGGAAACTCCTGGACCATATCAGAAGTATTAGCCTTCACAGTGGGCAAAACACAAAAAGCAAAATACAAAGAAAAACCACCTCAAGAAAGCACCACAAAGTATGCACAAAGCAGGAGGGTTCTGAAGTGACAGACAGTCACAGGGGCACTGAGAGGTCTCCACCTTCACCTTCACAGCAGGCAGAATATTGATAAAAACCAGTCTTGGGTATGTAATACACATACTCCCTGCACTTGGGAGTTGAGACCTGTTAACTTCAAGACAAGAAAAAACACTGTTTTAAAAATTGGGGACGGGGAGCAAAAGAGGGGACATGATTCAGCAGTTAAGGTCACTGGTTGCTTTTGCCGAGGACCTGGGTTCAGCTCCCAGTACTCATAGGGAGGATTTCAGCCATCTGTGGCTCCTTCCAAGGGATCCAATGCTCTCTTCTGGCCTCTGCAGCACCAGGCATACAAAGGCCTGCAGCTTGCCACCTGAGTTTCTGGCCCTCCTCTCATCAGGCAGGCAGAGGTTCATAGCCCTTCTTTCCTCAACAATAACAGTAATAACACTCATCCACACCATCAGTGGGACCCATGCAGGACTCTGGAAGCTGTGACTATCCACCCCTTGCCTGGAAGGCAGATGTGGCCAGCTGCTGAGGGCTGACGGCACAGTGGAGGATATGTCTCCAGCTCTATGCTTCCCAGGGACCTTGAAAAACATGTTGTGGGACAGTTCTAAGTAGGTGGAAAGAGGTACGGAGTATCCTAGTACAGATGGTTTTGAGAGCTGCAACACAAAGAAGTAAAACGAGACAGCTGTGACCCCATTTTTTACGTGCAGTCCCTGAGCGGTGCACCTCAGAGGCTTCTGCACCATAAAAGCTGTCGGAGCAGCCACAGGCCCCTCCTTGCTGCCCAGCTCATGGCTGCTGCAGTACAATGTTCCACGGGAGTCTTCTGAGCTTCCTCCTTGCTGCTGGAGTGTCAGAATGCCACTGATGGGCCGGCCGCTCAGGGGAGGTGAAACGCAGGGGCATTAGGCTGTGTATCTTCCTTGCTGCTGGGCTGCCAGGCCTCTGACACACCGCTCAGTGAAGGCAAAACATAGTCTAAAATAGGGGTCGCAGCCCGTGTTTCTCTGGGTGAAAACAGCAGGGTTTGGGATGGAGTCTGAGGTTCTCAAACTCCTGTGCACCCAGATGCTGCTGGGAACCGTTAGGAGTTGAGAAAGCTGGTTCTCATCCTCTGCTAGGGAACACGAGGAGTTGAGAACAGGAGCCTGCGGGCTTGTGACGAGTCCAGGACATGGGTGGAATGCAGCTTAGCTCCGAGTGACTGACAGAAGTATGGAAGGGCTGGAAGAAGGGCCTTCTATGGGAGACAAAGTCCACCACCCCCTAGGCGGTTCTTGATGGAGAAGACGGTCCCTGCTCATCCAAACTGTTTTTTATTCATGGCAGATGAATGTCTTGTATTACTTTTGGTTTTCAGCAATTGCTTGTAAGCAGTGTCTGTCTCAAGAGACCTAAGAAACCTTGTTCTACACAGATGACTATCTATGGTGACTTGCACTGTGCCACAAAAACAGTCAAACCCTGGGCGCTTCTTTCACGTAAGCAAAACCGAGTCCGCAGGCTCCCCAGCCTGACGACCCAGGGCCACAGAGTACTGAGCAACTGTTAAGCCTCCTCCAGATGACAGAAAATGCTCTGCAGGGCAGAGGTATAAAAGATCAGCAGAAGGCTACAACGTGCAGGGGTAAGTTACCAGGGAAGAGGTACAAGAGTGTGTGCGCATGAGCCACAGGCAGCACACGCTCACTCCAGACAGAAGGGCCAATGCAGTCTTCTTACACTTGGAGCTGGCGAATCCCCTGGACCCAGACGTGTGACACCAGCCTGGTCAAAAGAGCCAGTTCCATCTCAACATTTAAAAGGGACTGGGGAAGCAAGGTATAAAGCATCCATTCACCAACAGGCATGTTCTAAGCACCTACTGTGTACCTCATCACAACCTAAATCCTTGGACAGCTACCATGGCATGCAGGTAGCGGACACGCATATATTCATGTAGAACACACGAAATACACAAAATTAAATAAATATTTAAAAATAGGTGTGAGGAGGGGATGGACTAAACAGTTTTAGTAAATTAAACAATAACAACAACAACAAAAGTTTAGGACTAGGGTCATTTGGGTATGTTTGAATATGCTCTTCCTCATGCCACATGCTGGAAGTTTTGTATGAAGTAGGGTAGCACTGAGGTATTTAGAGCTACGAAGAGGCAAGGTCTAGCACAAGGGCATCACTTCACTGTGGATATTCCCTCAAAAGATAGTAATGTAGTTCCAGTGAGACCCCAACAAGTTCTTCAAAGGGTGACTTTTATAAGAGTGAGCCTGGTCCCTTTAACTCTCTCTGGCTTTCTGTTTTAACATATGATCTCTTCTATACTGGCTCTTGCTATTTTGATGTCAGCACCAGGAGGCCCTTGCCAAGGGTTTAAGTGATACAGTCACTTGATTTTGGACTTACAGTATCTAACACTATGAGCCAGGCAAACTTCTATTCTTTTATATTTTATTTTATTTTATTTTTTTGGTTTTTCGAGACAGGGTTTCTCTGTGGAGCCCTGGCTGTCCTGGAACTCACTCTGTAGACCAGGCTGGCCTCGAACTCAGAAATCTGCCTGCCTCTGCCTCCCAAGTGCTGGGATTAAAGGCATGCGCCACCATGCCCGGCTTAAAGCATTTTTTTAATCTAAAAAAAGAAAGAGCCTCAAGACTAAAGAGTTAACTTCAAAGGCCCAAAACACAAACGCTAATAGAGCCTTTTCCCTAAAGGACCTAAGTTTCTACACATTTTGCTATCTGAGTGGTTTGTTTTGTTTTGTTTTAGTTAAGTGACCTTAAAGGTTGAGGGAGAAAAATAAAATGGGGCCTGGCAGACTTTCTGAAATCTTGCCTCACAGCATGCAGGTCCTGGGATTCCCCCTCAGTACATGACTGAAACTTGGCAGAACATTTTGATAAACAAAACTAACATTTTTTTTTTTTTAAATGGGGGAAGATTCTGAGTACATTCCTAAGCACTGATGGACTGGGTCTTATAGGGGAGGCATCATGACTGTTGCCAACTGACAGGTGAAGAAAATGGGGCAGGCAGAGGCAAGCAATTTGCCCAATGTTGTGGCAGAGCAAACCCTCTAGCTGACTGAGAAGTTGTCAGCAGGCTGGAGAGATGCTTAAGTGAGTAAGAGACTTAGCTCTGCAAAAACAAGGGCCTGAATTCAGATGCCCACACAAAACCAAGGTGTGAACTAAAAGCACAGACAGGGTTCTGGGCTTCACTGGCCAGCGAGTCTAGCTAGGAATAAGCCAAAAGCCACCAGTGAGCTCCAGATTCAATGAGAAACTCTATTCTAAGGGAATAAAGTGACGGGTAGAGCAAGACACCCAATGTCCTCCTCCTCCTCCTCCTCCTCCTCCTCCTCTTCCTCTTCCTCCTCCTCCTCCTCCTCTTCCTTCTCCTCTTCCTCTTCCTCCTTCCTCCTCCTCCTCCTCCTCTGGCCTCACTCACATGTGCACATGCACCACTGACATCACCACACCCTCCCCCACACACATACACACACAAACACACACCATGAATACTCTTACATGCACTGCTTTCCCATCAGCTTTGCTGTAGATGTCTCTGACTCTACAATGAAAAGTAGTGTGCCCTTTACCATCTTGTTAAAGACCTTGTCTTCCACAGACCTCCCCTGTCCTCCACAGGAAGTTGCTTGTCTCTACTTCCCCTGTTCCCCAGAGTGGAGCCTTCAGTTTATCTTCTCTGGATGGGGAAAGTTATGTCTTTTGTTACTGCATTGGAACCAATCCAGAGAAAAGGAGCTGAAAGGATGTGAGTTCTAGAACTTTCTAATCAGAAACTTTTCTTTAGATTCACAGAGCCTGGAAGCCCCAGTAGCTTAGAGAGAACAGCCTTGCCTGGTAACAGAAAAGCAGACCCCCCCAAGGTTTCTAAGCACCCCCGTGTTAACCTGCCTTCCTGACTACCTTTGCAGGCCTTGTATCCATCCATAACACCCCAGCAGGGTGACCACTGCTAGGCACACGCTCCACATGGCTGTCCTAGTTAGGGTTTCTATTGCTGTGATAAAGTCACAACCAAAAGCAAGCTGGGGAATAAAGGGTTTATTAGGCTTACACGTCCAAACTGAAGGAAGTCAGGGCAGAAACTCAAATAGGGCAGGACCCTGGAGCCCGAAGCTGCTGCACAGGCTATGGAGGGGTTCTGCTTATTGGCTTGCTCTCCATGGCTTGCTCGGCCTGCTTTATAGACCCCAAGATCACTAGCTCAGAGGATGGCACCACCCATAAGGGGCCGAGCCCTCCCCAATCAATCACAAATTAAGAAAATGCCTTACGATTGGATCTTATGGAGACTTTTTTCTCAATTAAGGTTCCCTCTTTTCAGATATCTCTTGCTTATATCAAGCTGACATAAAACTAAAGTGCACACTAGCTTTCCAAATAAATCTTTTTCTTTGCCTAAATAGCTGGTCTCTCCGGTGGTTGGCTTTTTCCAGTGGCAAGAAACATGGGTCTTGGCTATAAGGATATAGAGCTGATTAAATGAGTCCTAACTCCAGTTATAAAACAAACTTTAAAAAAAATATTTCCTCATACCTACCAACAGTACACACACATACATTAGGAATGTTTAGTACCTTCAGAGCTGGAGGCATGGCTCAGCAATTAAGAATGCTGGATGCTCTCCCAGAGGACCAAGATTTTATTCACAACATCCACATGGTGGCTCACAACTCAGAACTCACTCACAACTCATAATTCAAGTTCCAGGGGATTTAGCGTCTGCTTTTGGCCTCCACAGCACTGGGCACAAGACTGGTGCACAGGCATGTATGTAGGCAAAACACCCATGCACATAAAATAACATTTTATATTAAAAATATTTCTACGAACTCAGCAGTGGTGGTGCATGCCTTTAATCCTAGCACTTGGGAGGCAGAGGCAGGCAGATGTCTGAGTTTAAGGACAGCCTGGTCTACAGAGCTAGTTCCAGCGCAGCAAAGGATATACAGAGAAACCCTGTCTGGAAACAAACAAAGTTTCTATGAAGTGCAGGGACTTCATATCCAAAATATATTAGAACATTATCTCTTTTATTTCCCTACTAAATGGGAATTCTTAATATCATAGAAGAATCTGCATTAGTACTCCTAATTACAGGGAAAGAATATTAATGTCAACAGTCTTCCAAATTAAGAAGAAAAATTTCAATCAAGCACTTCATACCTCAAACCACTCTACTCATTAAAAACAAAAACAAAACAAAAACAAAAACAAAACAAAAACAAAAACAAAAACAAAACCCCACTAAGATGCTTTCTCTTCACCAGAACTTGGGTGTAAATTTGTTTCACATTAGCTATATATAAAGGAAAGAGAAGAAAATAGCATAGCCTATAAAATCTAATCAGAAAACCCTAGGAATATTCACACTCACACAGTCTTCAAGTAATTATTCTAACTTCCTATCTGAAATTCCAGCCATGCAATTGGGAGCCTGAGGCATAACACACACTGTTGATCATTTTGCTTTGCTTTGTTTAATCTCTACATACAAACAGTCCAAAGAATTAATATTTTGGATTTCTACTTCTAAAGAATGGGCCTGCTGTGAGAGTCAACACCAACAACTGGAAGGTTCCAAAAGGATTCAGAATTTCCCCCCAATTAGTCATCCTAAATGCAGATAAACACAACCAGACAAGACACCAGGCAAAGAGGAGATCACTGGATTCCTCTACTTAAAAGACATGCCAAACAAAATAACCTAAAAAGTTATAATCTTGGGCTGATGCAGAGTTTCCTCTTAGTCAAGCAGGAATCCAGAACCAGTAAAAATTAGACTTGGGCTGGAAACATTTCTAAGTGACTCACAGAGGGCCTCAACATCTAAAGGGACTAAAGAAGTTTCTAGCACCACAGAGACAGGAGGCCTAGCAGGAGACAGTGGAGCACCATGGGGACACTGTAAATACTGCTCAAGGTACCTGCTCCTTGGGGCCAGGGATAAATTATCCAGTGAAAACAAATTCACTCAGTGAAAAAAATCACCAGGAACTAATAACCAGTACAGAAAAGACACTTGATAGAAGAACAGCTCAGGCTCATGCCCGTCCAGAGGGAAGCTCGCATAGCTGCCGGCCTAGTATGCATTTCCATTCTATGACACTAAGTGAAGAGTATGTTTAGAAACATTCCTACTGTAAGTCACAGACGGTCAGAGCTTTAGAACTTGTAGGCTGCCTTATCCTCCGTTATCCCGGAAACTTTCCCCTTGAGAGATAAGGCAAGGGAGGCACAGGCAGATGGATTCTCCTTATTTCAAAAAATGAGCTAAACCAAACTAGCACCATCATTGCTCCATGGAAATGTTGTAGAAGCTGGGCCTGATGGTCCTCATCTATGATCTCACCTATGATCTCAGGAGGCCGAGGCTGGAGGATCTAGCTAAGAAAAACTGCGTCTTCAACAAGAATCCCAGTGGCACCACAGCTGGTTTCATTTGTTTTGTTTTGTTTTGTTTTTTTGTTGGTTTTTCGAGACAGAGTTTCTCTGTGTAGCCCTGGCTGTCCTGGAACTCACTCTGGAGACCAGGCTGGCCTCGAACTCAGAAATCCACCTGCCTCTGCCTCCCAAGTGCTGGGATTAAAGGCATGCGGCACCACTGCCTGGCTAGCTGGTTTCATTTGTGTACCTATTCTCTGTGATGGTTGTACAGTTATGAAGTCACCAGCCAGAGCATTTCTTTGAGCATGACCCTGTCCTTTAGCAAACCTATACAGGAGCCTGATCCGTCAAATGCCTCATCCCCACCTCTGCCACAGCTACTTTAAGGTCAGTCTCCTATCTCCATTGGGGACTAGAGGTTCAGCTTCTGCCCTTGAACCTTCTGAAGTCAGCTTTGATGGAAAACCAGCTTTCTGCTCCTTTCTGCTGCCAGTCCGGGAAGACTGGACTCAGGTGTGGAGGTGAAGGCAGAAATCTGGTTTAGAGCATCTGGATGTGTACAAAAGGAAGGGTGGAAACAGCCAAAAGCAGGAGAGCATTCTGGCACATGGATGCTGGTGTGAGAGACGGAAAATGTTGGCACCTGAAGCTACTCGGGACTGTCATCTCCCCCTCCTCTTCAGACACTGGAACCAGAGAAAGGCACTACCCTTCCCAACACCTAAGAGGCCACTGATTCTAAGACAAATGACAAAGAAAAACAGTATCAAAACCTGATGGGTGCGAAGATCATATCAATTTTAAGATGCACCCCAAATTCAGAAATGCTATCCTCAGGAAGACATATCTTTGAATAAGGAAGAATACAAGACTCTAAGTCACTGTAAATACAAGGCAAATGTTTTCAAATTTTAATTTCTTTAATTCTGAGGATTCTGTACGTGTATAGAATGGAAGCGATCAGACCCACCTTCCACTTCTCCCTTCCAACATCTTCCAAATCTTCCCTAGCTTGGCCTCCTCCCACTTAACATCTTTTGGTTTGTTAACCCACTAAGACCAATTAGTGCCACGTCCATGTACAGCTCCAGGGACTTGACTGGGGCAGCAAGGGAATGAGATAAAAACAAACAGACGCAGACAGAAAGCTGAGTGTCAGGATCTGAGCTCTCTGCTAGAGGGACATTGGCACTGCAGAAGTTCCGCGTGTTGTTCTATGAGGTGGGATTGCAGCATGCAGTTGCACAAGGAGGTGGGGTTATACATAGTGATGAATAAGGAAACAGAGTTTAGGGTATACAGCTGGATGAAGGAGACAAATTTTGTCTTGGTAGGAGGAGCAGTCTCTGTAGGGCAGTCTTCAGATGGAAACCTGGGCTAGGAAGCTACATTGGGCATTTCTGCACATACTGTCAACACCCCCACTCAGTAAGAACCCTGAGGTGATGCACACTTACAGCCTACCCTTCATAATGCTGTGCACAGAGGAGCAAGTAAATGGCTAAAGTAACCTCAGCCACAGCTGACCCCTTGAAGTCTTCTTGTCACCTCCCCATTTGTCTACACCATACTAAACTATGTTTTCCATCACTGACAGCCAAAACATCTTAACTGACATGTATCTGCATGGGTAAAACCCTTGGAGATTTAAAAAACCCAGAGCTTTTTGATTTCCCTAATAGATTGTTACCCCTGCAGTGAAACTCCAACACACCAAAACCATTCCTTACTACATGCAGCAGACTCCGGGATAAGGCAACTGGGAATCAGAAACTGAATCGCATCACACAATAAAGAGAACACTACTTTTCTCTAAAGAGATACAAAACAATGCACAAAAAACTGCAACACCATTCTTTCCAAACTTGAACAATCAAAAAGTTACGTGTAGGTCTCTGGTTTCTTCCAGACACAAAACATGATTTGAAGGCACGGGAAAACATACTCCATCTAGCCTTTGGGAAACAGGAAGCCTCACATTCTTTCTATCACTAAAGTCTTAGCAGAGACAAGGGGAAGTACCGTGCTAGACATAGGCTTCATGAATGGAGATTTACCCCACATGGCTCATCAGCTCCTTAAAGACCTCTGTTGGTTCAAACAGACCTGTCAGAATCTAGTAGGCTCAGGGTCACCCAGGAGGATGGGGGCTGGCGGAGCCAAGCCTGCTACTGAGGTCACCTTCCAACAGCTCCAGGGAGAGTCTGATCCAAATTGTTGGCCTCCTGCTGTGAGTAACAAAATTTCTGGCACTGAGCCTGAATTTCTAATTCATTACTGAAACCAAGGACTGAGTTAAACGCAAACCTAGAGTCACTAACACTCAAATAATGATAAGCAGAAAAGTAACAAAGCACACAAAAGGAAACTCTTCCAGGCCAGGAATCTTCCAGTTCAGGTGTGAGGCCAGGACACTGCCCCAGATTTTATATCCTGCTTCCGGATCTTTATTCAGCCAGGCAAAGGAGAGGTACCAAACAGCTGCCTAGCCATGGTATTACTCAAAGGCAGGTATCAACTCTAGGAAGGAGGCACAAATGTCACATGGATTATCTTGAAAATTTACAGAGGACCACCCACAAAATAGCATCCAAACCCCATAGTTTACCATGAGAATTCTGCTGCCATTCCTAAAGATGCAAATTCTAGGAAATTTATACCTAGCTGTCAGCAAATGACCACAGCCCGTCCATGTTCTAGCATGGACCTAACATGTCTTCAAATTGCAACATAAAATGAGTTAAAGAAAGCCCATCTTCTATTAGTTTATATTAGTTTTAAGGTAAATCCTAACTTTTTCTTTATAGAGTGTTCTATTTTCTAAGTTAGTGTTGTTACATCTTATCTGAGGTTCCAGTTTTTGAAGAAAGCTATTACTATTTTCTCATACTAAAAAACCAAAACAAAACAGTATCCTCCAATGTTTACTGAATCTCCATTTTATGTAACAGAGTGCTCCTACTTTTCCTTACCATATGAAGATTGTTGCTGCTAATGATGGGGATACACACTATGAAGTGTCATTTGGCAATTTTGTTACTGCACTTATATCACCATGTGGGAATATACTAACCTACAGAGTGAAAGTTTATCACCTCAGTGGCCTCTCAACACAGTTAACAAGCTCCATATACATGAGATGCTTGAGGCTGCTGCTGGCATAGCAGAGCATATTGCCTTACAGTAAGCTTTCTAAATAGCAACACAAGGTGGTGCCAGAAGTATAATAAATACATAAACAAGTAAGAGATGCTTATCCTTGTTATTGGTACTGGGCTGGGGAATGTGGTTTGGCAGTAGAGGTTGGCATACCCGAGACCATGGGTTCTATTCCCCAGAACCCACCCCCCAAATAAATATCATGCATTACACCTAACTGGATGCAATAACTCTTATAAAGCTAGATTAGACTGTTGCCGTCAGTGATTCGGTACAAGGTTACAGGGATGACACCCCAATAGGAATTTTTCAGTTCCTATTAGGACCACCTTCACATCATGTGGTTTGTCTTCCATCAGAACATCAGTGTCTGGGAAGTGACTACAGACTAGTTTGATGTGTAGTAGTTTAAGCCACTCACAGATGACATAAAATGAGCAGTGCAGGCAAGCTAGCATGCTCCTTCTCATTCCCACCTGTTCTTGTACACAGTAGTTCATAAACTGCTCGGCTTAGTGTTCTGCTGAACAGATCAACTTTTTCCTCTTTTTCTTTTCTCCCACACACCCCTGCATTAAAAGCAGTGAATCCATAGTCAAGAACCTGGAAATCTCAGGCAAACATCATCTTCACAGTCCCTCTCTGCTACCTGCCTTGCACATCAAGTGACCTTCAGCAAGGGCCTTTGCTGGACCTCCTCCCTGCTTCCAAAGCTTGCCTAAATCTTGCAGAGGAGAAAGAGTACATCACTCTTCTCTTCCACCTCATACAAAGAACTACAGAGAGCGCCTGACAATGCATGTGCCTAAGAAACCTTCAGTTGGGTCTCTAATCGTGCAATTTGTGAACTTAAGACAACTAGACTGAATGAACCCAAACATCGGATCACAGTTACTCAATTACGGATGGACCAGCCTCGCAAGTGCACAACAAAGTAGCAGAATGGTGCGCAGGCAGGGACGACCTTGACACAGATGCAACAGGCTTCTCCGCCCCAGACAGAGGTGTCCCAGTTTTCAACAACTAAGTGCAAACTGATAATACCACCAGAGATCGCAAGGACGACTTCACCAGGCACAGGAGAGACCAAAGCGCGGTAACAACGCCGGCAGGTGTTCCAATCAAGCATGGTCCCTGGGTTTTCCAGGGGCACTGAGAAGGGGGCTCAGACACAGGCCGGGTCGCCTCCCGCTCCGGTTCCCCTCGTCAAAAGAGGACGAAGGCGGGAGGCACACCGGGCCCAGGCAAACCCGCTCTCTGAGTACGTCCAAGTTTGGGGCGGCGGCAGCACCCCCACCAGCACTCTGAGTTCGGTGCGGAACCCCGCTCCCACTCCGCAGAGCAGTGAGACTCTGGTATGGCTTTCCGAGCGCGCGCCTGCATCCCAAGCGTCCAACCCGCTGTCTACCGGCCGCAGCACGAGGATGCGGACCCCGGCTCGGCCCTCCACGGCCCCGCTCGGCATCTCTCGGCCCAGCTCAGCTCCCCTCCGCTCAGCTCCTCTCCCACGCCCTACTCACCTGGGGAGTGGGAGGCTCCGCTCTACGAACGCTGAGTTCAGGGTGCGGGCTCCGGCAGCCCGGTGCAAAGCGAGCCGGGTAGGATGCCCCAGCGCGCGTCCCTCGGCCAGCCGCTCTTTGTGTCTGGCGGCCGCGCTCCCTTGGGCTCCCAAGGCCTCCGGGCGCCGCCCCCTAGTTCTCGCGGGGCCTCCCCAGGGGAGGGGAGGGGCGTCCTCGGGGGCGTGGCTTGGAGGGGCGGGGCGAGGAGGCAGGCGGAGCGGGGTCAGGGGCCTAGCTGGTCAGCAAGCGGAGAGGATGCTGGATGACAGCAAGGCTCTGGGAGATATGGTGTTATAAAAGAAAAAACATGGGGCCCAAGTCCTTTCAAGTGGGAGAATTCCACAGAGTGGAAAGCAGCCAGGAACCAGTAAAATGTCCACACCGTACGTACTCTGATGAACCAAACTTTGGCTGTATCCCTTTTCATGTGTCATAACTTGCCCCAGCCAGTGATGGACATGACTTACATACCCAGTGACTGAGGTGTAGCTGTGGGACATATAACCAGGACCCTGCTTCCCTCTAGATTATAACATGAGAGTCCCAAAGTGTGGTGTGCCATAGTCGCCACTGTGAAGAATGTGTTTTATCGGAATGAGAGAGATGGCTCAGTTTGTAAATGCATTTGCTTTGCTAGCCTGATGACCTAAGTTCAATTCCAGAACACATGTATAGGTGATAGGAAGTGCTGGAGGAATGGCTCAGCAGTGAAGAACACTGGCTGCTCTTCCTGAGGACCCATGTTCAATTTCTAGCACCCACAGGGCAGCACACAACCATCTGTAACTCTAGTTCCAAGGGATCCAGTGTCGACTTCTGGACTCCTCAGACACCAAGAGTGCATGTGTTGCATAGATATACAGGCAAAGCACCCATACATATACTTAAAAAAAAACTTAGAAAAATCAATTCCACAGAGCTTTCTTCTGACTACACACACACACACACACACACACACACACATTGAGTCATACGCCATTCTGGACAAACACATATAAACATCAAGCACACACACATTTACACAATAAGTTTTAGAAATATTTTAAAAGGCTATATGTTCTCTAAATCTCCTTACACTCTGGGTTTTCCATGTACTGTTAGAGAACAAACTTGGAGTTAGATGATGAGATTCACAGTGCCATTCACTGGATGTTGGACTTTATACCACCCAGTGATACAATCTCTGAGATCTTCACTTTGATCATCAGTGAAATGGAGGTGTGAAAAAGACTCTTGGTAGAGCCATGAACTAATTGATCCAGTCAAATTAGCCATCACAGCAGTGGCTCCTAGCCAGAGAGGAACAGGGCATGTTATTCCATTCTCCTAACTAGCAAATAGCAGAGATAAGAAATGTATAAAGAAGAGGGAAGAGGGTTTCTTATGGACTTGCAGTTTTAGAGATTTCAATCTAGGGCCAATTTATCTTTGTTGCTTCTGAGCTTGTGGCAAGTCACCACATTGAAGCTGGAATTAGAGTCAGAGACAGAGACAGAGAGACAGAGAGACAGAGAGACAGGGGGTGCCAGATTCCCTTTAGGGACACCACCTCAATGACTAGAAGACATGCTACTAGATCCTAGTCCATACCTCCCAACAGCATCACATCCTGGTGGGTCTTCTTTTTGTGAACATTTCATTTGTTTGATTTTTATAGGTTAAAATTTAGGTTGTGCTAATTTAGTTAGTGCACGTAGGGGTGGGGGGAGGAACACATGCACTTCATGGAGTGTACCCTTGTGCTGCAAGTGCTTTTATCACCTGACTAGCTCCCAGGCTCCAGAAAGTCCTATGTTTTTTAAATGTAATTACTTTCCACCCCCCGCCCAAAGAACATAAATGGTAGAACACATGACCCCAAACCATCACTAAAGGAATGATATTTGGATCAGGTTTCTGAGACTATCTGATTTCCCAAATAAAGAAAGTTACTTTTCCAGATAGAGATATACATTCTAAATATCCCTCAGCAAGTCATTTTGAAGGGCAGATTACACTTGCCTTCCCAACAAGAAAAGCTGCATTGTCATAGGACAAAATATGATCCCCTTTCATTTGTGGATATAATGTATCATTTTAAAACCAAGGATCTGGGAAAACAAGATTTCTGCCCTAGCATCTATGGGTTTAGCAGCCGAAGCCAGCACCTTATCTATTCTCAGCAGCACAGCAAATGCTGATCAGCTTGTTGCCTCACCTCCCCAGCCTGACTTACACTTCTTTTAAAATTATTGACTGTGTGATGGCCACATCTCTCTTTACATTTTATATTTTTACTCAATAAAACTCTTGAACTAATACTGCTTTTTTCTTTTCTATTTGTTTGTTTGCTTCTTCTGGTGCCAAGCATGAAGATACAGCCTTCAATTTGCTACGCATGTGTCCTACCACTGATACACATTTCTAGTCTTAACATTATATTCTCAAGATATGATGAAATGAGAAGCACTAATAAAACTTCTTTTTGCTCTGTGGATATACCTTCTTTAATTCTTTGTATCTTATCTCCTTGTTCCTAATTGAAGTAGGCGAGGAAAATGGTAGCACTTCCACAAAGGTCTGGTGATATTCTTGAGCAAGCAGCCCTTTTAAAAGTCTAATTTTTATTTGCATTTCCCCGATGACTGAGGATGTTTAGCATTTTTGTAAGTGTTTCTCAGCCATCCGAGATTCCTTGGTTGAGAATTCTCTATTTAGCTTCGCACTCCAATTTTTTTTCTTCCTTTTTCTTTTTTAAACTTTTATTGCACTATGATGAGAAAAGTTACATGATTTCAATTTATCTGAATTTGTTAACATTTAAAAACATGTTTTAATTAAGTAGAACTGAATCACATTCTTGTTTCCCTTTTGTACCACTGCTCCTCCTACAGACCCCCCCTTCAATACCTACAATATCTTTTTTGTCATATTCCTTAAAATTTATAAAATATTATA
>NW_022196897.1:136685562-136698314 GCF_008632895.1 Mastomys coucha
GTTGTGGGACTGGCTGCAGAGCTTGTGCCCAAGGTCTGCTCAGAACACTAACCCAGACAGACCCAGAACAAACCGGAGTCACTAGGCTGGTGGAGTTCCTGTGTGCCTGGTCCCGCTGGTCCTAGTTACTCCCAGTGTTGGAACAGATGTTGGTTCCTACACACCTCTGGTCCCGGGTGTGTCAGAGCGCCTGGGATTGGAGCTTCTTCTGGATGTTGTGGGCACTCCACTTGTTAATATTGTTATTTGGTTCTCTGGAATCTGCCTTCTTGAGTTCTTTGTATATTTTGGATATTAACCTCTATCGGATGTAGGGTTAGTAAATATCTTTTCCCAATCTGTGGGTTGCAGTTTTATCCTACTGATAGTGTCCCTTGTTTTACAGAAGCTTTTCAACTTTATGAGGTTCCATTTGTCGATTGTTGCTCTTAAAGCATAAACCATTGGTGTTTTGTTCAGGACATTTTCCCCTGTGCCCAAGTATTGGAGGCTCTTCCCCACCTTCCCTTCTATTACATTTAGTGTATCTGGTTTGATGTGGAGGTCCTTGATCCACTTGGACTTGAGCTTTGTGCAAGGAGATAGGTATGGATTGATTTGCATTCTTTTACATGCTAACCGCCAGTTGAGTCAGCACCATTTGTTGAAAATGCTGTATTTTTTCCACTGAATTGTTTTAGCTTCTTTATCAAAGATCAAGTGACCATAGGTGTGTGGGTTCATTTCTGGATCTTCAATTCTATTCCATTGATCTACTTGCCTTTTTCTGTACAAATACCAGGCAGTTTTTATCACTATTGCTCTATAGTATAGCTTGAGGTCAGGTATGGTTATTCCCCCCAATTTTTTTTTATTGTTGAGAATAGTTTTTGTTATTGTAGGGTTCTTTTGTTATTTCAAATGAATTTGAGAATTGCTCTCTTTCTAAGTCTATGAAGAATTGAGTGTGGATTTTGATTCCACCTCATACCAGTAAGAATGGCTAAGATCAAAAACTCAGGCGACAGCAGGTACTGGTGAGGATGTGGAGAAAGAGGAACATTCCTCCATTGTTGGTGGGATTGCAAGCTGGTACAACCACTCTGGAAATCAGTCTGGCGGTTCCTCAGAAAATTGGACATAGTACTACCTAAGGACCCAGCTAGACCACTTCTGGGAATATACCGAAAAGATGCTCCAACATATAACAAGGACACATGCTCCACTATGTTCATAGCAGCCTTATTTATAATAGTCAGAAGCTGGAAACAACCCAGATGTCCTTCAACAGAGGAATGGATACAAAAAGTATGGTACATATACACAATGGAGTACCATGAAGCGATTAAAAAACAATGACTTCATGAAATTCGTAGGCAAATGGGTAGAACTAGAAAATATCATCCTGAGTGAGGTAACCTAGACACAAAAGAACACACATGGTATGTACTGACTAATAAGTGGATACTAACCCAAAAGCTCACAATGCATATGATACAACCTACAGACCATATGGAGAGTAGAAGGAAGGAAGATCAGCGGGTGGATGCTTCAGTCCTGTATTGAGGAGAGAAGAGGGCAATTGTGGGAGATGGAAGGAGAGGCAAACCAGGGAGGGAGAAAGGAAGAGGAGGAGAAAATAAGGGCGGCAGCATCAGAATCTGGAGGAGATTGGGAGAGAGGTACAGAGGGTCTGGAAATCTAATAAAAATAGGTAGCAGTAGGGACGAGGAACTGGGGATAGCCACTGGAGGGCCCCAGACGCCACAGAAACATGAGGCTCCTAGAACTCAATGGGATTGACTTTAGCTGTAATGCACAGAGAAGGGGGAGATAGAACCCGCGGAGACCACCTCCAGTAGATAGGCAGGGCCCCTGGTCGAGGGATGGAGCCACCCACCCATCCAAAGGAAGAACAGGGACAAAAAAAATGGAACAGAGACTGAAGGAAGGGCCAACCAGGGAACGGCCCCACCTGGGGATAAATCACATCTGCAGACAGCAAACGCAACCCTGTTGTTTTGGTCAAGAGGTGCTTGTGGACAGGAACCAAGTGTGGCAGTTTCTGGGGAGGTCCAGCCAGCAACTGACCAATGCAGAGGTGGATTCTTAGAGCCAACCATCAGGCTGAACTCAGGGAACCTGGGGAGGAATTGGCAGAAGGACTGGAGGAGCAGAGGGGGGTTGCAACCACACTGGAAGAACAACATAGGCTGGCCTGACCACCCAGTTCTCCCAGAGGCTAGACCAACCAAGGAGTGTACCTAAAGGGATTTTTGGCTCTAGATTTGTATGTAGCAGAGGATGGCCTTGCCTGACAGCAAAGAGAGAGGAAACCCTTTGTCCCGGGGAGGTTTGATGCCCCAGAGTAGGGGGATACTGGAACAGTGGGGCAGGAGAGTGTGGGTGAGTGGGAGAGCATTCTCATACAGTCAAAAGGGAGGGGGGGTGGCAGATGTGGGATGGTGGTGGTGGCTGAGGGGTAACCAGAAAGTGGGATATTATGGGATGGGGGATTGGTGGTAAGGGTGATCAGGAAGTGGGATATCATTTGAGATGTAAACAAATGGAATCATTAATATTTTTTTTTTAAAAAAATCTAATTTTGCCACCACTTGATATGAGTGACATTTAGTTTTGGTGTTGGGGATTGAATCCTGAGCTGTGTGCATGTAGTTATATGCTGTATATGCTGATCGTCACTCCTAGCCTATAGGTGACTTTATGATGTCCTGCCTACCCTTTGCCCTCTCTCTCCCTCCCTCCTTCTGTCCCTTTATCCCTATATCCACACTTGGCCTTCTTGCCCAGTATTTCTGATATCAGTTGGCTTGTACTGTATAATTTCTTTCTCCCTCCCTCATTCCTCTCCTCCTCCTTTTCCATCTCCTCCTCCTTTATTTTTGTGAGACAATCTTTCTATGTGGACCAGGCTAGTCTGGAACTCACAATTCTTCTGTCCCAACCTTCTAATTATCAGGATTATAGGTACTAGCCACCACACTCTACTCTTCTCTTTCTTCTTCTCTTTCTCTTCCTCCCTCCTCCTCCTCCTCCTCCTTCTTCTTTTTTTTAAGATTTACTTATTTATTTTATGTATGTGAGTTCACTGTAGCTGTACAGATGGTTGTGAGCCTTCATGTGGTTGTTGGGAATTGAATTTTAGGACCTCTACTCACTCTGGTTAACCCCACTTGCTCCAATCAGCCCCCCTCACTTCAGTCAACTCCACTCGCCCTCAGTCCTTGCTTGCTCTGACCCAAAGATTTATTTATTATTATACATAAGTACAATGTAGCTGACTTCAGATGTACCAGAAGAGAGCGGCAGATCTCATTACGGGTGGTTGTGAGCCACCATGTAGTTGCTAGGATTTGAACTCAGGACCTTCAGAAGAGCAGTCAGTCTTACCTGCTGAGCCATCTCACCAGCCCCTACTCTTCCTTTCTTTTCTTTTCTTTCTCTCTTTCTTTCTTTTTCTTTTTCTTTTTCTTTTCTTTTTTTTTTTGATAGCCTAGTAGCTGGAGGTCCTGGCAGGGATGGGGATGAGACAGTGACAGATCAGCTAAGATACTGCCTTAGTCCAGTTTTTGTTACTATACAAATACGTGCAGCTGGGTTATAATAAAGAGAAGAGTTTAACAGAGCTCACAGTTTTGAGGACTGACGGTCTATGATCAGGTGATCCTGACTAGGGTTGGCCATGCTTTATCACATACTTCATGTCAAACATTTTTCTTTTTTTTATCTTGGAAAAAAAATGTGTAGTTAAAATTAGCCAGCTGGACTCTCTTTAGATGATCCAAATTGTGTTGGCAACATCCAAATCATCATATTCAGAAGCTGGTAGAGCATACACCTCCTTCTTTTCATCAGGCCTTCTCAAGGGATTGACTTTAGCCACATCAGTGTTATAGAGTTCCTTCACAGCCAGTTTGATCCGGAGCGTATTACTTTCACATCCACAGTGAACACATATGTGTTGTCTCCTGTCTTCTTCATGGCTCTGTACTGAGGTTGGGGGTGGGATGGCTGGACTTTGGCCCAGTGGTCAAGATAATTTCTCCTAGAGGCATTCTTTTTTTTTTTTTTTTTTTTTTGAGACAGGGTTTCTCTGTGTAGCCCTGGCTGTCCTGGAACTCACTCTGTAGGCCAGGCTGGCCTCGAACTCAGAACTCCGCCTGCCTCTACCTCCTAAGTGCTGGGATTAAAGGCGTGCGCCACCACCCGGCGTAGAGGCACTCTTGAGAGGGTATTGGGCTGCACCTGGAGCCACGAGGACTTCAGCCTCTGGAAGGTAAATGACCTATGGCTCTTCTTTTTTGTGGCTGTGGATTCCTTTCACCACAGCCTGCTTGACTTTCAGTTCCTAAACTTTGGCTTCTGACTGGGGAGGGGCAGGAACTTTGTTCCTCACTTGCAGCATCATCTTGGTGAAAGGGGTGTCTGATCTCACCCTACTCTTCCAAGAGCTAACCAGAAACCCACAAGAACTTTATCACGATCTTTTGAGAGATGGGATACCAGTGATCTAAATACTAGTTAGATGTAACTAACTAGGCCCTTCCTTTTTAAAAATTATTTTTGTTTGGCATTATATATTTTTTTTACATCAGCCTGGCTATATGGCCTAGGCTGGCCTGAGACTTGGAATCTTCTAGCCTCAGCTACTTAAATACTGGGATTTCAAGCGTGGAACTCTATACCCAGTCTACCACCTCTAAATGCCACCAAATGGGTTACCTATTGGGTGGCCTATAAAGCCTTGGAACAACCCATGTCCAAATTGCAAGCACATCTCACAAGAACATAACAGGACTAACTTGGGTTTGAGAAGTGGCCCGTCTCAGTTTCTCTCTACCAGAGAGAGCAGACCCTCCCCAAGAGGACATACTCAGGCTTCAGAGACAAAGTGCATCCAAACAATAGCAGGTTTATTTTGTCCAGTTCAGAGTATATTAGAATGCACATTGTTAGTGTATTTGCCAAGGTATAGGAGTGGGATTAAGCATCAACAAATTGAAAAATGAGATAGGGAATGTAGCTCATTTGGTAGAGTACTTCCCTAGTGTGCACAAAATTATGGCTTAAACCCTCAACAATGTAAAAGCTAGGCATGGGGGCTCTTGCCTATAACATCAGCACGTGAGAGGTGGAGATGGGAGGATCTGAAGTTCAAAGTCATCTTTTGCTACACAGAAAATTCAAGGTCAACCTGGGATAAAGAGGAAGGGGTACAGAAAGGGGTAATTAGGACTAAAACCCTTTTGAGAGGGTCGGTATGGGAACTTACTACAGTAGAGACATCCTAAAATATATACATGTAAACATAGAATAAGAGTTTAAATTGTGTTGTCCTATAACAGGGGAAACAGATACACCTCAGGTTAGCAAATAAAAAAAACCAAGTGCCACATTTTCTTTTATGTCAGGAGCATGGATGGCACCTGTTCCAAGTCAGGAGTCTGGCGGGGAGCTGAGAGTCGCCTAAGCCTCAGGTGAGTGCCCACTGAGTCTCTGGCTCTCAACCTGCTCTACTTTTCCAAACTTCCTGGCATGGTTTTACGTCCCACAATGAATCAGTTATCTCTTTCAGAATTGTTGGCCAATAGAATCCCATAGACCCACAAACAATTCCACTGCTCTTGGTAACACTTCAGAACTTGATGGTAAGACCTCATTGCTGAAGACACTGCACACCTGAGTACATGAAAAAAACAAAACAAAAGCAAAAACAAAAAACAAAGCTTCACCCCTACTAGCTTGTTTTCACTGTGCTAGAAGGTGCTATGCATGCCCATCTGTGAATCCTGCAAGGTGTAGTAATAACTGACACACAAATGTTACGGGAGCAATCAACAGTTTCTGATTTAAGATCCACCACAAGGTATCCGGCACCACTATCAGGGTTAAAGAACTTGTGGCAAGACAGAGCATAGGGCCTAGGGGATGCCCCACTACTGTTAATTCTGCAAAATAAACACATATAGCCAACTCATGATTTATTTCTATATTCATAGATTGGTGCATATCTCAACCTCATCAAAAAGGCTTCTTGAAAATAGGTGGCAACAAAAAGAGACCCACGAGGACTGACCTGAACGCAATAGGACATATATGATACCTGCTCCTCCCAAGGGTCGGGGATCATTGCAGAAGAGGAAAGAAAGATTGTAAAAGTCAAAAGCAGTGAGTGGGTCACTATAATAAAATGTTTTCTGGACACAACAGGGCACTTGCACACATAAACTGAAGCCAGAAATAGCTTCTCAGCTAGCAGTAGGGCTTTGACACCACCTCCCCTCAAGCCAGACAAAAATCTCTTTGTGGGTTAAACAAACAAACAAACAAACAAACAAACAAACAAAACTGAAGCTGGGTGGGCAGGGAGATATGGGATGGATCTGGGAAGAGCTGGATGAGAGGGAATTAAGATGATAGAAATATAATGTATGAAATTCTCAAAGAATTAATTAAATATCATTCAGGAAGAAAAGAATCAATAATTCATGCATTAACATTTTTTTTTTTTTTTGGAGACAGAGTTTCTCTGTGTAGCCTTGGCTATCCTGGAACTCAGAAATCAACCTGCTTCTGCCTCCCAAGTGCTGGGATTAAAGGCATGCGCCACCACAAGGCCCGGCAACACATTCCTTTGTGAGTATTTGTGCATGTTTGTCTTCTTTAAAACAATGTAATCTATGCTGGCCACAAACTCATGATCCTTCTCCCTCTGTTTCCCATGGGTGTGCCACCACACTTGGTTAATACTGAGTCTTTATTCAGAATGACTGCAAAACAAGAAAATGGATGCTAAAGGCAATTAGTCATCTTCAACACAATTGTATGAGAATATCCAAGTCTCTTACCTTAAGCTTCATATTTACTAAATGGATTTCCCTTAGGTTGCTAAATCCATCTGTTCAGGTGTCTCTCCTGCTGCAGCTGTCCTGAATCAATCACACAACTCAGACTGTCTGCAGAACTGAGCGTTCTTCCCTCTTGTGACCCACTTTGCAGATGTTGGAACTGCAAAGGCCAGTAGGGGAATCTGAACCTGGCTGGTAGAGCCATGGAGTCAAAAAGTGAAGCTAGGGAAGGGAAAGTTGGGCTTATAATGCTGGGGATATACTTAGTAGGAAAACTGTTCCAGGAGTGACCAGGTATGATATTTTAGCTGGGAAAGTAGCAGGAAAGATAGCAATAGCTGGCTTATAAGACTACACATGGGAGACCAGAGAATTCTCTCAGTGGTTAAGAATGAATACTCTTCTCACAAAGGACTCAGGTTCAGTTCCCAGTTCTCATACAGGGCTGATCATGGCCACCTGTAACTCAGCTCTAAGGGAAACGATGCCTGTTCTTCCAAAAACCGTGTGAAAAGTTTCCCCATCACTTTTAATGAGTGTACACTTAAGATAGGGGAAGCCAGATTCACTAGCCTTCACCCAACCTCCTCGTGGACATCATGGCACCGTGGGCCCTCTCCTTCAGAAAAATTCTGCATTGATGATTCAGGAGAGGGACTGTCATAGTAATTCACCAAGCTTCCTTTCCATTGACTTGAGTATGTCTATCTATCAGGTTGTGTTCAGATCTGCCCACATAAAAATTATTTCCTTCCTTCCTTCCTTCCTTCCTTCCTTCCTTCCTTCCTTCCTTCCTTCCTTCCTTCCTCCCTCCCTCCTTCCCTCCCTCCCTCCCTCCCTTCCTTCCTTCTTTCCTTCCTTCCTTCCTTCCTTCCTTCCTTCCTTCCTTCCTTCCTTCATGTGCACCACAACATATGTGTAGAGGTCAGAGGAAAATTTAGAGGAAGGTCAAATTTCCTCTTCTGTGTGGGTGCCAAGTCTCAGGTCTTTGGGCTAGGTTCACCAGCAGAGCCAACTCACTAGCCCTAGGTCTGTTCATATTTGGAAAGACACCTTGATTGCCTGAAACACCCCAACCCTTGAGTAAACTGTCTCACTTGGCCTTGTTTTGTTCTGTTAGGTTCCATGCTATGGAAGCCCCATAGTTTGGCTTTACTTCTCCAAACTAAATTGAACATCTCTACCATGAGGAATGGTCTGCGTGCCACCTCTCCTACAGCACCTAGCAGGAGCCTGAAAAAGAGTCAGGTTCCACATTTTATTTAACTCTGTCATAGATTATATGTGCTCTGGCAATGATTTCAATGATCGTGGCTTGGAAAAAGTTTCTATAAAATAGATATTTCCATCACTGTGTAATATATAGAGTCATGATATGCCGGCAGTTTTCAGCAGTTGTGCTTTGACAAAGCGTCAGAGACTGAATTTTGTTTTGTTTTTTTGTTTGTTTGTTTGTGCAGTGTTGTTAGTTCACATTCATCTTCCACAGTGCAATTAAATAAAAACTATCAGAATTGTTCTTTAAAACATAGAATTTTATTCTTTAAAAGAAAAAATGGCCAGGCATGGTGGCATGCACCTTCACTCTTAGTACTCAGGAGGCAGAGGCAGGTAGATCTTTGTGAATTTATGACCAGACTGATCTACAGAGTGAGTTCTAGGACAGCAGGGCTGCATAGAGACCAGGAATGGTCCTCAATCTGAGTTTGTCTGATGTTATCTGATACTTACACTAGTATTATGGGCGTGGAGGAAGAACATGCAAAGAAGTGCCTTTGTCACCGCATCCCATCAGGTGGTATCTAACATCTACAGCATTTCTTGGGGACAACATTTTTCTTTGTTGCCTAGACTGGTCTTAAACACTTGAGCCTGAGTAATCCACCTCTGCCTCACAAGTAGCTGGGGCTGCACCGCTGCATCTGGCTACATGACATTATTGGTGATAGTAATCTTGACTGCTTGGTTTTTCTTGGTTCAGGTGTTGACTGTCAGGTTCTTCTCCACTATAGTCTCAACTTCCCTTTCCATATCCTATTCTTTGGAAGCAAGTTACAAATTCAGCACACATTCTAAGAGAGGATTAAATTCCATCTCCTGGAGTGGGACTTATTAACATTTATTATTTAGTATTCTTTAGAGAGAAGACCTATCTCTTATTCCCCACCCATTTATGTTTGTAATCACTTATTTATGTCAGCATGGACTCCTGTATACTTATTTTATATTTCTGTTATTCATAGTTTAAATTATTCCAGCTTTAGCTGCTTCCTCAGTTGTTGGCACTGTTCAATGTTCTAGGCTCCTCATGGTTTACTGAGATTGCTATCATCTGCCTACCAACCTAACTATACACGGTATATATACTACATGTCAAATTACTCACTCATATCTAAGCCTCTGATTTAAATATGATACTATGGGCTTTACTTAAATAATTCTTTTCAAGATTTTATTGCTTTAGTGTGTAAATCAGTGGAGTTCATGCATATCATTTTTCTACACTCATATTCAATCCCTTATTATTCTTACACATTCCTTTTTTCTACCTACTGTTCATCTTCTTTCCTGCAAATAATCCACATGCTTTCAGATCATGTGTAAAATATATTTATACACAGATTCTGCATGAGAATAAACATATTTGTTTTCTCTGTTATCCTTTCTTTTGCTCTCTTCCAATTCCTTCAGATTCTATTCTCTCCCCTGCCACAGTAACCCTTTTATTTCTATGTCCTACATATATTATTAAAATTAAATGTAAATTACATATGAGTCAATACATATTTGTCTGAGTCTGGCTTGTTTTGCTTAAGATGATTTATATAGTTCCATACATTTTTTAGCATTTAGGCTGGTTCCATCTTTGACCACCAGGGAAAAAACTGCAATAAACACAGGCACACTTTGATTCCTCTGGGTACATACCCAGGAGTGGCATAGCTGGGCATACAATAGTTCTTAGATTTTGGTTTTTTTTTTTTGAGATAGGATCTCACCTGGAACTTGCTGTGTAGAGGAGGTTGGCCTTGAAGTCACAGAAGTACTGCTCAAGCTTCTGCCTCCCAGGTGCTGGGATTGCAGGTAAGCACCATCACATCCAGCTTTGTTTTTAGGTTCTGAGGAACTTCCATGCTGATTGCCATAGATGCTGCACTCATTTACATTCTAACCAGCTCTGTATAGAGCTGCCACCATTTGTTTTCTTTTCTTCTTCCCTTTCTTTTGAAATATTTGTTTACCTTTATTTTAGTTTTTGAGTCATTGTCCCATGTAGCACAAGCTGGTCTTGAACTTACTATGAATTTAAGGATGACTTTGTTCTCTTTGAACCTCCACTTTCACATGCCATCATGCCCGGCTTTACTTGTTTTTTTTCTTTCATCTATCTATCTATCTATCTATCTATCTATCTATCTATCTATCTATCTATCCATCCACATATTTACCTACCTAGGTATCTATCTTCTTTCCTTTCATCTTGAGAAATTGCTTGTTTTCTTGATGCCAGAAGTTCTGACTACAGTGAAATGTAGTCTCAATTGGCATCTATTTCTCTGACAGCTAAGGATGTTGTACTCTTTTATATACTTACTGACCATTATTTTTTGAAAACTATCCAATTCATTTCCTCATATATTGATTAGATTATTTTGGTATTTATTTTTGAGTTCCCAATAAAGAAATAGTTCCACTGTGAGATGCATAGTAAGTAAAGAATTTGCTTCTATTCTGTGAACTGTCTTTGCTCTGATGTCTATGAAGATTTTTAGTTTCATGCATTTCCATTTGTGAGTATGTGCACTCGTGAGCACATGCATGTTCTCGTGTACACACACACACACACACACACACACACACACACACACACATTTGAGGAGGTCCAAGGAAGCCCTCAAGTGTCCTGCTCTATCCCTCTCCATTTTATTCTCCTGAGACATGGTCACTCACTACATGTGAGCTCACTCTTTCAATTAAGCTAGCTAGCTGATCACCTGTCTCTTCTCCAGCATTGTGTTTACAGGAATTGTGAAAATTGCTTCCCTAGGGAGACTGAATCAGCCCCTACATCCTCCTTGAGGTCCCAACAAAATTGTATTGGGCTTATTTTCAGAGCATGGGAGAAGGCTGACTGGCAGGAGTCTGGGTGGACCCCAAAGTAGCCACAATTAGAAAGTTTTTATTCATTGTGGATGATGGCTTCCCCAAGCCATCTTTCTAGCTAGCCCTACATTTGTCAACATCTTTTTTTTTTTTTTTTTTTTTGGAAGTCCTTGCCTATGCCTTCCTTTAGCAGTTTTAACATTTTAGGCTTTCCATTAAGGTCTTTGATTCATTTAAGCTGATTTCTGTCTATGGGGAGCGTTCCAGATCTAATTTTGTCCTTTGAGGCTATCTTCTCTCCAGAATTATGTCTTTGGCACATTTGTCAAAGATCAGATGGCTGTGCCTAGGCAGATTAATTTCTTGGCCCTGTATTCTGTTGAATTCCGTTGGCCTATGAATCTGTTTTTGAGCCCCTATCATGTAAATTTTTGTTAATCTGAATGTAGCACAATGTGAAATTGGGTATTGTGATAACTTTGACATTTCTGTTTATATATTGCTTAATATTGCTTTAGCTATTTGGGTTCTTTTGCACTTCCATGTGATTCTGAGGGCAGTTTTTTCTAGTTCTGTGAAAAATGTCAATGGACTTTTAATAGGTATTTAATGCTAAGTTTGATGATCCATGGGCAGTGGGGTCTTCTCACTCACCCTCCAGCAGGCATGTTCAGCCTTTGACATTACAACATGACATCTAGCATGAAGTTCACGCTCAAGACTCTGACAACAGACTTAATGAATACTCACACACATCTCATGTTGTCAAATTGTGTTGGGTCATATTTAATTACCTTTACACACATAAAATGCCCCCTTTTAATTTTAAAGATTTATTTATTTACTATATGTAAGTACACTGTAGCTGTCTTCAGACACCCCAGAAGCAGGCATCAGATCTCATTAGGGATGGCTGTGAGCCACCATGTGGTTGCTGGGATTTAAGAAGAGCAGTCAGTGCTCTTAACCACTGAGCCATCTCCCCAGCCCAGCAAATGCCCTTGACTGCTGAGTCATCTCTCTAGCCCCTTGAGGGACTTTTCTACATCAATTATATGATAACATGATATCTAGTATATGGTAAATTATATTTACTGATGTTATTTTGAGCCACCTGACATCCCTGAAGTGAAGCGAAGATGGTTACAGTGTAAGATCTCTTTAATTCTCTCAAGTAAGTTTTTAAGTATTTTTGTCTACTTTCTTCAAGAAATTGGTCTCTAGGTTTGTTTCTTCTATGTTCTGTGGTGGTCAGTGAGGTGGCATTTATTGAGTCCACCTGTATTTCTGTTCTTCTTTAGTTTGTTTTTTGTTCTTACAGCAGTTTCTTCCCTATCCTATCTGAGTGGTACTGTGGATTGAGCCATTAAGAATAGGCTCCCGGGGCTGGAGATATGGCTTAGCTATTAAAAGCTCTGGCTGTTCTTCCAGAGGACCTAAGTTTGAGTCCTCATATCCACAAAGTGGCTCATAACTGTCTGATTATTCCACTTCCAGGAGATCTGATGTCTTCCTCTGGCCTCTGCTAGCACCAGGTATGGACATAGTACCTGGACATACAAGCACCAGGTATGGACATAGGACATAGTACCCAGACATACAAGCAGGCAAAACATCCATACACATAAAATAAAAATAAAAAATGAGTAAAAAAGTAACAGCTGTTCCCTATGAGGACCCACAGATAATACAGATATCCAAAGATGCCCCAGTCATGAAACACAAATAAAAGAAATTGTGGGAGCCCTGCTGGGCTCACTAAAGAACTCAAAACCGAAACCAGAGACTTAGCTCGCTGGG
>NW_022196897.1:136699231-136699423 GCF_008632895.1 Mastomys coucha
CTCTCAGATTCAGAGGAGACAGACGCCAGCTCGGCGGAAACGGTACAGGAGACAGACGCGAGCTCGGCAGAAACGGTACAGGAGACAGACGCGAGCTCGGCGGAAACGGTACAGGAGACAGACACGAGCTCGGCGGAGACGGTACAGGAGACAGCCGCCAGCTCGGCGGAGACGGCGGAGACAGCATTAGAT
>NW_022196897.1:136703890-136730979 GCF_008632895.1 Mastomys coucha
GGTTTCCAAATCCTCGGTTCGTGGAACCCCACGCAAGTAGGAGCTGCGGGACGGCATCCTACAGAAATGGGCAAAGCAAGCAAATAAGAGTGCACTAAAAGAAATATTATATAAGATAAACTGCAGCTGTAAATGAATGAACAAAAGAAGGAGCAGGAAAAGGAGTGAAAAGGACATGAAAAGTTAAATAAAGGAATGTAAAAAGGATGGGGAGTGGAGACCAACGTTCTCAAGAGGGAGGGAAAAAGAGCAAGAGATTTCTAAAACTCTGATCGTCTAGCAAAGAAGTGCATAGACAAGGCAGATATAAAACTCTGATCGTCTAGCAAAGAAGTGCATAGACAAGGCAGTATAAGAGGATAAGAGAAGAGATGGCTGAGTGTGGTGGTGCACACCTTTGATCCAAGCAGATCCTTGAGTTCCAGGACAGCCAGGGCTACAAAGAGAAACCCGGTGGTATAAAAATTCTTCTTCCTGTTTCTTCTTTTCTTTTTACTTTTTTTTAAAAAAAAGATTTTATTTATTTGATATATATGATGAATACACTGTAGCTGTATTCAGATATACCAGAAGAGGGCACCAGATTTCAGTACAGATGGTTTTGAGGCACCATGTGGTTTCTGGGAATTGAACTCAGGACTTCTGGAAGACTAGCCAGTACTCTTAACCTCTGAGCCATCTCTCCAGCCCTATTTTTACTTTTTCACTCGGTAGCCCAGGTTGACCTCTAGTTGTAGTAACCCTCCTGCCTCAGGCTCCGTAGAGTTGAATAAAAGCTTAAAAAATAATAATGTTTCCCAGCATGGTTGTGCAGTATAATCCCAGTGATCAGGGGACAGAGGCAGGCAAATCTATAAAGTTCCAGAATAGCGAACAAACAAAAAAACAAACAAACAAACGAAAATGAAAAGCAAAACCCCAAAACCACCACAACAATGAATAAAACAAAACCATCACAACCACCACCATCACCACCAAAACTAGCTACCAAAAGAATGCAGAAAAGCCTCTGCAAGCCTTAGGCACAGAAAGATGGCGGGCTACATGAGACATTTCTTCTTGGTCTTCTAAACTTAGGGTCTCTTAGTTATTAGCTTTGCAGTATGCGGGCCAGGCAAGTTCTCAGTCTTCAGTTTGTGCACCTAAAGTTATAGTCAGAGGGTGTCTCCCAAGAGCACTGGGAATGGGAATGTAAATCCAGCACTAAGATCCATTAAGAAGGACCAGTTTTGGTGCTTTTTAGATCCATTCAGCATTAAACATACCCCTGAGGGATGAGGCTACAAAGTCTAGTACATAACAAACTCCCACTGCATAAATGAACCATCCCATGGATCCATAAAACTGCCACATACAACCTCATGGAATACATACCCCTGTCACATTGGGTACCCAAAATTTCACTATGCATACTATTACACACACAGCCCTTCACAGCCTTCCTCTCTACTGTCCACATGGCTTTACACACACACACACACACACACACACGCACACACATGAGAGAGAGAGAGAGAGAGAGAGAGAGAGAGAGAGAGAGAGAGAGAGAGAGAGAGAGATTGAGATTCACTATTTTGGGCCTTCTATTCACAGCCTCTTTTTGATTGTCTCTCCAAGCTGTGCAAATTTTACCTCACTATTTCTCATGAAGATCCCATTGCTCAAGCAAGCTGACATTACCTCTTTGGAGATGGTGACTTCCTCCTGGCTACTGAGGATGCAATGAACTGGTCCTGGGCAGAATTCATTCTCTCTGGAGATGTTTTCTTCCTTCTCTGCCCCAATCAATTTGATTTGGTTTGATTCCTTCAAAATCAGCTAAGGAGTTAGGACCCACACAGGAGCACTCTTGTTCATCTTTCTTTTGCAATGCATCTATACAGTACCTGATTGCTTATGTACCAGGATATCAGAGACAACACTTTGAACTAAGTTGGTAGATACAGACATCAAAGCAAAGCAGAGACTCCTTGGAATTCTCAAAGCAGCTGGCAAGGCCTGTTTCTTCCCAGAATCCCTTCACCTTTTGAGAATGAGTGGAGAAAAGTCACACATAAGGAAATTGATGGGAACTTTTCAGTGCTGGGGATGAAGCTGGGGACCACACATGCTAAGCAAGTACTCTACCACTGACCTGGAACCCACTGTTTCAGCCCCATTCCCTTGAAGAGTTTCGAGTCTGTGAGCCTTTTTCTCAGGCTAAGTATACAGTCCAATGGTGAAACTCGGGGTTGGAGAACAGGCATGCTACCCTGTAAAGCAAAAGCATGTAATGGGCTTGTGGCAGGGGCATAAAAGACAATGGACTTGAGCTTTGTACAGGGAGATAAGAATGGATCAATTTGCATTTCACATAAAACCAGCTATACTGAATCTAACAGAAGAGAAAGTGGGGAAAAGTCTCGAACACAGAGGCACAGGGGAAAAGTTCCTGAACAGAACACCAATGGCTTATGCTCTAAAATCAAGAATTGATAAATGGGACCTCATAAAATTACAAAGCTTCTGTAAGGCAAAGGACAGTGTCAATAGGACAAAATGGCATCCAACAGATTGGGAAAAGATCTTTGCCAATCCTACATCTGATAGAGGGCTAAATCCAATATATACAAAGAACTCAAGAAGTTAAGACTCCAGAGAACCAAATAACACTATTAAAAAATGGGGAACAGGGGTTGGGGATTTACCTCAGTGGTAGAGCGCTTGCCTAGCAAGCGCAAGGCCCTGGGTTCGGTCCTCAGCTCTGGAAAAAAAATGGGGAACAGAGCTAAATAGAGAAATTTCAACTGAGGAAACTTGAAGGGCTGAGAAGCACCTAAAGAAATGTTCAACATTCTTAGTCATCAGGGAAATGCAAATCAAAACAACCATGAGATTCCACCTCACTCCAGTCAGAATGGCTAAGATCAAAAACTCAGGTAACAGCAGATTCTGGTGAGGATGTGGACAAAGAGGAACACTCCTCCATTGCTGATGGGATTGCATCCTGGTACAACCATCCTGGAAATCAGTTTGGTGGTTCCTCAGAAAAATGGACATAGTATCACCGGAGGACCCAGCAATATCACTCCTGCGCATATACCAAGAAGATTCTCCAATGTGTAATAAGGACACATGCTCCATTATGTTCATAGCAGCCTTATTTATAATAGCCAGAAGCTGGAAAGAACACAGATGTCCCTCAACAGAGGAATGGATAAAATGTGGTACATTTACACAATGGAGTACTACTCAGCTATTAAAAACAATGAATTTATGAAATTCTTAGGCAAATGGATGGACCTAGGAAATATCCTGAGTGAGGTAATCTAATCACAAAAGAACACACATGGTATGCACTCACTGATGAGTTCCGAATACCCAAGATACAATTCACAGACCAAATGAACCTCAAGAAGGAAAACCAAAGTGTAGGTGCTTTGGTCCTTCTTAGAAAAGGGAACAGAATACTCACGGGAGCAAATATGAAGACAAAGTGCAGAGCAGAGACTGAAGGAAAGACCACCCAGAGACTGACCTACCTGGGGATTCATCCCAGATACAGTCTCCAAACCCAGACAGTATTGTGGATGCCAAGAAGTGCATGTTGAAAGGAGCCTGATATGGTTGTCTCCTGAGAGACCCTGTTGGATCCTGACAAATAAAGTGGTAGATATTCACAGGCAACCATTGTACTGAGTGTGGGGGTTTCCAAGAGAGGAGTTAGAGAAAGGACTGAAGGAGTTAAAGGGGTTTGCAACCCCATAGGAAGAACAACATCAACCAACCAGACTCCCAGAGCTCCCAGGGACTAAGCCATCAACAAGGGAGTACACATGGCTCCAGCTGCATATGTAGCAGAGGATGGCCTTGTCAGGCATCAATGGAAGGAGAGGTCCTTGGTCCTATGAAGGTTCATAGATGTACCAGTGTAGGGGAATGAAGTTCGGGAGGCAGGAGTGGGTGGGTGGAGGAACAGCCTCAAGCAGGTGGAGGGGAGATGGGATAGGGGGTTTCCGGGAGAGGGAGAAACTAGGTGAGAGGATAACACTTGAAATTTAAATAAATTAAATAATTAAAAAAAAAAGCCAATGGACAATGTGGGTGGGATGTACCTTCTCACGGACAATGAGATGAGGACATGGGGCAGCTGTAGATATGTAGAGCACTTCTCAGACCCAGTTTTGAGGCCCAGTGATGGGAAGATAGTCCCTTACGCAACAGCAAGACAACTATCGATGCCTACATATTCATGAAGTTGTGTAGAGAGGGCCCACATATTCATGAAGTTATTGGAGGTTATGGAGCCAAACTCAGGACAGGGCAGGATTAATCCTCTCCATTCTTGTTTCTACCAACTGAGGAGGGGTGAGTGTGGGGAAAAAAGATGCAACCACCTATTCTTTCTGTCTCAACAGTGATGGCCTTGAAGGCCTGACCAGACTCCACTAGTGGGGAAGGTCCACTGTTCCAGAGGAGAGTGGGCTAATCCTTTGGGCCCATTCATATTTCTGAATTGCTTCATTGACTAACAGTGATCACACAGCTGTTTACTGGAAACAAGCAGAAACAACTAATTTTTACTTCTTTTTTTTTTCTTGAAAGGTTTCCCCCACTAAGCAGATATTAGGATAATAGGAACAAAAGAACAGAGATGGCTAGATAATCTTTGCCTGAGGTCCCTTCCAGATGGTCCAGCTGTGAGCCATACAATTGTTCTCTGCTACCTGAGAGTGGACAATGTGACTAGCCATCTCCTATTGTCATACTTTCCTGGACATGACCTGAAACTAAGGTTGAGAACCGCCCTTCATTCAGTGGAGGACTTTGCACTAGCATCTGTGACTAAATTTTATGGAGTTGATGATCTTATCTGTAAGGATAGGCTGACTTTCTAGGGGAAAAAAAATCACAACGACATTTTCTTTTGTCTACTGGGAACAGGAATGTTCAGGATATCTGAAAAAGCTCTTGAAAACTTTTAAGGATGATATTAGCGGGAGGAAGGGCTATAAGGATTGCAAGATAAAGTTGAAGAAACATCTCAAAAAGCTAACAGAAGCAAAACAAAGTGTGGAAGGGGATCTAATATCTGAACAGCAGAAGTTCCATAAAAAATAAAAACAAAACAAAACAAATGAAAACAACAACAACAACAACAACAACAAAAACAATCCCCACAAACCCACAGTAGTAGGGAGGCTTTCAAAATAAGCTGGACAGATGGCTCAGTGGTTAAGAGCTCTTGCAAGACCTGGGTTCAATTCCTAGTACCAAGAAAAGGGCTCAAACTATCTCTGATTTCAGTTCGAGAAAATTCAAGGCCCTCGTCTGACTTCTGCACATATACAGTGCACACACATGCACGCAGGCAAAACATTCATACACATTCATGAAGCATTTCCCAGGACTAAAGAGTATTAAGGTTTTGGAAGGGTTCAGAGGCCCAAATAAAGAAAAAGTCTCATCAATGTCACCACCATTGACTGTTTGAGTTCCCAGAGCTACAGGAGAGAAAAAGAACCTCACCACACACAAATGGCTGCTAGAGCACAAACCAACACCTTGGGCAGTCCAAATGAAAATGTCTGGATGTGCACTCTTAAACTGTCAGCAACCAAGGACACCTGCAAGCATTTACAAGCTTTGTAATTTTGTCTCACTGTATTTCTAAGAAACCTACACAAAGATACCCAGCACCCATATGACAGAAATAAAAGGAATCATACAGAACAGACAAGTGGAGATCCAAGCTAAGAGAAAAGGGGAAGCACAGGGTAGGGCTACCAGCAGGCGGGGAGCAAGCCAGTCCAGACTGCAGCAGGCGGCTAAGCTGGCTGCCTTCACTTCATGAGCCTTTTTGCCATTCTCCTTTCCTCCAACTTGTATATAAGTAATGCCTTTTCATATATGAATGAAATATATTTCCATTTAAAAAATGGATAGGAAAAACCCACAGTACCATATGAATATATAAATAACATACAAGGCTGTATTTAACAGGCATATATTAATATGCTCACTATAAATAAACATATTTAAGGAGTTATGGCAATTTTTTCCCAGTACTGAGAACTAAATCCAAAGGCTTTGTGCATGTTGGTTGAGTACTCTACCACAGAATTATACCACAGCTTGAAAAATGTTTACTGCGAGCTATAAATCAGTCTGAAAGTCATTTTTCAACTACAGGTACTTCTTTAAGAAAATCCTAGCAGTAGATCTATCCCTACACAATGGAGAATGCCACGGACTTGGAACATACCCACCTGCGTCAATACCCAGCTAAGTGCCCTGCCCACATCTACTCTAGGTATTATTCTAGCTGCAGTGCTTTGGAACCTCTGGACAACTGACAACTTCTGGCTTTGTATGAGCATGCCATTCCTGGGGAAACTATATAATAATATAGATGACAAAACATTATTTATCATTGTTTAAATTTAAAGAATTCTAACAACCTAAAAAGCATTAGTAACACCACAGGCCTACTCAAATCTTTTTTACTACCTATGTAGCATTCCACCCAGAAGACAAGACATCAAAGCTCCTTCCTGAGGAAGACATGCTCAGCTGCCTGTGATGTGCTATGAAGAAATACTTCTTTACTCTTGTATTTCTCCCGGATTACTTTTGCTGAAGAACTGCTACCATCTTAGGAATGATAAACCTTCAGTTAGTGTAAGAAGTGTGACCTGGCATATTTTTGTCTTCTACTTGTGGGGTGGCTAAAAGTATTATTATTTCATTACCATTTTACCTTTATTAGCTATCCATTCTGAGTCTGTTTATGAATTCATGAGACTAGTCACCCTTTTTTTGTCTGGGGGGAATTCTCTGTTTGCCAGGGTTACCTTGGCATGCTAATCAAGCTCCAGGTGAGCTCTAGAGACACCGTGCTTCTTCAAAGTGGGAAAACAAACCTAAGACAGAGGTAATGATGAAAGCCATTCAAGCATTTGCTTTTTGTGTGTTTGTTTTGTTTTTGAGACTACTATGCAGCTCTGGCTGGTCTTAGAGATCCATCTGTTTCTGCCTACTGAGCTCTGGGATTAAAGGGTGACACTATGCCCAGCATTCAAACCTAACTTTCTCTACTAGTTTGGTCACCTGAGGGAATTAGTGATCAGAGATCAGATCAGTGGGGAAACAACCTGCTCAGAGCACATGGAGGTAATTTTCTTCTTGTGAATCCAAAGGAACAAAATGACTTTTATTGCCACATGGCCAGCACTTAACTTAAGCAAAATGTCCAATCCTTTCCACTGTGTACTGGAGAAAAAGTAGTCTTCACTCTTTAGGAGCCACAAGATCACTCTAAAAGTATGAAAATGGTGGAAAAAAGCACCACGGTTTGATTTTTAATAGTTTTTCCCCAAACTATAACAATGTCATGTTCACACCACAGAAAATTCAGACCTCCAAAAGTCATGCAGAAAAATTAGATAATAGATTAAGAACATATACATTGAAAGTAGGCACAATATTTATAACAAAAATTTGCCTAAAATATGCAAAATTTCACTATGAAATGTCTTGATTTGTGTGATTTAGTACTTATATTGATCCGATTCGGCTGCCTGAATCTCTATTTTAGAATATCTATTTTTTTTTAAATCAATTTCTACTCTAGAAACCAGTACCTGTATGTCATCATATACGCTATTCTGCCTTTCTTCAAGTTTTCTGGACTACACGATTAAAACCTGGATTTCGGATAAGAATATAAGCCTATGGTTATCAACAGCAGCAGGGTTGGGAGGGTCTTCACAGCTTGACTATGAATTCCTCACTCACATTATTCTTAGAATTAAACCAAATATACAGGAACCCCTTAGCTTTCCTTAGTTCTAATCCTGGAAACTGGCTCTGAACATGGTCACTGCTCTTCTGTATTTACACAGACATGCTGACTTTGCAATCTATGCTTTGCAGGAGAGCAGGTAACTCTAACACAGAGGAAACCATGTAGTGAGGCATGGGGGATGACGTCAGCGGCACTCTTCCACTCTTGTTTATCCAGACCGTGGCTTTCAGTCCTGCATTGAGGCCTCCTTGTATATCGGTTTCTAGTGTGTCACCAACCATCACACAGTCCCCTGGCTGCACTCCAAGAAGATCACAGCAGTGATAAAATATGGAAGGTGCTGGTTTCTCTTCCTTCTGTTCTCCTCCTATAACAATGGCATCAAAGTAAGACTGGCAGGCGCAGGCCTCAATCTTTTCCCTCTGTGTCTGTCTGTCACCATTTGTTAACAGGAGCAGGCGGACCTCTTTTCGAAGTTCAGTGAGCATGGCTTTGACATCTTCTGCTAGGGTCATGTGCTGTAAGCGTGTAGATTTCCAGAGGAAATAACACTCCTCCGCCACTTTCCTACTGTCGGCACCTCCTTTGGTTTCCTTGATTGCGTCCTCCCAGTGTGCAGTCCTCACATCTGTGATGCATGTGCTGTAGGGATGGAAGCACTCCGTGCTCAGTTTAACTTGAACTTTATCACAGATGATTTCGGCCTCTTCTTTGTAGTGGTATTTTGATTGTAAGAGTTTTATTACCTAGGCAGAGGAAAATAACTTGGTCAGCATACCTTGCCTAGTCGTGTCTTAAGGAGTGCCTTCTTCCCATTACACCACCATCTCTAGAGAGCTTTGGCCAAATTAAAGACTCTATACCCCCAGAGACAATCCATAATGCATATATCATCTGTCTGCTTCACCCACCTTGCTCCTATGTCTCTCTCCCCAGCATCTAGTCTAAAATGATTCTTCACATGAAGCCAAAAACAAGCCTTTATTTGTTTAGAAGCCTACCATGTTTCATACTGGTCATGAAGATATGAAAATAAGAATTTCACTTAAATGTAGTGAAACATTTTAATACTTTCTGAAAAGCATTCTCTCTCTCTCTTACACACACACACACACACACACACACAGAGAATGAATGAATGAATGAATGAATGGGAACCAAACCAAGGGCCTACATAGGTACTTAGGTATGCTCTATACCAGAGCTCCATTCCCAGCTCTATTATACTACGTTGCTATTTCTTAGCATTTACCTAGGACTGGAATATGGACAACTTTATGGCTAAATTGGTACATATCTTATTAACATCTGTTACAATCCTACGGTTCCCCTTTTAAGAAAAGGCAGTAAGTTCAGCACGGTTAAAAATTTTCCTGGGCTGAAATTTGAATCCATGTCAGCCAACTTCCACAGCAGACATGCTGGCCTGATAGTATGTACTGACTTCTGGGGCATCATTACATAGGAAAAAGAAGCATAGGTAATCATTATTAATTGATGCTGGGTTGGGTGTGGTTGACAGTTAAATAGACAAGAACTATGGAAGTAAAACTGAACTCATTCTTTTTTTTTTTTTTTTGGTTTTTTGAGACAGGGTTTCTCTGTGTAGCCCTGGCTGTCCTGGAACTCACTCTGTAGACCAGGCTGTCCTCGAACTCAGAAATCCACCTGCCTCTGCCTCCCAAGTGCTGGGATTAAAGGTGTGCACCACCACTGACTGGCTGAACTCACTCTTAAGAGTAGTTGAATGAGGCTTGGCAGAGAAGTCATACCTAAAACAAGAGCTGACAAGCAGATAATGTGGATGTGGGAGTTAACTCACTCTACACAGAAGCAACAAGCATGGAATTCTGACCCCAAAAAAGTAAACTGAATTGAGCCAAAATGGAAGGCATAGGGAGGCATGAATGTGTAGGAGGGTCCTTGAACAGATGCTGCCAAAAGCCCTTCTGCACCCATTTCCCCACATATGCCCAAAGTTTCATACTCTAAGTTTGTGACTTCTCCACTTGCAAGCTTGTCCACAGATGCATCCATGCATTTGGACTGGGGCTCAAGTATTATTGAGGGAATACCACTCAACCAACAAGAGAAGGAAATTATCAGACCTTCATTGTTCTTTTAACAACTGAAGCATGTTCTGCAGCGTCATCCCAGACTACTGTCTCATTCCAGCAGTCAACTGATCATTGAGAGACATCATAATAGCCATCCGTACTCTTATCTCCCACACTCTTCCTAGGACCCCCTGTCAACAAACTACCTATACTGAAGGGTGAACTTCTAAAGTCAGCCATAGCAACCTGGTCAAATATCGATCTTCAGACATGAGTGCATGGCGCTGTGCTATGATGGCTGGGAGTGCTGCTGCTCAGGGGCCACCAGCATGCCTAAGGCTCTTGTCCTGTATCGCCATCAAACAACATGTCTGCTGAAGCAGAGCAATCCAGTAAGTAAAAATGACACAGGGAACAAGTGACACACTGTTCACTCCAGAACTCTATGCATTGAAAAGGAGCAAGGGCTTAATAAGACACAGATCCTCTCTCATTAAGAGTGTGCAAATGCCTCTAACAGAGGAAAAGGAAGTACTTCACGTTCTTTCTGTAAATCAACTGTGTGAACTCTGTAGCCCAGGCTGCTCTTGAACTTACAGTGACCTTCTTGCTCCAGGTTCTAAAAAGGAAACTTTTATTAATCAAGAAAAATATGTCAGTCCAAAGAATCTAGAGCAAAAATACAAAAAAAAACTAGCCTTTTCAACTCCATGATTTTGCCACCATCTTTAAAAAAAAAAAAGCAAATATAAAAACAAACAACAACAAAACCAGTATGGAATTCAATTACTCTTCAGCTATAAGCAAAGGACACTCTAAAAGTTTCAGCAGGCCACTGTTACATGGTAAAGTGTCACAGGCCTAATTGACACAGAACGGAAAGCTACGATGCCCCCGTGTCCTGTTACTGCAGTTGGCAACACCATAGCCTCACTCCTAAGACTCTGTAAGTGTGGGGTCAAACACCTTTGAAGGCACAGCATACCCTTCCCCTAAGCTCCAAAATCTTTCCTGATCACATCTTTAATTAATTTTCCCATTAGTCACACTATTACTGCTACATGGCAACTAGTCACAGATTTATTATGACCATAGCATTTTAGTCACACTAGCATTAGTCTTACTTACTCACCATGCTATTGCTGTGAAGAGTAACTATGAGCAACTCTTACAAAAGAAAGCACTTAACTGGAGACTTGCTTACTTTGAGAGGCTTAATCCATTATCACCATGGTGGGAATGAGACAGGCATAATGCTGAAGCTAGACCCGAGAGCCCCATCCTGATCTGCAGGCAGAGATGCTGGCCAGGCGCGAGCCCACCCCATGACACACTTCCTCTAACAGGGACATACTTACTCCCATAAGGTAACACTTCCTAATCCTTTTTGAATTGTGTCACTCCCTGATGACTAAGCATTCAAATATGGGTGCTATTTTTACTCACACTATCATACAGCTCAAGCCTGAGGGTGGGGTGGGTTGGCTCAGTGAGTAAAGAACTTACCTTCTAAGTGCAAAGACCAGGGTTCAGTCTCTAGAACGCACGGGAAAATGCTGAGCAATCACAAATGCTTCTGATCGCAGCCCTGATCGAGTCTAGAAGGAAGGTACCCAAGGCACACTATTGGCCAGTCTAACCTAACTGGTAAGCTTTGGTCCAAGAAGAGACCCTGGGGGATGGTGTTCTTGAGGATGACACAGGAGAGGTTCTCTTCCAGCCTCCACATGTATATACACATGTGCACACACACTTATGAGCCCATAGTCATGCACATAAAAATATTAACATCTTTAGAAAAAATGTTTATCAGTTACCATGTTATTAGCTCAAATAGGAATACCACTTAAGTTGAGTGAGCACCTTCCTACTTTCCTAACCCCTCACTGAGAACAAGCTTGGGCTCAATTGGGATGGGGGGGGGGGGACAAAGGCCTCTAAATTGAGGGTGTGGAGGACATATTGTACGTGGAATAAGACAGGTTTGGAAAAAACTGATGTATGAATGCCTTCGGTAACTCCAGGCCTGAAGACAGGGGACCTGAAGTGAGAGAGAAAGTACTAGTCTAGATTAAAATACATTCACTTCAAAACTCTACCTCTCTGAATGCATATGAAAAGAAGTATCTTTTCTATTTTCCACTCTCTGGACCCAGAACTAGAGTCACTGTCACAAATAAGAGTTAAGGTAACTGATTTTGCAAGACCCTTTGAGGGTTAGTTTGAGAATTACATAACAATACTACTTTAAGAGAAGTTATTTTCTGAATACCTGTGATTGGGATGTGAAGGGGCTAAATTCTCTCTCTCTCTCTCACACACACACACACACGATTGCTAAACAGCCCAGAAATTTAAATGACTTTTGTTATTTTAAGATTTATTTTTATATATCTTTATGTATGCATGTCTACCACATGTGTGGGGCTGCAATGGAAGCTCGATTCTCTGAAGCTGGAGTTACAAGTGGTTGTGAGCCATCTAACATGGGTGCTGGGATGTGAACTCAGGCTTTCTGGAAGAGCAGCAAGTGTTAACCCCTGAGCCATCTCTATGGCCAACTCCACGTGGTGTTTTGTTTTTCCTTTTTTAAAAAAATCTTATATAGTCTAGGCTGGTCTCAATCTCTCTGTGTAGCTGAGGGATGCCTTTAGATTTCTGATTCTTTTGCTTCTACCTCACAAATGTTGGGACTACAGGCGTATACCACCATGGCTAGTTTTTATGATTCTGGGGGCTCGGACCAGAGACTTGTGAAAATTAGGCAAGCAGTCTACCAAATGAACTACATCGTCAGCATCCTTGCTTATTCCTGGTTAGGTCAAACATCACTCACTAATGCCAAATGTGATGAATCTACCTTAAAAATGAAATACACTGCTCCTCTACTTTTTCTAACACACTTGTAAATACATTTATCATGTTCACAGCTATTTCTATTAGACATTTAATTTACCAATGATTTTTTTTTTTTAAAAAATCTGTTCAATGAGGACTATACATTCATGCCTTTTCCTCTTGGCTATGAAGGTATGCTATAGTAGTCTGAATGAGAATGGCCACAATAGGCTCATATATTTGAATGTCTGATTTCCAGTTAGTAGACAACAAGGTATAACGTTGTTGGAAGAGGTATGTCATCAGGGGTCGGCTTTTGAGTTTTCAAAAGCTAGGCCTGGTCTTGCTATCTCTGCCTCTAACTTGCAAGTCAGACGTGAGCTCTCAGCTCCTGCTCCAGCACCCTGCACACCTGCCACCATACTCCTCACCATGATGATCATAACCTACCTTCTGAAACTGTAAACAAGCCCCAAATTAAATGCTTTCTCTTCTAAGCTACTTTGTCACAGCAAGAGAGCAGTAACTAAAACATATGCCTAAAAAGAATGGAAAACTTCCCCAAATGGTTCTTTAGAAAGTAAAATTGATAGACTCCTTCCCCAAGGCAAAGTACAGACATCTTCCTAGCTCCTCAGAAAATATTCAAAATGGCTTATGGCAGCTGGCATATTACTTTAGGATAGGTCAAAATTTATAAGGAATGTTGTATACTTACAACATAAAGTATTCACAACATTTAATTTTGCTAATTTCATAGACCATTTGTAAGTAAAGGAGGTGGTAAAAGAACAAAGACTGGAGGTAGGAATTCTTATCCACCATCCACTATTCGTTCAGCATGTATTATACATCAAACAAGGATCATTAAGACTGGAGGTAGGAATTCTTATCCACCATCCACTATTCGTTCAGCATGTATTACACGTCAAACAAGGATCATTAAGATAGCGTATTCCCTTTCAGGAAACTCAGGATTCTGCTGCAGGCATGAGTTGTAAAAATTAATGATAACATCCTCTGACAGGTGCATCTTCTGACACCAGAAGAAAAAAAAAGGTACAAATACAGGGTCAATGCCATGGAGAAATATTGTGGAATGGTGCTGGCGCTTTGAGATAAGAGTCTTGATATGTTGCTTAGACTAATCTCAAATTCCAGAGCTCAAGGGATATTCTTGCCTTGTCTCCCAAGTTAATTTTTTGTTTCAAAAAATAAAACCCAAAACTCACTGTGACAGGGGAGTGAAAGATGAATTGGATGTGGTCAGCCTGGAGACAAGACCACAGCAAAAATCTACATAGGATGAGCCTTTCTGTAAGTACTGGGACAGTAAGGGAGACTGGGAGACAAGAGTGGATAGGGACATAGTTCATTGAGTGAGCACTGCGTGCTACAATCTTCCCATGTATGGCACTAGAGCTACCTGACAGTGTTATGCAGACTACTGCTCAAATTTATGAGGATTTTTAGGCATAGACAGAGGGTCTGCTGAGGCACACAGTGGTGAGAGAACGGTGATTCAAACCAAATGTGAGGTTTAATAGGCCTCCTATTTAACAAGAACCAGCCTAAAACAAAAACTGAGTTTCCAAACACCGGCCTCAGCTGGATAAGAGCACCGGTGAAGACAGTGTGCTCTGTATGCCCTTAGAGATAATGGAGGCAGTACTTGCGAGGGTGTCTGAATTGCAAGGGACAATCAACAGCGTAGAAAGCTTCAGTTAAGGCTGATTCCAAGTGCGGGGAGAAGTAGCTCAGGGGAGAACCCGTCTAGGATGGCAAGGAGGTAGGTCAAACGTCAGAACCAAGAAAATACACACGCCAATTCAAAATACCTAGTGACGTTGGCACTTTGGGGGTCACCTAACCACTTGGCAAGCCTGCTGTATTCTAGTGGCAGAGACAGAAGCTACATCCCTATGGATTTGGAAATACAGAGAGCCCTGATGGAGACAATGGGTGTAGATTTTCCTTAAAACATAGCTGTGCAGAAGAGCACAAGAGCGGTGTAGTGTTAAAAATTTCTTAAGGACCGACCCGAACGAACTGTGTATGCAACACAGCAAGGAATGTGAAAGGCTTAAGATCCAGATAAACGAAAACTACCTGATGAAGCATTAGTATTGAAAGGGCTGGCTTTTTTTGTAAGTGGGCTTCCCACATCTGATACTCCTTCGGTTTCTCCTTGAAGCTGAAGGCAGACGATGGAAAGTAGGGGTGGGTTAAGGGCTGGACTGGAGAAGGAAGATGTCCGACAGCATCTGCAGCTATAGTTAGGAGGATGCAGATCAGCAATGCCTCACTAAAAGAATGCCCCCTCAGCATTTTATGTGCCGAGGGTCTCAGCACCAGAAAGCCCGGAAGGCCACAGGGAGGCCTGCGGGGGACGGGAGGAGGAAATGCTACGATGTAGGTTAAGTCCAGGCCCGCCTCTCAGAGTTATGTAACTTCCCGGGCCAAAGCCTTGTCTGAGCCTCTTCCCCCACAAACCCACCACGGCCCGTCTCGCGCGGGGCTGCAGCGAGAAGAGGGCAGGGGGGCGGGTCTCGTCCTGCGACGTCCGAGCCCGGGTGACCTCAGGTGACGGCGACTCTGCAGTCGTGGCAGATCAGAGTCCAGCACCCGGCCCCACGCGCGAGAATGAAGCTCCACGGGCACGCGGCGGGGGACTGAGGGTGCGGAGCGGAGTGCTGGCCCGGCAGGGGAGGGCGACGGCGCGGGGACGTTACCTCCAACATGCCTCTCCTGCTCGCCCCGGCCGTGTCGATGAGTGTGTTGTCCAGGTCAAAGAAGACCGCGCGGACCCGACTCAGCCCCATAGCCTCGGCAACCCGAGCAGCGCGCGAGCCGCCGCCGCTGCCGCCACTCCGCGCACGCGCAAGGCGGTCAGGCACACCTGGGCGGAGTCTCGGGGTCACCTGACTCTCCCAAAGCTCCGGGGTCTCAGTGGTGGCAGGATCGCGCGAGACTCGGACACTATAAATTTTCATAGAAGGCGCGCGTGCACGAGAGGAGAACGAGTGCTACCGTGCCTTCCTGCAGATTGTGGCTGGGTGGTGACAAGCGCGGTCCTGTCCGTTAATGGCTTGGCGGGCTTGCTTGGGGCTGAAAAGGACGTCCGAGCCTTACTGGAGGAACGCTCCAGGCCCTTGGCTGGGCTGCCTTTCAATGGTGACCGCACAGTCACTGTCAGGAGATGGAGCAGGAGGGTGTGCTCTCCAACATCGGAACCCTGCAGCCCGGTGACTTCTGTGCTTCACTTCTTGTCCATAGCCTTGTAGGAACTGGAGCCTTCATCCGAACATCCTTTGAAAGATGTTAGGAGGACTGAAGAGACATGGGAGTCTCTGCAGGGGATGCCGAATGGTTCTTTTTAAATGTGTGTTTGTGTTCCTGTGCACGTGAGTGCTTGCAGAGGGCAGGCGAGGTCGTCCTGGAGTTGCAGTTGCGGGCAGTTGTGAGCTGCCCACTGTGGGTGCGGAGTCCTTAACCAACTAAACCATTTCTCCAACTCCTTTCCCTCCATCTTTATTCATTTTCCTGAAACTTCGCAACCCTTGTCTTGTGTGCCTATTAATTGCATGGTTTTCTGCAATGCATTTCTAGCAAGGAACCTAGACAGGCTGTTAAGAACCCCAGAAGGGCAATAACAAGGTTTGCCTTCTGTTAGTTGAAATTAATCTCTAATCCTTTTCTATTGATGAAAGTTGGAGTCACCTTCACTAACCTGGAATTTATTGGATCAGTCAATGCCACAGACCTGATTTTGAGCTTTCGAATTAGGATTGGTTCTTACATGGTAAGTTGTTCAGAGAAAGTATTCCATGTCATGTGAAAATCGATTAAATTTAATTGTCTGTAATTTTAGTTAGTTTTTGTTGTTGTCGTTCTTTGTTTTTTGAGACAGTGTAACTGATTGGCCTGGAGCTAGCTACTAGTCGAGGCTGGCCTCAAATTCAGAGTTATTCCCCTCCCTCTGTCTTCCAAGTGCTGGTTCTAAAGGCATGCACCACCACATCTGACTTGAATTAACTTTGACTAAGATCTTTGTCTATACTTGAATGATTCTGGCTCAAAGTGGCTCCTTTTCATAGTGAACTGTACTCTACCTGGGTAATATATACAAATTGTGAAAAAAGGGGCTGAGCCTCCAGCCAGGCCCAAACTGCCAGAACTATGTAAGGTAAAGGCTGGCTTCAGGCCGTCAGATTGTTCTGTATACCCTTGTCTTTTCATTGGTTACAAATTTAACTTTAAGCTGTATTGTGTTCATAAGGAATTTGTTGACCCATCTTTGCCTGACTGTAGAACTTCCTGTTTGTTGAGATAAACTTAACTCCTTTTGGATGTTTAATTATTGGAGTGCAGCATCCTGTTTCTGTGTAGTATACTTCTACTTTTGCCCTTCAGTGACAGAGTTGAATAACATGACTGTGAGGTCTAAAATACTTAGCTCTGTACAGAAAAAAAAAAAATGCTCCCATAACCTGAGGTCCACAAGTCACAGATGGGTTTCTGATAGTAGGAAGAGATGAATGGCAGGCTACCTAAAGTTTCTGTATTTTATGGAGCAGAGTCAGAGTTGATGCACTTTCCCAAACTTGTTCCTCCATTAATAGACTACTCCTCACTGACGCAGTGGTGGTGAAACAGTTGTATGCACTTAGGCTAGCAGTCAGCCAAAATTATAAATGCAATATTTTTAATTGCTTTTTGTAGTTGTGTCAAATGTCATGATGATATACAAGAAGCTTCTGATGGGCACATAAGTCTTAGAGACATGGAGCAGCTCTTCACCTTCTTCTAATGTGCATATAGAATCTTGTTTGATTCAGTGAAAAATCTAAACTTAGACAAGATATAGCAGTCTATGTAACCAATCCTAACAGACAGGTTTGTTTGTCTTTGTGATACCATGTATTGGTTGGTATTTCAAGATTGGTCTTTACAGCCTGGGTTCCTTCTGAATTTACATGTCTAGAACCCTCGATGTTTTCCTATGGAATTTTTAAAGCACTGAGATGTACAGATATATGTGCATATAGATATGTCTGTCTTCACTGAATTCTTAAGGGTAGACTTGGCGGGATGAGAGAAAGATACAGCTAATGAATATCTAAAAGTTTCTGGGTAGCTTTTATTTATTGTCGGCTTCAACTGAAACGTTGCTTCAGTTGAGACTGGCTTATAACTATATCTGTAAGAGATTGTCTTGATTGATGATTGATACGGGAGGGCTCAGCCCACAGGTGGTGGCACCACCCCTAGGTATGTGCATCAGGGCTACAGAAGAAACTAGCACAAACCAGAGAGTAAAACAACCAGCAGCCTTTCATTCTTCCACAGTATCTGTTTCTAGCTTTTATTCAAGTTCCTGCTCTGTCTTCCCTTAGTGATGGGGGGTGACCTAAGAATGTGACCCAAATAAACCTTTTCTGCTTTGGACAAAGTATTTCATTACAGCAACAGGAAGCAAACTAGAACAATGATCAATCCCATTTATACTTATAAAATGTAAATCTAAATTAGAATAGAAATAAAGATGACACATGTTGCCTTGGTGGTAGTGCATATCTTCAGTCCTGGCACTGGCAGCAGAGGGAGACAAATCTCCAAGAATTAAAAGCCAGCTTGGTTTCCAGAGTAAACTCTAGGAAAGCTAAGGCTACTTAGTGAAATCTTGTTTCTCTCTTTCTCTCTCTCTTTCTCTCTCTATATATATACATATACATATATGTATATGTATATATATTTCATATTTTTGTAATACAAGTTAAATATTTGGTGGCTGGAGAAATGGCTCAGCGGTTAAAAGCACTGACTGTTCTTTTGGAGTACTGGGTTTGATTCCAAGCACCAACACAGCAGATCACAATTGTCTATAACTCCATTTCTAGGGACACTTTCTTCTTGCCTCCACAGGAACCAGGCACACAAGTGTTACACACACTTATGTGCAAGGCAAAACACCCATACAAATCAAATCAACTTTAAAAAGGCATCTGAGTATTTAGAAAGAGAAAACTAGAACCCAAGAAAATTCGTATTTTTTTAAGTTAAATACTTGACAGCCAAAGCTGGTGACCACATGGGAAAATAGGCACTTACTGTACACTGCTTGAAGAAATATATATTGGTGCAAACACCTTTGAGAATAATTTAGGGATGTCTTTTATTGGCCAAGAGGTCCCACTGTTAGGAATTTACCCCTGGACATATTTTCAAAACTTTCTCTTATAGATACTAGATTGTTTCTGGCAGCACTGTAAACAACAACAACAACAACAAAAGATGGATCTAACCCATGTCTGCTGTCAGTTTGTTACTCAAAGATTCCTGTAGGAAGCTTAGTCCCAAGTGTAATAGTGATAGAACTGAAGTAGACAACGACCTGCTTATAGGTTATCAGGCCATGCGCCTCCACCTCCTTGATACAATACTGCTACACCCAGGGAGTGGGCTAGACCCACAGGACTGAATTAGTTTCCTATTTTGATCCTGATGACTCCCAAATTTCTACACCCACCCCTTGCATCTTCTGTATGTGTATCCTGTTACTGTGATTCCTTCCACCATGAGGTCATTAGAGTCAAGCAGATGCTGGTGTCATAATCTTGAGTCTCCAGAACTGGGAACTAGTAAAGCTTCTTTAGCCAGGCAGTGGTGGTGCAGGCCTTTAATCTCAGCACTTGGGAGGCAGAGGCAGGTGGATTTCTGAGTTTGAGGCCAGCCTGGTCTACAGAGTGAGTTCCAGGCCAGCCAGGGCTACACAGAGAAACCCTGTTTCGAGGGAAAAAAAAACAGCTTCTTTTAAAAATAAAGTGCCAAGTTTTTATGTTTTGTTAAGCAACAGGAAATAGACTTAAGATAGAGATTATTTATTCAACTTTGATATAACCATAGAATGGAATGTGTATAGCCTTAAGATGGAAAACTTTCTTTTGCTTAATTATAGTTTTTTTTCCTTCACATTTTGAAGGAGATTTGCTGATGTTCTTATTTCCCTTGAAAATAAGAGGATGTTTTCAGGGTTTTGGTAGAATACTGAAAGTATTTCTTTGGCCAGACATCATTTTTTCCCCTTCATTTTATCTTTTGGGAAAAGGTTCAGTTAGTAATATATGGAAAGCTGCCCTTTGTCCTGTAAGAGAAAAGCAAACATCGGACTGCTATACACTGTTACTGCTGTACTGTAACCGTATATAATATAGCTAAGAATAAAAATGCCGCACTCTGCTTCCCAGATAAGCCGAGTCCTTTGCTGTTCTTCACTTGGCATTCCGTGTTCCCCTTGACCCTGGTCTTTCCCATTTTTTATTCACATTTATTTTTTGCTTTTAGTGTGCTTACAGAAAATTACAACACTGGAAGTAGGAGTTGAATAGCAATGCTTATAAGCAGATTACATTACAGCTGTACATCAAATGGGCCCGAGCTCCTCCAGTGTTTACAAAACACAATAGATAAGATGCTGCACTAAAGAACACCATCTAAAAGACAACTGGAAAAGAAAGCATTGTTTGTTTTAATAATAAAAACCCCCACCACATTATAACAGTAACCATTCCACTTATAGCTTGGTTAAAAAAGTCCAAGATGACTCCAATTTCTAAAAATGGTTAGGATGACGAGTTTCAAACTACATGTGCATTTAAAGGATATCAAGACTTCTTTTTATATAACAGTCACAAAAATATCCCTTTGGGGCCTGCACAGGCTAAAACCAGATGGTATCCTGCTGCTGAAAGGAGGAGGTAGATGCAGGTCCCCTCCCTTAACCAAGAGGCTATCTCCAATTGGCATCCACTTGGGAAATTAGTTTTCTCCAGTGGAGTCTCACTGGGTATATTAAACATACTTCAGGATAGGTTCCATGCCTAGCAGTAGATGGATAAAACAATTAACTTATTGATATATTTGTAGGCTTTTTATCTCAAGATGCTTTGTTAGGACTTTTTCTTTCCTTTTTTCTTTTTCTTTTTTCTTTTGTCTTTCTGGTCTTATATATTATAGATTCCAATATTGAATTCTTATAGGTTTTATTTGTATTTGTATGTTTTCTTTCCACATTTATTATAAATTCTGGTTTGGCAGGAAGGTGGTGGTGCACACCTTTTTTTAAAGATTTATTTATTTATTTATTTTTATGTGTATGAGTACACTGTAGCTGTACAGATGGCTGTGAGATAGGGCCCCACTCGCTCCAGCTGGTGGTACACGCCTTTAATCCCAGCACTTGGGAGGCAGAGGTAGGCAGATCTCTGTGAGTTTGATGCCATCCTGGTCTACAAGTTCTAGGATAGCCAGGGCTACACAAAGAAACCCTGTCTCAAAATCCAAAATATTCTGCTTTGTGTTTTTTGTTTGTTTGTTTGTTTGTTTTCAAAGGATACAAAAAAATTAACACTGATTATAGTTTTTTGAATAAGAGTGGCTCCAATAGGCTCATATATTTAAATGGTTAGTCACTAGTGAGTAGGACTATTTGAAAGGGTTAGAAGGATTAGGAAATGTGGCCTAGTTGGAAGAAGTGTGTCATTACAGTAATTCCAGGTCCAAAGTCTCTCTTTCAGCTTCCAGATTAAGATATAAAGCTCTTAGCGACTCCTCCATGCCACCCTGCTTCCCCACCATCACGATAATGGACTGAACCCCTGAAACTGTAACCAAGCCCCCCAATTAAATGCATTATAATAGTTGTCTTGGTCGTGACATTTCTTTACAGCAATAGAACAGTTACTGGACACTAATAAAAAATTTAAGAAATAATGAAGGCAGAGGAAGGTGTCTAAACTTTCTGACCAGTCATAATGGCAATAACAATAATGTGATATGGGGACTGGGAGTGGGGTAATGAAGTTTTGCTTAAAAAATGTAAAAAAAAAAAAAAAAAGACATCTTTAGAATTATGGGTTGATTATATTCTCTAAGTGGTCCTATCTGATTGTATTGTTCTTTGGCATATAGGTTTCCTTTCAGAGTTGGAAATAAGAGCTTTTAAGGGAAAAAGGGATGGACACTGTTGGGGATCAGGAGTCACACCACAAACCGCATGAACATTGATTTCAGTCAGACAGGAATGGTTTATTGAACACACACCCTGAGACTGAGTGATTAGGTCCATAGTTCAGAATGTAGGGGCTGGGTTGAACATTTTTCCATGTCAGTTTATAAGGGCTAAAACCACAAAACCATAAGCTCATAAGGCAGGTGCTGGAAGTGTTGCCAGTTGGTTGGCTCTGACTCAAGCCATTTTAGACCTAACAGTTCATATTGACCTTTAATTTGATGGGTCCTACATAAAGCTTTGTGGAATTTTTTTAAGATTGACAAGTCTCATACAGAACATAACAGGGTATGTGGCCAGAATGACCCTGGTTTGAGTCAAGTTATTTTTCTGGATCAATTACTGGCAGGCATATTACAGTAACAATATGAAATAGCTGGCAGGCATGGAACAAAATGGCTACATGCTATGCTAAGAGGGGCGGACCTCAACAGACATGGTGGTACATGACTGAAATCCCAGTTCCCAGAGGCTGAGATAGGAGGACTCCCAATATGATGACATTCCTGGATATAGCAGAGCCTGTTTCAAAATGATGCTTAACTTGATTAAACATTGCAGTGTACACACTTGTGATGCTTAAGATGTCCTTTAGGTTAGACGTCATCAAAGTTTCTTAGTGATGTTATGATGGTCTTTGTCTTAGTCATGGTATCTATTGCCGTAATGAAACACCAAGACTGAAAACAAACAAACCAAAAAATGGAAAGCAAAGGGTTTATTTGGCTTACATTTTTCCATTGTAGCCCTTCACTAGAGGAATTAGGACAGAAATTCACAGAGGGCAGAAACCTAGAGCAAGGAGCTGATGCAGAGGTTATGGAGGAGTGCTACTTGCTGGCTGGCATCCCCTGCCTTGCTCAGCCTTTATTCTTATAGAACACAGGACCACCACCCCAGGGATGGCCCTAACCTCAATGGCGTGGGTCCTTCCACAACAACATCAAATTAAGAAAATTCCCTTCAGGCTTGCCTAGAGTCTGATCTTATGGGGGCATTTTCTCTTTTGAGGCTTCCTCCTTTCATATGACTAGTTTGTTTTCAAGCTGACATAAACTAGGCAGCACACTATTTTATACTGTTTTATTTTTCAAGAAATTCAGTTGTATGAATTGTGCAAAACAGGATCTTGAAATCTCTATACATGGGGAATGAATAAATCATGCTAACATCCATTGTCTTTGCCATTAGTTGCAGTCTATGTGGTACAATAGATGTCCTGAACTGTTCTTCTAAAAGTCTGTATTCTCTGGCCTACATCTCTTCAATACACCTTCCCTAACCCTCCCCCCTGTAACCACTCCTCTGTTTTGTTTCTCAGATCACACTTTTTACCTTCCACTCATCACACAGTTTCTTCCTGTGCTAGGTTTGGATCACTTAGTATAATGTTGTCTAGACTATACATGTTGTCACAAAAGACAAGACCATCTCTCTCTCTCTCTCTCTCTCTCTCTCTCTCTCTCTCTCTCTCTGTGTGTGTGTGTGTGTGTGTGTGTGTGTGTGTGTGTGTGTATGCACTTGCATGTGTGTATACATGTTATGCAGGTGTAGAATTCATAATCTACCTGCCTTTGCTTCCAAAATGCTGGGATTACAGGCATTTGCCAATTTTCCCAGCTCTCTCTCTCTCTCTTTCTCTCTTTCTCTCTCTCTCTCTTTCTCTCTCTCCCTCCCTCCCTCCCTTCCTTCTTTTCTTTTGTTCTTTTTTTTTCTTTTGGGGCTCAGGGTGCACAGATGATCAAACACAGAGCCTGTGCATGCTTGTCATATAACATCCTGTGTTTAATGCAGGGATAGCCACTGGGCAGACAGTGAGGAAGACCACAGGTGGATGGTATGGACATAATGTGAAAGCAGGGACTAAAAAATGGGGAACACAAGTCCAAGGGATACATCACTGAAGCGGGGTGGCCCAAGTAGAAAGCAACATTTATTCAGGACACCTATGTGAGTTGAACACAAGGACCAGAGGCATACACCATAGCAACTGTTACCAAGGCTGGTATCTAAGTATCTGACAGTGCATATGGCTGAAGAGGCCTCTGGAAAAGGAAGTACTGATGCACAGAAGTATTCTGGGTCTCCTGTCCAGCCTAACAGTGAACTATTTGTTAAAACATTGGTTCCAGTCTCACGGGATCCATCTTTGCTTGAGACTAACTCGGCATCATAGGAGTCTTATTCTGCTACTAATTTCTGGAAAAGTCCAGTATTTTATAACACTGGATGACTGCTTGTATCATGTGAAATGTATTTGTTCTTTGTCCCAGTTAAAGAATACCCTTAGCTGGTCTCTCTGGGCTGGTGTCCTGAGCAGACCTTGGGTGCAAGCTCTGCAGGCAGTCCCTCAACACCCAGAGGAAGTTCCACTCCCAGATGCTCTGGCACACCCAGAATCTGAGGTGAGGAGGACCCAACATCTGTCCCAACACTGGGAGTAACTGGGACCAGTGGGACCAAGCACACAGGAACTCCGCCAGCACAGTGGCTCAGATTCCTTCTGGTCTCTCTGGGCTGGTGTCCTGAGCAGACCTTGGGCACAAGCTCCGCAGCCTGTCCCACAACACCCAGAGGAAGCTCTACTCCCAGGCACTCTAACAAGTCTAGGATGACAGGATCACAGAATCACAGGATCACAGAGACAGCTTGACTTTGAGGAGTTCTGACACAACCAGAATCACAGGAAGGGCAGGCTCCAGTCAGATTTAGCGAGGGCAGGTAGCTCTAGAGATAACACGATGGCGGGGTTGGGGGACAAGCGTAAGAAAATAAACAACACAAACCAAGGTTACTTGACATCATCTGAACCCAATTCTCCCACCATAGCAAGTCCTGGACACACCATTACACCGGAAAAGCAAGATTCAGATATAAAATCACTTCTCATGGTGATAATACAGGACTTTAAGAAAGACATAAATAGAACCCTCAAAGAAATACAGGAGAACACAGGTAAACAGCTAGAAGCCCTTCAAGAGGAAACACAAAAATCCCTTAAAGAACTACAGGAAAACACAATCAAATAGGTGAAGGAAATGAGCAAAACCATCCAGAATCTAAAAATGGAAATAGAAACAATAAAGAAATCAGAAAGAGAGACAACCCTGGAGATACAAAACCTAGGAAAGAAATCAGGAGTCATAGATGCAAGCATCACCAACAGAATACAAGAGATAGAAGAGAGGCTCTCAGGGGCAGAAGACAACCATAGAAAACATTGACACAACAGTCAAAGAAAATGCAAAAAGCAAAAAGCTCCTAACCCAAAACATCCAGGAAATCCAGGATGCAATGAGAAGACCAAACCTAAGGATAATAGGTATAGAAAAGAGTGAAGACTCCTAAGGTAATGGCCAGTAAATATCTTCAACAAAATTATAGAAGAAAACTTCCCTAACCTAAAGAAAGAGCTGCCCATGAACATACAAGAAGCCTACAGAACTCCAAATAGACTGGACCAGAAAAGAATTTTCTCCCGTTACATAATAAAACACCAAATGCACTAAACAAAGAAAGAATTTTAAAAGCAGTAAGGGAAAAATGTCAAGTAACATATAAAGGTAGGCCTATCAGAATTACACCAGACTTCTCACCAGAGTCTATGAAAGCTAGAAGATCCTAGGCAGATGTCATACAGACCCTACAAGAACACAAATGCCAGCCCAGGCTACTATACCCAGCAAAACTCTCAATTACCATAGATGGAGAAAACAAGATATTCCATGACAAAACAAAATTTACAGAATATCTTTCCACAAATCCAGCCCTACAAAGGATAATAGATGGAAAACATCAACATAAGGAGCAAAACTACACCCTAGAAGAAGCAAGAAAATAATCTTTCAACAAATCCACACAAACCTAAATCCACCTCTTACAATCAAAACAACATGAAGTGACAATTACTTTTTCTTAATATCTTAATATGAAAATTAATATTACCAACATATCCTAATCAATTGAAATCCAAAAATATGAGGAATTAGAAATTTGTTGATTGTCATCCAGTGGTCTCTCTAATTTGGTAATTGGAGAAATAGGTCCAATATTGTACAATCTATATACACTTTCAGCTTGTTTGCTTGTGACAGTGTCTGGCTGTGTAGGACATAAGGGTCTTGAAATCTTGCTTCTCCTATCTCAGCCTCTCTATTAGTAGTTTTGTTTATTTCATGTTTTTACACTATACTATGGTTTTCAGAACAGCTTATGTATTTCAAAAGTATTTGTATATCCAAAAGAAACATAGACGATTAACTAGGGAGGTGGCTTGTAAGAGAACAACAAAGAGTGAGACTGAATGCTTTGCTTGACATTTGTAACTCTTGTATCAAGTTTGAAGAAGAGGACATTATAAGTTACTCTTTCTCTAAGATGAATGCTTTTCCAAATTATCACAGCCAAGGAAACAAATTCTTACCCCCACCTAATGTCTGTGCCACCCTCCAAGCAGAACCATTGTTCATTGAAACAGTTGGTGAATGACTTTATGGATAGACCATCTTAATACCTATACCATTTCTTAAATGAATGTAACCAGTTCTCTGTGGGCTGAGAATGAAGTCACTCACTCAAGTCAAATAGCTTTGACCATAGCAGGAAGTCTGTATCCAAAAATCAAGCCTACAATTCATTTCTTGGTGCAGCAGAACTGTCAACTCTCAGGCTAGCTACGATGGAGGTAAAGTCCTTTGGTGATGTGAGGGTCATTGAAATACAGCCTTATTACAATGAAATCCAATGTGTAAAAATTGTTCTTATTTTGGGCTTATACCACAGTAAGAGCCAAGATTTTAAACTCTACTAAATACAAAACAAAGAAACAAAAAGACTTTATATACTTATGTTCATTTAAGAACTACTAGTAGTGATGTACTATTTTGAAATATACAGTTAATATGTTTGGAGTTATTTAAAATTTATATTGTGAAAAATGTATTTTCACTAGACTGTTAAATTGATTATTGTTTTATATCAAACAACTTTTATAATACTTATTTTTATTGTTATAATATTTTATAAATTTTAAGGAATATGACAAAAAGATATCGTAGGTATTGAAGGGGGGTCTCTGGGAGGAGTGAGGGTACAAAAGGGAAACAAGAATGTGATTTAATTCTATTTACTTAAAATATGTTTTTGAATGTTAACAAATTCAGATAAATTGGAATCATGTAACTTTTCTCATCATAATGCAATAAAAGTTACAAAAAAAGAATACCCTTAATCTCGTACTACCCTGAGTAATAGGAATGTTTTCTTACTCATAATAGTCCCACTTTGATCACATCTTAATTTATATTGTCCTAGATAGCTTCAGGGAAGGCTAGGTACC
>NW_022196897.1:136731215-136732054 GCF_008632895.1 Mastomys coucha
AAGGTGGAATCCTTGGACTCACTCACATAGCATGGAAGGTCTGGGCAGGGTAAGGGATAGAGATTAATCTCCAGAAAAATTAAGATAGCACCCACATAGTGCCCATAGTGCTGTGTGAGTATAAGTCACTATCGTTAGGGCAGATCACCCAATGTCTGATGCATTGGCATTTTCCTTCCCCAGACCTCCCTCATCTCAGTTATTCTCCATTCATCTGTCCAATGACACAAAGGATTTTGTGACCATCAGAGTCAATTTGAGCCAGCTGGATATCCTGGGTTCCAGGTATCCTGACCTACCTGGTTCTAATCACTAAATGAGGGAGGATCAGACTAACAACTTTCACCAGAACTGACTAGAACATGTCACAAGAACAGACCAGAGTTGGGAATGCTGAAGAAATGAATCCTTGCCCTCAGCCCTAGTCAGAGATTCTCTAGACTCTGCATGCACACAGAAGATGACCTTCTCTGCCTTCCATGATCCACTTGGAAGAGAAGCAGCTAACAGATCCCAGTGATCCTACTAGCTGGTGACAGTACTTGTGTGGCCATCCCTGTGGAGGCCTTCCCTGTGTGTACTAACTCCCTGAATTCCTGCTCAGGCATCTCAACAGAACACAGATTCCCCAGATGTCTTTCCAAGGCTATCCCTATTGATGTAAGATCAGCTGAGCCATTATCCTCAAAGGCTTTGTGCTCCATAGTTTTGTGTCAACTCAATACAAGCTAAAGTCACCTGAGAAGGGGGTATCTCAGTTAAGAAAATGCCTTGATTGCCGTTTTGTCCTATTGACAGTGTCTTTTGCCTTACAGAAGCTTTGCAACTTTATGAGGTCC
>NW_022196897.1:136733927-136739802 GCF_008632895.1 Mastomys coucha
CTAAAATAAAAAAAAAAAAAAAGAAAATGCCTTGATAAGATTGGGCTGTGACAAGCCTATAGGGCATTTTATGTATTAGTGATTGATGGGGAAGGCCTAGTCGATTATAGATGATGTCATTCCCTAGGCTGGGTCCTGGGTTCTATAAGAAAGCAGGTTAAGCAAGCCAGGGGAGGCTAGCCAGCAAGTAGCACCTCTCCCAAGGCGTCTGCATCAGCTCCTTGCTTCAGATTTCTGTCCTGTTTTGAGTTTCTGTACTGACGTTCCTTGGCAATGAGCTGTAGTGTGGGCCAGTTCAAATCACTGGATCTGGGCCTGAGAAGTATCTGAGCTGGTTAGCCTGCTGGCTATCCTACTCTTATGCTCTTGGGGCCAGTTAACAGCATCCCCCACAACTGGGGCTAGATCTACTATGCTGCCCAGGCAAAGTGCAGGACCGTTTCTCCTGAGTTTTGTAGCAAGTGATGGGCAGGACCAGCTTCCTTGCTCTTATGACCTCAGGTCCAGTTCCCCTGCACTGACACACTTGCTCATCTGTCATCATGGTCAGCTCTGCTGTGCTGCCAAGATGAGATGCAAGGCTGACTCTCATGTCTGCCACTGGTGTTGAGACAAAAGAGAGGAGAGTGAATCCCTCACTTGCCTATACCATCACTCAGAAGAGAAGAGAGAGGGATAGCTCTCCTGAGCTAACTCCTTCAGGGAATCAGGGTTTGCTCATCTGCAACCCCCAAATCCAGGGCAGCTATGCAATGCTACTCAGGTGAAGTGCAAGGTCTGCTCTCCTGATTGCTGCACCTGGTGGGAGGCAGGGATGGCTCTCCTGCTTTCATGACTCCATGACCAAGTCTCCCACCTGCTGCAGGTGGTTGGGAAGAGTGGGAAGGAGGGTGGATGTCCCTCTCTTATCCATGCCACAGAACAGGAGACAGGTGATGTTGTGATTATAAAAAGATACAGAGATATAAGACTATGTTCTATCTGGGTGTGGTGAGGTATGGGGGGAGGGGGTGCCTCAGGGGGCCCATGCAGAGGCATCCCTTCTCCTTTGGGGACCAGCCACACAATGGTATAGTATAGAATAGAGTTTATTTAGGGCATGGAGAGGGGAGTTAAGAGAGTAGTAGAGGCAGAGAAAGGCAGAGAGAGAGAGAGAGAGAGAGAGAGAGAGAGAGAGAGAGAGAGAGAGAGAGAGAGAGAAAGTAGAGAAGTAGAGGCCATACATGACCACGTGTGTGTGGGTGTGGGGGAGGGGAAGGTAATGGGGAGAGATGGGGAGCAAAGGAGCAAGAAGCAAGGGAGAGAAAAAGATGTAAGAGAGTAAGAGAGAGAGGAGGGGCCAAGCAGCCCCTTTTATAGTGGGCCAGGCCTACCTGATGCCAGGTAACTGGGAGGAGCATACCTGGCTGTTGCCAGGAACTGTGGGTGTGGAGTCCAGACAGAATACCAACAGGTGGCAGAGTCAACTCTCCCACACTCATAATCTTTTTTTTTAAATTGGTTATTTTATTTATTTACATTTCAAATGTTATCCCCCAACCCCTTTGCATCTATGAGGGTACTCCTCCACCCACCCACTCCCACCTCACCCTTCTACCATCACCCTATGATGGGACATCAACTCCTCCACAGGACTAAGGGCGTCCCCTCCCATTGATTTCAGGCCATCCTGAAAGGCCATCCTTTGCTACATATGTAGTTGGAGCCATGGATCCCTCCTTGTGTACTCTTTGGTTGGTGCTTTAGTCTCTGGGAACTCTGAGGGGGGTCTGATTAGTTGATATTGTTGTTCTTCCTATGGGGTTGTCATCTCCTTCAGCTCCTTCAGTCCTTGCCCTAATTCTTTGTTTGTTTGTTTGTTTGTTTTTGTTTTTGTTTTTTGTTTTGTTTTGTTTTGTTTTGAGACAAGGTTTTTCTGTATAGTCCTGGCTGTCCTGGAACTCACTCTGTAGACCAGGCTGGTCTCAAACTCAGAAGTCCGCCTGCCTCTTCCTCCCAAGTGCTAGGATTAAAGGTGTGCGCCACCACGCCTGGCTCCCTAATTCTTCCACTGGGGTCCCCGAGCTCAATCCTATGGTTGGCCGTGAGTATCTATACCTGTATTTGTCAGGTGCTGGCGGAGCCTCTCAGGGGACAGCTATACCAGGTTCCTGTCTGTAAGCACTTCTTGGCATCAGCAATAGTATCAGGGGTTGGTGTCTGCAGATGGGATGGATCTCAAGGTAGGGCAGTCTCTGGATGGCCTTTTCTTCAGCCTCTTCTCCATTTTTGTCTCTGCATTTCCTTTAGACAGGAACAATTCTGGATTAAAAATTTGAGATGTGTGGGTGGCCCCATCTCTCCACTCAGGGGGTCATGTCTATTTACTGGAAGTGGTCTATTCAGGTTCTATTTCTGCACTATTTCAGCTAATGTCATCCCCATTGGGTCCTGGGATCCTCTCACATCCCTGGTATCTGGGACTTGCTAGTGGTTTCCCAAGTTCACCACCCCTTCACTGCTACTTATTTCTATTCTTTCTCCTGGCCCTTTGGACTTGTTTCCTGTCTCTTCCCATACCTGGTCCTGCCATCACCTTTTTTACTCCCCCTTCCCTGTCCCAACCAAGTCTCTCCCTCCCTCACCTCTATGATTATTTTGTTCCCCCTTCTAAGTGGGTGTGAAGCATCTACACTTGGGCCTTCCTTCTTGTTAAGCTTTATATGGTTTGTGAGTTGAGTATTGTTGGTATTCTGAGCTTTTGAGCTAATATCTACTTATCAATTAGTACTTACCATTTGGGTGCACTCCAGACCCTCACCCATATCCAGAGACAACCTGACCCAAGGAGGCTCAACATAACCAGGCTCACAGGAGGGACAGGCAGCTTGCTGTCAGAGGCAGCAAGGCCAGTTAACAACAGAGATAACCAGATGGTGAGAGGAAATTGCAAGAACATAAGCAATAGAAACCAGTGCTACTTGGAAACATTAGAATCCAGTTCTTCCACCACAGCAAGCCCTGGATACCCCAACACACATGTAAAGCAAGATTCTGATCTGAAATCCCATCTCATGAAGATGACAGAGGACTTTAAGAAGGACATAAATAACTCCCTTAAAGAATTAGAGGAAAACACAAGTAAACAGGCAGAAGCCCTTAAAGAGGAAACATATAAATCCCTTAAAGAAATACTGGGAAACACAAACAGATGAAAGAACTGAAAAAAGTCCAGGATCTAAATAGAAACAACAAAGAAATCACAAAGGGAGACAACCCTGGATATGGAAAACCTAGGAAAGAGATCAGGAGTCATAGATGTAAACATTACCAACAGAATACAAGAGATAGAAGAGAGAGTCTCAGGGGTAGAAGATACCATAGAAGACATTGACATATAGTCAAAGAAAATACAAAGTGCAAAAAGCTCCTAACACAAAACATCCAAGAAATCCAGGACACAATGAAAAGACCAGAGGTGAGATCCACCATTTTCTCTTCGGTTACTTTCTAAGGCAGGACCAGCTGGGAGGCACAGGCCTCACAAGTCGCAGGGGAGTCACAGGGCGGCAGGGACAGGATCCTCTCAGCCCCTGAGTGACAGCAGTGGTTTTTCAACCCTCTCCACCCCTTTTCTGCGAGTGGAGAGCCTACCTTCAGGAAGTGCTTTAACCCAGGGACTCTGGTGAGATCCACCATTTTCTCTCCAGTGACTTTCTAAGGTGGGACCAGCAAGGAGGCACAGGCCTCACGAGTTGCAGGGAAGTCGCAGGGCAGCAGGGACAGGATCCTCTCAGCTTCCAAGTGACAGCAGTGGATCAACAACCCTCTCTGCCTTCAAGTGGAGAGCCTGCCTCCAGGGAATGTTTTAACCCAGGGACTCAGCCATCTGCGCCCCAGATTTACCAGAGGAGAGCTGATCTCCCAGAAGTACTGACACAGGCTTACAGACCCATAGGAGGAACAAGCTCTAGTCAGAGACAGCAAGAACATCTAACACCAGAGATCAACAGATGGTGAAAGGCAAATGCAAGAATCCTAGCAACAGAAGCCAAGACTATTGGCTTCATCAGAACCTAGTACTCCCACCACAACCAGTCCTGGATATCCCAAAACACTGGAAAAGCAAGATTTGGATCTAAAATCATATCTCATGATGGTGCTAGAGGAATTTAAGAAGGACATGAATAGCTCCCTTAAAGAAATACAGGAGAACACAGGTAAAGAGGTACAAGCCCTTAAAGAGAAAACAAACAAACAAAAAAATCCCTTAAAGAATTACAGGAGATCACGAGTAAACAAGTAGAAGCCCTTAAAGAGGAAACACAAAAATCCCTTAAGGAATTACAGGAAAACACAAACAAACAGGTGAAGGAATTGAGCAAAACCATCCAGGACCTAAAAATGGAAGTAGAAACAATTAAGAAATCACAAAGAGAGACAACTATGAAGTTAGAAATCTTAGGAAAGAAGTCAGGAAACATAGATGCAAGCATCACCAACAGAATGCAAGAGATAGAAGAGAGAATCTCAGGGGTAGAAGATACCATAGAAAACATTGACACAACAGTCAAAGAAAATGAAAAATGCCAAAAGATCCTAACCCAAAACATCCAGGAAATCCAGGATACAATGAGAAGACCAAACCTAAGGAAAATAGGTATAGAAGAAAGTGAAGACCTACAACTTAAAGGGCGAATAAATATCTTCAACAAAATTATAGAAGAAAACTTCCCTACCCTAAAGTAAGAGATGCCCATGAACATACAGGAAGCCTATAGAACTCCAAATAGACTGGACCAGAAAAAACTTCCTCCCAACACATAATAGTCAAAACACCAAATGCACAAAACAAAGAAAGAATACTAAAGGCACTAAGGAAAAAAGGTCAAGTAACATATAAATGCAGGCCTATCAGAATTACACCAGACTTCTCACAAGAGACTATGAAAGCTAGAAGATCCTGGGCAGAAGTCATACAGACCCTAAGAGAACACAAATGTCAGCCCAGACTACTATACCCAGCAAAACTCTAAATCACCATAGATGGAGAAACCAAAGTATTCCATGACAAAACCAAATTTACACAATATATTTCCACAAATCCAGCCCTTCAAAGGGTAATAAATGGAAAACTCAAGCACAAGGAGGGGAACTACATCCCTGAAAAAGCAAAAATGTAATCTTCTAACAAAACTAAAAGAAGTTAGCCACATGAATGGAATTGCAGCTCTAACAACAAAAATAACAGGAAGCAACAATTACTTTTCCTTAATATCTATTAATAGCAACGGTCTCAATTCCCCAATAAAAAGACATAGACTATTAGATTGGGTACATAAACAGGACCCAACATTTTGTTGCATACAGGAAACCCACCTCAGTGACAAAGACAGACACTGCCTCAGAATAAAAGGGTGGAAAACAATTCTCCAAGCTAATGGTCCCAAGAAAAAAGTTGGAGTAGCTATTCTAATATCGAATAAAATCAACTTTCACCCTAAAGTGACCAAAAAAGATAAAGAGGGACACTTCATATTCATCAAAGGTATGATCTACCAAGATGAATTCTCAATTCTGAACCTCTGTGCTCCAAATCAGAGGGCATCTACATTCATAAAAGAGACTTTACTAAAGCTCAAAGTACACATTATACCGCACACAATAGTTGTGGGAGATTTAAACACCCCACTCTCTGCAATGGACAGATCATGGAAACAGAAACTAAACCAGGACACAGTGATACAAACAGAAGTTATGAAATAGATGGATTTAACAGATATCTATAGAACTTTTTATCCTAATACAAAAGGATATACCTTCTCAGTACCTCATGGTACCTTCTCCAAAATTGACCATTTAATTGGTCACAAATCAGGCCTCAACAGATACAAGA
>NW_022196897.1:136742592-136745600 GCF_008632895.1 Mastomys coucha
CAGAAGATGGAAAGATCTCCCATGCTCATGGATTGGCAGGATTAATGTAGTCAAAATGGCCATCTTACTGACAGCAAATCTACAGATTCAATGCAATCCCCATCAAAATTCCAACTCAATTCTTCACAGGCTTTGAAAGAGCAATTTGCAAATTCATCTGGAACAATAAAATACCCAGGATAGCCAAAACTATTCTCTACAATAAAGGAACCTCTGGTTGGAATCACCATTTCGGACCTTAAGCAGTACTACAGAGCAATTGTGATAAAAACTGCATGGTATTGGTACAGTGACAGGCAGGTAGATCAATGGAACAGAATTGAAGACCCAGAAATGAACCCATACACCTATGGTCACTGATCTTTGACAAAGGAGCTACAACCATACAGTGAAAAAAAGACAACATTTTCAACAGATGGTGCTGGCTCAACTGGCTGTTAGCATGTAGAAAAATGCAAATTGATCCATTCCTATCTCCTTGTACAAAGCTCAAGTCCTCCACATCAGGGACCTCCACATCAAACCAGATACATTGAAACTAATAGAAAAGAAAGTGGGGAAGAACCTCGAGCAAATAGGCACAGGGGAAAATTTCCTGAAGAGGACTCTAATAGGTTATGCTCTAAGATCAAGAATTGACAAGTCGGACCTCATAAAGTTGCAAAGCTTCTGTAAGGCAAAAGACACTGTCGACAGGAAAATCAGCAACCAACAAATTGGGAAAAGATATTTACCAATTTTATATCTGATAGAGGGCTAATATCCAATGTATACAAAGAACTCAAGAAGTTAGACTCCAGAGAACCAAATAACCCTATTAAAAATGGGGTACAGAGCTAAACAAAGAATTCTCAACTGATGAATAACAAATGGCTGTGAAGCACCTAAAGAAATGTTCAACATCCTTAGTCATCAGAGAAATGCAAATCAAAACAACTCTGAGGTTCCACCTCACACCAGGCAGATTGGCTAGGATAAAAAACTCAGGTGACAGCAGATGCTGGAGAGGCTGTGGAGAAAGAGGAACACTACTTCATTGCTGGTGGGACTTCAAGCTGGTACAATCACTTTGGAAATCAGTTTGACGGTTCCTCCAGAAATTGGATATAGTTCTACTGGAGGGCCCAGCTATACCACTCCTGGCCATATACCCAGAAGATGCTCCAACATGTAATAAGGACACATGCTCCACCATGTTCATAGCAGCCTTATTTATAATAGCCAGAACCTGGAAACAAGCCAGATGTCCCTCAACAGAGGAATGGATACAGAAATTGTGGTACATCTACACAATGGAGTACGACTCAGCTATTAAAAACAAGGATTTATGAAATTCTTAGATAAATGGATGGATCTGGAGAATACCATCCTGAGTGAGGTAACCCAATCACAAAAGAACACACATAGTATGCACTCTCTGATAAATGGTTATTAGCCCAGAATTTCGGAATATAGGAAGAACAACCCACAAACCACAAGAAACTCAAGAAAGGAAGACCAAAATGTGGATATTTAATTCCTTCTTAAGAGGGGGAAGAAAATACCATGGAAGGAGTTGCAGAGACTAACTATGGAGCAGAGATTGAAGGAAGGACAAGCCAGCCTGATATAGCTATCTCCTGAGAGGCTCTGACAGTACCTGACTAGTACAGATGTAGAGGTTCACAGCCATCCATTGAACTGAGTACAGGGTCCCAATGAAAGAGTTAGAGAAAGGACCTATGGAGCTGAAGAGTTTGCAGCCCCTTAGGATGAACAACAATATGAACTAACTAGTACCCTGAGAGCTCCCAGGGACTCAACCACCAACCAAGGAGTACACATGGTGGGACTGATTGCTCAAGGCAGCATGTGTATAGTAGAGATTGCAAAGTCGATCATCAACGGAGGAGAGGTCCTTAGCCCTGTGAAGATTCTGTGTCCCAGTGTAGGGGAATGTTAGGGCCAATAAGTGGGAGAGGGTAGAGTGGCAAGCATGGAGAGGGGGGAGGCAACAGGGGTTTGTTCTTGTTGTTTTTGTTTGTTTGTTTTTGGAGGGGAAACTGGGAAAGTAGAAATCATATGACATGTAAATAAAGAAAGTATCTAATAAAAAAATAAAATAAAAAAAAGACCAAACCTAAGTATAATAGGTATTGAAGAGAGCAGATTTCCAAATCAAATAACCAGTAAATATCTTCAACAAAATTATAGAAGAAAACTTCCCTTAACCTAAAGAGATGCCCATAAACATACAAGAAACCTACAAAACTGTGGGGCAGTGGTAGCGCACGCTTTTAATCCCAACATGTGGGAGGCAGAGACAGGCAGATCTCTGAGTTCAAAACCTCACAAACATGTTGCTTTACTATATTTCAGCTCAGTGAAAGTGGATAGCTGTTGGCCGCTGGCCTGGGTTTATCCAAAATGGCGCCAAACTTCACTTCCGTACCACGGACAGCTGCTTGGCGCAGGTGCGCGGTAACAGTGACATGTCTCTCCCTCGGCTCTCCCCCTCCCGATGGGGATATGCTAATAAGGTGCTTGCACTAGACTAATCAGACAGTAACACGTTTGCTCGCCCCCCTCCCGCGGGGGTAGGTTAATGAGGTGTCTGCATGGTGCACCAATCAGACAGTCTCGCTTGGCTATATAAGCCAGCAGCTCCAGGGTATCTGGGTCCTTCGCTTCAAACTTCAAGAGGAGCTCCAATAAAGTGCTGCTGAGAAGAATCCTGTTGCCGCGTCGTTCTTGCGGGCGAGACCGGTCGCGACAGATAGCACAGAAGTTTCATGGGAAAATAATTCCCAGCACTCACAGTGGTCTTATTGATGCCACTTGGGGACGCTTTGGACACCCAGGATGGTTTTTAGCCTTGGTTTGAGTGAGAGTGTATATGTGTATGAGCATATGTATAGGATGGATCAAATCTAGGGCTTGCTGGATGTTGGTGGTATGTGCCTTTGGTTTCAGCACTCAGGAGTCAGATGCAGGAGCATCTCTGAGTTCCTCCGAGTTTGTGGCCAGCC
>NW_022196897.1:136746571-136746863 GCF_008632895.1 Mastomys coucha
TTGTAAGATACCCATGGTCCCGTAAATAGCTTGTCACGTGTACTTGTTCAACCTAATCAAATTCATTGCCACACACACACACACACACACACACACACAGACAGACAGACACACACATAGACATACACACACAGACACACACAGACACACACACACAGATGCACACAGACACACACACAGATACATATACACAGACACACACACAGACACACACACAGACACACACACACAGACACACACACAGATATTAAAAAGGCACTAGTTGGGAAGAGGGAAGGATTCAGCAGCATCA
>NW_022196897.1:136746873-136747120 GCF_008632895.1 Mastomys coucha
GATGTAATCAGGTATTTTTGATTAAGTCCCAAAGCTAACATATTGAATAAAGGACGAGTTTCCTTTTCCTTTTCTTTCCTGGTTTTTGAGTTAGTGTTTCTCTGTGTAGTCTTGGCTGTTCTGGAAACTGTTATGTAGACCAGGTTGGGCTCCAACTCACATAGATCTGCCTGCCTTTGCCACTCCATTGTTGAGAGAAAAGGTGTGCCCCACCAGTGCTTGGCTAAATATTACTTTTCAACAGGTG
>NW_022196897.1:137174126-137174360 GCF_008632895.1 Mastomys coucha
CTGGGCAGTGGTGGCACACGCCTTTAATTCCAGCACTTGGGAGGCAGAGACAGGTGTATTTTTGAGTTCGAGGGCAGCCTGCCTGGTCTACAGAGTGAATTTCAGGACAGCCAGGGCCATACAGAGAAACCCTCTCTCGAAAAACCAGAGAGAGAGAGAGAGAGACAGAGAGAGAGAGAGAGAGAGAGAGAGAGAGAGATCTGTTCTTGTCTCCTGGGAAGTTTGTTTTGTTTG